>NC_042616.1:299093385-299397555 GCF_901001135.1 Rhinatrema bivittatum
TGTACTTCTAATTTAAATCAACCTTTGGATGTTAACTTGACCGCTTTTCTCGAATCCTCTGATTATAAAATCTCTGAGAGATTTTCTGAGTATGATTTGAGCTCTGTTATGAAAAGTTACTTTAAGAACTCCAACACTTTATGGGAAAAATCACGGATCTTTCCATGATGACACAGGAAAGATGAAAGGGTTTCTTGGCCTTGCACCAAGAAACCTTAGGAGTGCGTGCATCTTTTCTCCTACGATACTCTTGTAAATGTATTGTGAGATATAATAATGATTGGGGGTTTTTTCATGCACCAGAACAACTTAAAGTCTTTGTTGATGCCAAGAAGCTGACTGTTCCCACTGGAGTCTCTAATTCTTCATCCATTTCATAATAATCCGAGATTTATCAGGCTATATCATTTCCTTTTTTTTTTTGTGGACATTTATTTTCTTTTATAACCTCCCCAATTTTACTCTCTCCTCCCCCTGGTTTTTTCTTCTGGGGTTTAAGATAGATGTTTCCTAAATTTTATTTCTTTTGTATTTTTCATTCTCACGTCTATGTTTCTAATACAAAGTGAATGATTTGTTATGATTTCAATTCAATAAATAAAGAGTTGACAAAAAATATGATTGGGAAAACTAAGTAAAATGTCTGAACTGATACAGTAATAATCACCGCTTACCATGCCTACTGTTAAAATACCACATAGTACATGAGTAACAATTACTGTACAATCCTGGAATTACAGGAATATTACATTTCTTTTCTCAGGTTTCTCTTACAGAAATAACATTAAAAGGCTCTGTTCTGACTGACCGCGAGCAGGAGCTGAGCAGCAGGCAGACTAAGTGAAGGGGCGGAGCAGCTTGTGTTTCCTGTCCATGGATTCCTAGACAAAGTTGTCCTCATTACCAGACCTAGTAATTTCAGATACATTCTCAGGGCTTCAGGACTCCCAGTAAGAATGCACCCTGCAAATCAGAGTACTTCTTTTGGCCCCAATTAAGTATGCAAAACGAGCACGACTCACATACAACATGCCAAAATATATTAGCCTATCAGCATGGCACAGGCAAAACCTTGATGCTGGAGATTTCATATGAGGATGCAGGAAATAGCCTCCTATTTTATTTACCATGTAAGGAACAAGTATCTCACACCAGCTGGCCAACACAGAATTCAGAAAAACATATGGTGAATAGTCATTTCGGAGCATCTCTGAACCAGGCCTCCAAACAACTGTTAACTTTTCTCGTTGGGGAGGGGAAGGAGGTTCTATAAGAAAAGTTAAGTGCGGCTCAAATCATTAAAAGATGAGGGTACAAGACAGCATAAGCTGAAGGAATGCCAATAAATAGGAGAGGGACATTCACTGAGGGCCGTAACTAGGGATGGGGCAAGAGGGAATGGCTGTCCAGGGCCCAAATCAACTCAGGAGCAAAAACAAAAAAAAGACTGAAATGCAAACATGGGGCAGCAGCAGATAGAAAGGCAGGCAGTCAGTGTTTGGGCTGAGGGGTAGAGAGGAGAGAAGAAAAGACGATCAGAGTAGAGGGGGGATGGTGGCAGAAAAGGCTGGGGTCAGACTGCATGGGAAAGAAAAGGCACAAATACTCATGCCTGCTGTGGTCATTAAGAAGTCCGTTTCCAATAATGGCTAAAAACAGTTAAAGAGTAGAACGGGAGAATGATTTAATAGAAGGGAACACCACAGTCACAGAGCTTTATCCATGCAAAGCCACAAGCAGAGTTACAGCATGTTCCTCATGAGAAAGACCTCACATTAGCAAACCTCAAGAATTCAACCTCTTCTCGTTTTTAATGAAGAAGCAATTATCTCTTGATCAGATATATCCCAAAAGTTTAATTCCTTAGCAGATGAGCTGAAAACCAAGGCAAAGTCAAGGGCATTAATGCACATAGACTCCGGGTTGGATACTCTGCTATAATCAATGTTAAAAGAATAAATAGTAATAATAATAATTGTAACTTTCAGAAGCTCTTGGAAAGTGTCATGTATTCACAGTACAGGGCATATATTTGCCACTAACGACAAAGATGAGGCTGCTCAGCCTATAACAACGAGGGATTCCTATCTATGCATTCAAGCCCAAATCGTGAGGTTTAGGATTAAAGTGGAAACATGAAGTGAGGGTAATGCAGCTATTTCCATCCTATCTTGCGCTAAAATGTCACAAGACTACAGAATCTTTTACAAGGAATGTACAAGTAACAGGATCACGATTCTCCCTGAAATAAAATAACTTGAAGGATAGCCCTCGATGCTGTGAGTACTTTGTGGTGAGCCGGGGAAGGGGCGGGGGGGGGGGGGGGGGGGGGGGGGAGGGGGGGAATGGAGTAACCAAAAACGCAGGAGCAATTGAAACACAAGAAAGGGCATCTTATATCTGAGGGTCTGTCAGGATAAAGAGCAGTATCACCAAGGGTCCAGAGCAGTGGATGTCCCGTTCAAGCTTTGAAATCGTTTGACACCGTATTAAAGAATTCTCGTGACAAAATCAGTTTTAGGTCTATAATCAGCCAATATATATGTGTGTATTATATATATATATATATACACACAAGACATTAAGACCATAACAGGGGGGGGGGCAGGAGGAATAGCCTAGTGGTTAGAGCAGTGGACTATGAACCAGGAGACCAGGAGACCAGGGTTCGAGTCCTGCTGTCATGCCTTGTGACCTTGGGCAAGTCACTTTACCCTCCATTGCCTCAGGTACAAACTTAGGCCTGGATTTATCAAAATGCGGTAAATACCGCACCTGTTGTATTTCCTGCATTCAACCACTGAGGGGCGAGAGCAAGAGAGAAATGGAAATGGCACTCTTCTATACTTCTTCTCCCTCACTCCCCCTTCCCCTCGTTCACTCACCTCGGTCACTCATCCTCCTCCTCCTCGGTCACTAACCCCCCCTTCCTTCACTCACCTCCCTTCCCTCCCCTGCCCCCACTCAAACTCCCTTCCCTCAGCCTACTCACACTCTTTCTCCCACTGCCTCCCTCACCTCTCACTGAAACCCCCTTTCCTCACTCTCACCTCCCCCCTCATTCTCACTCCCACTCCCTCCCCCCTCAGTCATTGCTATGTGACTCGAGAATGTCACTCTTCTACACTTCTTCTCCCTCACTCATTCACCTCAGTCACTCACCCCCTTCCTCCACTCACCTCCCTTCCCTCCCCTGCCCCCAATCAAACTCCCTTCCCTCAGTCTTACTCACTCTCTTTCTCCCACTGCCTCCCTCCCCTCTCACTAAAACCCCCTTCGCTCACTCTCACCTCCCCTCCCCTCTCAGTCACTACGCTATGTGACTCACTCCTTCCCCTGCGGCACGGCACGTCAGTCAGAGCTCTCGACGTTCCGGCCGTCCCAACTCCCTCCCCGGCGGCGGAGGGATGGGTTCCGGCTGTTCTTGGAGCGCTCGTGCAGGCGTGACTGTAGCACCCATGGCACGCCCGCGGGGAGGACTAAGGCAGCACAGAACCCTCACTTCCTCGCACGGCTCCCGCCCTTCCGGTGTAGTTTAGCGTGGGTCGGACGGAAGGGAGGCGCACGCCGGCGGTGTCAGTTCGGGCTGGAGAAGGGAGAAAGAGAACGCGCGAGGCAGCACGGCACGTCAGCTAGAGCTCTCTGGGCCATGCATGCGCAGCACGTCGCTCACAGCCGCTCTCTACTGCGCATTTGCAGCACGTCGGTCAAGCCTCATTTATATATAGATATAGATATATAGATAGATAGAAACAGAGAATCTTGGAAGCTTGATGGCTAAATCAGGATTTTTGTTTTTATGGTCACCTTTGGTCACTGGATTTCTGCCACCTTGTATATGCTCCAAGAAAAAAATTAATCCGTAATAGCCTAACATACATGCCTTGATACAAGAAAAATTAAAGCAGCCTTATAAGCACTACATTCACTGGGAAAACCCAGACACCAAGACACCAAAAAAAACCCCCACCAGGTGTATTCAGAGCATGAAAGCTCACTTCTCCAAATCGGAAAGGCTTCTCACTGCGTCTGGAGTCAATGAAGCCCTAGAAACTAATTGAATATTCCTTGCTTTCCTTTCTGCTCAGGCATTTTTCTAAATTTCCAGAAGTTAAAAATAAATAAGTAGCGTTAACTGATGTCTTCAGTGAAGATACGCCTCTATGAGCTCAGTGTCATGCCTACCCTTTTATTTATTTATATTTATTTATTTTTAATTTTTATAAACCGACATTCTTACATTTATGAGAATTTCAAATTCCTATAAGTCCTAAAGAATGTGATGCTCTTGGCAGCAACACAAAATGCAAAAAAGAAAGCTAAGGAGGTAATTTTGCAACATCCTGCATAAGAAAGTCAGCAAACATGCACATGAGTTCTTGCATTCGTGGACCCTTAAGATTGGCTCTCCCTGCAGGGAGGAGTCCTGCAGGTCCTCACTGTCAGCAGGCGGACCCAGGCCACAGCAGAGACCGGTCAGAAGCTTCACCTCCACCAGCCCACGTTCCCCTCGGGTTGAACCCTTGGGCTGCCGGGGTCGGCAGGACTTAGATGAGGATCTCTGCTCTGACTGAAGAGATGCTCCAGGGCGAGGCTAATGGCGTAGGCCGGCAGAGAACAGATGCGTCAAGGGTCTAGGCCAGTGTCATGGACAGGTGGCAGTCAGGCGTACCCAAAGTCCAAGCGAAGGTCAAAACATGGAATCTGTCCAAGGAAGAGGAGGAGGAGCAGACAGGGCTGAGACAGGCAGGCAAGGCAGGCGAGCAGTGGGACAGACTGAGACAAAGGCAGGAACAAGCTGAGGAGCAATTTCACTACTCGTGGTCATTGGCCCTGTTGCTAAGGCAAGTTGCTTTTGGGGAGCTAATCATTTATAGGGCAGCACTGATGATGTCATCTCTAGGGGCTGTGGGGGCTTTCCCACCGCGGTTCCTTTAAAAGCAGAGGAGTGAGGTGTGACACGGAGCCAGCAGTGTCCTGCCACATGGTGGACTGGGGACATCCTGCTGGGTCGGAGAGAGGCACGCCCTGCCAGGAGATGCATTGGTGGCATTTTGCCACGTCGAGGAATAGCGCTGCTGGCCTGGGACTGGAGATGAGGGCAGCAGTTTACAAGGTTAGTTCGTGGACTGCCGAACGTAAAACGAGCTACACCAAGTTTGAAAGTGAACATATGCGTGTAAGATCGATTGGAAAACTATCGGAACACTATTACACCTGCCAATTCGTATACTAATTTTTCAGGAAAATTTACGTGCATAGTTTGGAACATGCAAAAGTGAGCGTGTAAGTGCAATCCCCTCCCCAGTTCTGTCACACGGTCCTGGTAAACGTGCATGCGCACACATAAGCTCATTCGCTGATCAGGCAGGCAATTTTATAACAACCTATTTCCGCAGGTAAAGCACAGCTTTGCCCTCAGAAATGCCTTGGAAGATTACCCTCCCTCTGCTAAATTTTACTGCAGCTCTCAACATTCTTTTCCTAGGAGAATGTGAAATCCAAAATGTCTTGGAAGCGCTGATGATTAGAGCACATAAAAGACACCTTGCGAGACCAAGATGGCCGCCTGCTAAACTACACGCTTGGAAGCTCTCTCCGTGTTTTCCTGAAAGTTTTTTCCTTTTTTTCTAATCATGCCACATACTAAAAGGAAAGCAAAATTAAGGGAAACTGACTTCTCTACCTGATCAGCAACAATTGTGAACTGAGCCGTTCTTTGCGTCCTCCCTGCAAATGGCCACTTTGGATTTCGGTGAGGAGTGAACACCGAATCCACAGACCAATGAAATATCCTTAAGCCCCGGTGCGCCGATGACACCCTTGCCCCCGTTTGCAGCACTCAATACAAATATTAGTGAGCAAATTTCTTTTGGGGCAGAACAGATCC
Organism: Rhinatrema bivittatum; assembly: GCF_901001135.1. Lineage (NCBI taxonomy): Eukaryota > Metazoa > Chordata > Amphibia > Gymnophiona > Rhinatrematidae > Rhinatrema > Rhinatrema bivittatum. Next base: position 299,099,276 of record NC_042616.1, read on the forward strand.
AAGAGCAGACTTCGGAAGCCCTGGGGAGGGACACCATTTTGACGCTGCCTTCAGAGAGTCCTCGCCTACAGGATTCCACGGGCCCCTTGGACATTCTGGATATACATACAGCTGCAATGAGCAATGGGAACCTTACAGAAAGAGGAGTTTGGAATTCCAAGGTATGCACGTTATTACAATCTTCTTTGATTAAACCACCGATAACAACTCTAGATTCCATATGGAATGCCTTGATATCGCTGGAGAAAGCTATTTCCTCCTTAACAGCTGTTTTGATGGAAACTTAATACCAAGGCACAGACAATGGAATCTGAAATTTCTTCTCTAGATGTAAAATTAAGAGATTTGGATGTGCGTTTGATGTCTGCTGAAGCGGTCCAAAACAAATTGGTTCATTCAGATATTATTTATACCAAGAAGATGGAAAATTTGGAAAACTCTGAGGGTTTTGAATTTCCCATATCTCAAATTGATTCCCCCCAAAGGATATATTCAGAAATTACTTAACTTAGATTTTCAAGTTCTCGTCTGAAGCTGTTCCTGTAATTACAAACATTTTCTTATCTATCTTCATCTACTGGAGTGACTTCTGAAGATGTGCCACAAGATACCTCTTTAAATTTATCTGACATTTTGGAACTCTCTTAAGAAATTAATATTAATACGAGGAAAACATTACTGGTAACTTTTGCTTTCCCATCGGAGAGAAATTCAGTCTTGAGATTTTATTTTCCAGAAATAGATTACAGTTGTTCCACAGATAAAAAGTCTGGATTTTTCTGGACGTTACAAGAGCTACTCAAGAACGGCAAAGAAATTTTCTCTATGAGATTAGAAGTGGTATCATGCGGTGCGAGTTTCCATCTAAAATATCCCTGTAAATGTTTGATCAAATTCCAGAACTCCAAATATTTGTTTTTTGAGCCGTCTCAATTACGAGCTGTCCTGGACTCTCATTCCTAAATTCTTTTCTATGGGGGTCTCAGCAGTTATTTATAATTAACACAGGGGGTAGTTTAGTAATGGATTTCTTTTTTCTTATTCCCTCTTAATCACTCAAACTCCCTTGGTCTCCCCTGTTACTTCTTTTTGTTATGAGATACTTGTAAAAATGTTTCTTGTTATGTAAGATGTAACTATTCCTGATCTAGTATCTCAATTTCTGGTACAAGTTAAATCTTGTGTTCATTCTGAAAATTCAATAAAAATAAAATTAAAAAAAAAACCCCAAAAAACCCGCTTTGACACTATTGCTATGAAATACTTGCTCAATGTGCATGGACTCTTAAAAAGAGCTTTGCCAGAAAGACAGGGACAAACTTTTTGGAAAAATAAAAGGAAGGGACCGCATTGTGGTTAATTTCTCTCTCCTTTTTCTCGTTAAACCAGCTCCAATGAGGCTTGCAGATTCTATAAAAAGTTCTCCGACATGAAAAGACAGGCTGCTCCAGTTCATCAGCTCAGTGAGAGAATCTCTCCCTGCTTTTGTTCCGTTTGTGTGTCAGCCTTCAGCAAATGTGCAGATACATTCCAGCACCACAGAGAATAACAAAATGCAAATCTGAAATTGCCCAGGTGTATGCCAAAAAAAAAAAAAAAAAGACACAAAACATAAAAAAAAGAAAAAGCCACAATGCTCAGTACATCTGCAATGAGATTGATGTGAACTGCCAACCAAAACCTCCAAGAACTTGTTCTCAAAATGAAAAGGTTTTAAAAACCAGCAACAAAAATAATTTTTAAGATTAAGGTTTCCCCTTGGCCGTGTCTTTCAAAAGGAACTGCTCGATTCACTTTTCTTTGCTGTCAAGTCTCAAGATCTAAATGTTGCCACCATGCCTGGGCGCACAGCACAGCAGCTGCTCCATTTCTTGACATCTTGTCACCCACACTTGCACCTACAATAGGCGAAAAGAGGAACTACAGGAGATCCTGAGGGGAGTGAGGATACTGAAGAAATCATCAACTGGCTCTGGTATTACTCTCTTCATATCCCTTCCGTTTCCCTCAGCAGTCATCCAGCATACTTTTTCAAAATGTCTCTTTTTCCCTTCATCTGTTATCCTTTCACCTTGCCCATGCCAGGACAGTTTGCTCAGATAACATCAGGAAAAATTTGAAGGGCACCTTCTCTGAGGTGCACCCTCACCACGGCTTGTTGGGTGGCAGAGATTGTTCAAACAGTCCTTTCTTCTCTCTCTCCAGGCCTGACCACACCACCTCCATGGCCAGGGCAGATAGGAGACCCAAACCTGATCCCCTTCATCCCCCCCACCCCAGTACTTTCAAGATACTCCTGTGCCCTATTAGCTCTATTCCCATAGTTTATGCTCTATGGGTTTACTTTATGGAAAAATCATTGGCAAACTATTTTATGCAAGCTTCAAACTCCTTTCCACCAATTGTCCAGTTTATGTCCACCAAATGCCCAGTTTATGTCACTCTCTCAAGCATAATGTCTGCCGACCAGACTGTAGAGTGTGGGCTGGCCATGACTTCCACAGAAAAGTGCCGAATTTAGAGTGGTGTACGTCTGGCCTGAAAGGCTGAACTGGGCTCGAGGCTTCTTCCACTTGGACGGTTTCCTCCTCCTTTTCCTCACCGCGCATGCATAATGAAGCTAAAGTGCACAGCACACAGAAAGCTGGAGAAGCAGCCTCTTTCCTCCAGACTGTGCCCAAGGCACCAGAAGTCTGACATTTCCCTTGCTGGATGCATGATGAGGTTTTTCCTCTCTTTACCCTTCTTTCGCCGTCTCCTTTTACCAATACGGCTGCTTGCCCCTGAGCACATTATCTGAGCGGGTGCCTACCTACAGATGAGCAACACCGCTTCATAATCCATCAACATACTTGACAGTCTCGTAAGATTAGCAGGGTGAAGATAACGGTGTGCATAATTTTGTCCTCATATGTAATTTATCATTAATGAAAAGAATTCTGTATTCCTTATGAAGTGATTCAGACCATTATGGTATGGCATGATAATAAAACGTCCAGTGTTTGATACGGCACACAGAAGTCTTTGCATTAAATAGTGCCGAAAGGCACAATTCTCCAGTGAACAGACTCATGCAAGACCATGCTTTCAATCTGAAAAGAGTGGGATGCAGGCTTTCAGTTTGGGACCAGTGATAAGCCCCACTGGACACACCACCATGCCATAAAACGGCATCCTCTCAACACCAAGGGAAGTGTCTTTCTTTCAGGTTAAAGCATGTAAACAAAGGCAAAGCCTTGAAGAATGCCAGATTTGTAGGCACTAGAAACAAGAGCTACACAACTCTGTCTGAATATAAGAAATACTGAAAAATAACGCAGTTCATTGCTTAGTCCTGAATCTCAACAGTCTTGGGAAGGAGGGCGATTGACAATGTGGAGAATACGGAACAGAAACTGTCCCATGCGTGTCTGTCTATAATCTGCTAATTCCACAATGAAGCGTGCTATTTAAATTCATTCTTTTGTCAACTCGCTTAAGCATTTCTAGATACTAATAGGCAGGAGAGAAAAATGCAAAACTTCAAATGGCTACGCGCGCTAAGATGCTATGGAAACACACCGGCGCTGAGTGCAGTAAGCAAAGAGCCTCAAATGTACCTTTATGCGAAAGACAACTCAAAAGATGCAGCGCTTTCAACAGGTGCATTTTTTAAAGAAATTAATCTGCTGCATAACACACATCACATAAAAGAAATGTATTTTTCGAGTCACCCATTCTCACAACAACAACAAAAAAAAAAAAGTATTCCCAATGTATAAACTTTGCCACACTGATCCAGGGTCACAGAGGAGTGATAGCAGCAAACTGCATGCTAAAAGGTTTCTGCGCAGAAACTAACATGCACTGGATGGAAGGCAACCAAAGTCATAATAGTTTCAGAGTTTAATTTCAGGCACAACGTGCTGTTAACATCACACCTGCCCCTTCACTTGTGCATGGCACACACGAACCAAAAAACCCCCCACGGATTTGTCATGTGTGCATGGAACATCACATGCATCCTTTCTACCTCATACGCACACACAATGCAATACATACATTACCTTCTTCCACAAAATCCAGCTGGTCGGCGGTATCGTGCATCGCCCTGCGTTCCCCGTCACAGTCATACTCAAAGCTTTCCTCCTGGTTGGCAGGGTCCGTTAAGGACATTGCGAGCAATTTATTCCAAGGTGAGAAATGAAAAGGGGTGACCAGGTCCTGGTGCTGAAGGGGAGGTTCAGCGCACTGCCCTCAGGAGGTCCTGCATGGGAACCAGGGGCAAGGGGCTGCAGGCTGCCCCCTGACGAAGCCACCATCCTTGGACGGCCACGGTCACATACCTGCAGGAAAAGGTGCTGCCGCCAGGTGACTTGTCTGTGTACACAGTCCCTGCCTTCCACATTTCTGACCTGGCAGGGGGAACCACCCCTGGCCCTTGCAAAAACGCTGCAATAAGCAAGTGTGACTCAATAAACAGCCCCCCTGGTTAAAGAAACATTTCAACTAGGCATGGATTTAATGACTGCAATGCCTAGCTAGAAAAACCAGGTTGCTGATTTTTTTTTTTTGTTAATTATTTTTTGTTTATTAACATTCATGTCTTCTCCACTCCCTAGGTGCAGCGTGAATGGTAGCTTCCTGCTGCAAGTTTCATAGCAACTGCCGAAACAGGTACTGGCAGTGGCAGACGCTGGGTGGGGACGGCCTGCTTTTCCGAAAGTACTGCAAAGTCACCTTTGTCAATTATACATTAACCCTGCAGGGATCGGATTTTACACGGCACTATAAATAAAACACCCAAGGAGGAGAGGACCGAGGCCACGTGTTTGTTCTCCTGGAGATTACAAAATAATTCTCAGGCTGAAAGAAGTCACTCGCAGGGCGAAAAGGGGTGGGGGATGGGGGAAAAAAAGATTATTAAACGAGATAATCTATAGCTCATAACTGAACTTTTGTAACTGAATGCAAGCAGCCAGGGCCAGCGTTAGACAGCAGTGCCCAGGGGGAAAAAAAAACCAAGAAGTGGGTGCAGCTAGTGCCAGGAGCTCTGCAGCCCTGCCTCAGTGGCATCAGTCAGCTATACCAAGGGAGCCTTTTCTAGTGCTGGGGGGCTCTGGGCAATAGCCCCACTCCCCCCCCCCAAAAAAAAAAAAAACTAACACACTTGCCCTGCAAGCACCCCCCTTGCAGAAATGCTCCACATGAAGGCGACGCCCATTCCATGAGCTTTTAAACCCCACCGTACAGTGCCGGCTCTACAAAAGCAAGCCAGTAAATCAGGTGGCCACACACATGGAAATCCCTAAAACTAGCCATCGGATTTCAAAAAGCAACATTACCCTCTTGCTGCAGATTGCAGTCAGGCTTAAATGTGCCCAGTGCTGCGCGTGGGTTACTGTGACTACCCTCATGTGACCAACTAATGCAAAATTGAAGGGTCGCTAGCACTTTCCTCTAAAGTCAGCTCTGGCTATAGGAGTTATAAAAGCATATGGTTATTCCTGGGGGTCTTGAACTGCCTCAAGAAACCCCAGCAAAATTGGACTTAGTAAAAGATGAAATATGTGAGCAATAAGTCACCACAAGGTATGCATGAAATCACCTTATGCCAGCCCTCAGTGCAAGGAGAGGCACAACAGTAATCCAGTTGATAACAGCAGAAAAAGACTAATTGTCTCATCCAATCTACCTAATTATTTTGTCCATGCTGTAAAGGATACATTCCGGCTGACAGCCGCTGGGGTAGATTTTATACATTTGCGCGAGCGCGTACTTTTGTTCGCGCACCAGGCGTAGCCGCGCGCATCTTATAAAATCCAGGGTCGGCGTGCGCAAGGGGGTGCACATTTGTACAACTTGCGCGCGCCGAGCCCGGCGCGCACTGCCTGTTCTCTCCAAGGCCAGTCCAAAATTGGAGCGGCCTCTGACGGAACTTTCTTTCCACCCCCCCGCACCTTCCCATACCTAACCCCCCCCCCCCCCCCGGCCCTATCTAAACCCCCCCTACCTTTGTTGGCAGATTTACGCCTGCTGAAAGCAGGCGTAAATCTGCCCGCGCTAGCAGGCTGCAGGCGCGCCTTCACCCGACACGGGGGTTGGCCCGGAGGCCTCGACCACGCCCCCGGGCCCGCCCCGAACCGCCCCCTGACCCCGGACACACCCCCTCCCCGCCCCTTTTACGAAGCCCCGGGACTTGCGCGCATCCCGGGGCTGTGCGCGCACCGGTGGCCGATGCAAAATAGGTGCCGGCCCTCAGAGTGTGACCGCCTGCAAGATCTCTCTCATCTTATCCAGAACGGTCTTTTTAGTCTTCCTCCTTGGTTCCAGCATCTTGGGCAGATAAGTGTACAAGATCCTCTCTTAGTTTCATCCCGCACCCCACCTTTCTCAAATCTAACCCCCAAAACTTTGTAATAATCTAAACAGACAGCAGTTCTAGCATGCTCATGGCCCAAACATCTGTCCTGCTGGGTTCCCTGAGTAGCCTGCCAAACAGACCTGACCATGTGACCTCCTGAATTTCTGATTGATCTTCTAGTCATTACAATACTTGCAGCTTGCCAGACAGACTCTGCTGCTAGTCGGTTTCTTTTCCTCACAGCCTTATCTAGCTATTATTACTAGTGGGTATGCTAGGTCTCCTGTGTTGCCTTCCAGATAGACCCAGCTTTATGAGCATCTGCATTTGCACTAGAACTTCAAGTTATTATAGTTTTCAAGACCCAGAACATGCACTGAAAGCTTTTACTGCGTACTGCAGTTTGCACTTCTAGAACTACAGCAGGGGTGGGCAATTCGAGTCCTGGAGGGTCCACAAGCTGGTCTGGTTTCTGGGATAACCCTATTGAATATGCATGAAATAGATCTGCACACAACTCAGGCAGTGCACACGTGAATCACTCTCCTGCATATTCATTAGGATTATCCTGAAAACCCAATCAGTTTGCAGCTCTTGAGGATTGGCGCTGCCCACCCCCGAATTATAGTTAACTAACCTGTTAGCTTCTGGAGGAAGAAAAAGAGGAAAAATAACATTATGAGTTAGGAAAAGTAATGATGGGTTCTAAGACGAGTCCAAATCTGTACATGCAACATTTAAATTACAGGATCTCCTATTTCCCTCTTATGCAGCCACTTTTAACATTTAGACACACAGAAGATGTTGTCCATGGGGGACCTCTTGGCCCGCCCAGTCTGCCCATTTGTGCCCGTCTTCTGTGTTGTCACAGGTCATACTCAATCTACAGTCGCCTTTTCCCTTTTCCTGCCACCTAGGTCCCAAGCATGCTTGAATTCTGCCATTTTTTTCTCTTATCACCTCCCCCAAAAGTGCGTTCCAGCTGGCTACCACTCTATGGGTGAAAAAAGTATTTTCTCACACGCCTTTTGAGTTTTTTTTCCCTTCAGCATCACTTGATAATTCCTTGTCCTTCAACTTTACATTGTACGGATAATGCTAGGGTAGAAATAGTCTTCGTTTATAACATGGGGTATTTTCCTAACAGCACCCCCTGCTGGAATGGAGAGCTCCTGTCTGCTCAAAGGCAGGCAGAGGGGGGAGATCAGTGTGGCCTTAGTGATTTTTCTGTTCCCCTAATCCTGGTGGGCTGGGTCTTGCAGCCTAGGCTCCCTGGTTAGGAAGGAGGTAATATACCTTCTCATTCCACAACCTGCCTGGTGAGATTACCTCCCCCTTTTGGGATTTTTGTTTCACAATTTAAAGAATTCTGGGTTTCAATTTTGGTGTTTTTTTCCCCGAATCAAGGAAGGAAAATCCTCCTGCCTCTGAGAAGGATTAGGACGAGAAAAGGCCTGCTGATTCTATTTTATACTCTGTTCAGGGACAGTGGTTAATCTGGTTTGAGAGACTTGAGCATTTTTGTGAAGAATTTTCTTTATTTTTTGTTCAGAGGGAAGTCTGCTGCCACCCTTCCTTGTTCAAGTGTAGGGAAAGAGAGAACTGTTTTCTTTTTACTGTGGATCTTTCATCCTGAAAGATCCCAGTTTACCATCAGGAGAGGAGAGGAGAGCTAAGAGTCAGCTGTTTTGCTATCTGGAGAGCCCCACCCATTGGAGTCTCTGTCCCAACAAAGAGAGGATGATGGAAATGCATCTGACCTCAGGGTATTGCTTGGGATGGGATTCCACATCTAGAATACCCTTTGCCCACCTGAGATGCTGGCCAATCTATATCCTGGAGGGCGAGACCATTTCAGCACCCCAATACGGAGGGACACTTTCACAGATAGAGTGGTATGTGGAGGAAACTTTGGGACATGGCTGTAACCACTCCTGGTGCCAAATGATTGCTATAAAAGATCTATAGCTGTAACGTTTAAGTTGGAACCCCCATCCAGAATGTCTTGGTCACCTACCCTCATCTACACTACATCTACTGAGATTAACACCCATGGAAGAGATATCCTCCCTACACCATCCTCCCCCTGCCCCCCATCAGAGAATCCACGCACCAGGATGGCTGGCCTGTGCAAGGATTTAGCCCGGGAACTGAGTGTGACACCTGCCTTTTCCTCTAAACATCAGAGGAGGGGCTACATTTGCTTCTGCCAGATATCTGAATGCTTGTCATCTCTCTTCTTCCCACAATTATTTTGAGCTCCTTAAAGACCAGATTTAAGTTTCAGGCAAAAGGAGGACAAACAAGTGTAAAAAGGTCCAAGGTTAGTTTGCCTGCACAGTTTTGGAGCAAGGCATCTTTTGCCTAGGAATTTAATTTCCTGCTAAATTTAGGATGTTCCCCATCCTACCAAAAAAAAGTTCACAGAAAAAAATGGTGCAGGCGGAAGTGAAGGAAAAGTATCTGTGGAACTTTTATCTGATTCTTGCATTTAGTATTGGTGAGCAAAGGTTTCAGAGCATTTTTCTGCCTATGTTTGCGTAGATCTTTTCCCCTTCCCAAATTTTCAGGAAATCACATCCTTACACAAAAGATGCACCATCTCAAAACTGGGCTTGCAAACCAGCATGCAGGCTTTCCATATGTTTTGGTCCTATTTTTTGATCCAACATTTAAATATGAAATACACACACACATGAAAAAAAAAGATTCAAAAATGTACTCAGAACTCAAAGCACATAAAAGATTTTTTAAGTTTATTTGCAAACCTTCAATTATATGCATGAGCCTTCCACAATTTCCAATGAACAAACAAAAGTCTGCCACGGAGCCTGCCAAAACTACCTGCACGCAACTTTAATTTCCAGCTTGCCTCAGGGGATGATGGCAAACTTCTCTAGGATACCTAAACAGGAAGCTCACGGAAAACGGAGAAACCACGGGGGCGGGAGCGCTCGTGTCGCTCCATGTGCCTGCTACAGCCTTTATTGCTGGGGCGTGAAGCCAGCCTGGAAGGGGAGAGGAACAGAACAGCCAAACTAGCTGGGCAGATGAGATGAACAGGTCAGACATGACTTTCCACTTGCTATTACAAACAAATGAGGCCGTGCCTACTGAAACTCCAAAGCTGTGGCACCAAAGATCTGGAAGTGGGCTCCCCATGAGTCTGGCCCTGTAACCGTGGGTTAATCTGTGACTCTTCTTAACTTGGCTGTGTTCAGCAATTCTTAAACACTGTGGAACAGATTCTTCAAAGAATATTACAAAACCACCCAAAGAATTAAAATAGCAATACCAGTTAGATTCTGCAAAGAATGGCTTTGCAGAGGAAGATTTTTTTTTAAACTGCATCTAGCCAGATTAAAAGTTGTGCATCTTTCTTTTCTAAAACAGTATAAAAATATGAGAAATAAAATATATATTAAAATAATGAAAGTAGTTACAGCAGTTTACACCCAACAAGCAAACAGAGCCAAGACACAGAGAAGGCAATATTTTGCAGAATCTAACTGGTACTGCTATTTTAATTCTTTGGGTGGTTTAGTAATATTCTTTGAAGAATCTGTTCCACAGTGTTTAAGAATTGCTGAAAAACAGCCATTGCAGAAAGACTAAATTCATTCTTTGCTTCTGTGTTTACTTAAATGTTGTGTTGACCTAGAATATGAATGTTGATTTTGTAAACAGTTATGATCTTCTATTGAAATGATGGTATATAAAATATATCCTTGAAGGATACTAATGAAACAGGAGCGTTAGGGCATCCCAACAGAGAGGTTCCATTAAAAGCAAACATAGTCCGTATGCCTATAAGTAAAATATCACCGAAGCTAATGATTTCCGAATTATCCCAAACAACTGAAAAGCAGGTTGTTAAAACAAACAAAAAACACACTTTGAAATGTCTGTATGCCAATGCCAGAAGGCTAAGAAATAAGATTTATTTATTTATTTTAAGGTGTCTTCTATACCGATATTCGTAGAGACATCATATCGGTTTACAGCGAAACAATAGAATTACAATAAACAGGGAGTGGGGAGGGGATACATTAAACGGAAAGCAAAGAAGGAGCGAGAACAATCGCAACAGGCAACTAGGTTCATGCAAGGCAGAGCAAGTGCAAATGCAATAAAAATAATAATAATGATAATAATAATATAAATATGTACAGGATAGAATAATACCTGGTGTAACAGGAGGGGGCGATTAGGCAGGGGCTATAAAGGCAGATGGGAGAGATAGAGTGTATAGCAGCAAATGATGAGATTGACATAATTGGCATCACAGAGACTTGGTGGAAGGAGGATAACCAATGGGACAGTGCTATATCAGGGTACAAATTATATCGTAATGATAGGGAGGATCAACTTGGTGGGGGTGTGGCACTTTATGTCCGGGAGGGTATAGAGTCCAACAGGATAAAGATCATACAAGAGAGTAAATGCTCAGTAGAATCTATATGGGTAGAAATCCCATGTATGCTGGGTAAGAGTATAGTGATAGGAGTATACTACCATCCACCTGGACAAAATGGTCAGACAGATGATGAAATGCTAAGAGAAATCAGGGAAGCAAACCAATTTGTCAGTGCAATAATAATGGGAGATTTCAATTACCTAGCACAGGAAATGTGGAACCCAAAAAACAATTTCAAAAATTGGCCTAAGAAGGTGTCAGCAAGCCTTGACGTTATGTGTCACTCTCAAGCAGACACTAACCGGTCTTATCAATCATTCACCTTCATCATAATTTTAATGCAACAAACTTTTTTTTCTTTTTTCAATTATTATTAAAAATGTCCTCCATTCTTGATAAGCAAATGACTCTTTCAAATAACATTAATATGAAAAGCCCTACACGGGCCGGTGTTTCGCTGGGTAAGCTTCCTCAGGGGCACATAACACTTCAGTTGTAGAGCCACAATTCATTTCAGACGGGACCAGACGTCTCAACCATCTTGGAAGGAAGAAAATGGAGGAGAGTCCTCCATTTTCTTCCTTCCAAGATGGTTGAGACGTCTGGTCCCGTCTGAAATGAATTGTGGCTCTACAACTGAAGTGTTATGTGCCCCTGAGGAAGCTTACCCAGCGAAACACCGGCCCGTGTAGGGCTTTTCATATTAATGTTATTTGAAAGAGTCATTTGCTTATCAAGAATGGAGGACATTTTTAATAATAATTGAAAAAAGAAAAAAAAGTTTGTTGCATTAAAATTATGATGACGGTGAATGATTGATAAGACCGGTTAGTGTCTGCTTGAGAGTGACACATAACGTCAAGGCTTGCTGACACCTTCTTAGGCCAATTTTTGAAATTGTTTTTTGGGTTCCACATTTCCTGTGCTAGATTATATGTTGTGGTTAACCGCTGACTCCCTTGTGTGAGTAGATTTCAATTACCCCAATATTGACTGGGTAAATGTAACATCAGGACTTGCTAGAGACAAAGTTCCTGGATGTAATAAATGACTGCTTCATGGAGCAATTGGTTCAGAAACCAACAAGAGACAGAGCTATTTTAGATTAATTCTTAGTGGAACGCAGGATTTGGTGAGAGAGGTAATGGTGGTGGGGCCACTTGGCAACAATGATCATAACGATCAAATATAAACTAACAACTGGAAGGGGGATAATAAGTAAATCTGCAGCTCTAACACTAAACTTTCAAAAGGGAAACTTTGATAAAATGAGAAAAATAGTTAGAAAAAAATTGAAAGGCGTAAAGGTTAAAAGTGTTCAACAGGCTTGGACATTGTTTAAAAATACAATCCTAGAGGCACAGTCCATATGTATTCCACATATTAAGAAAGGTAGAAAGATGGCAAAACGATTACAGTCATGGTTAAAAGGTGAGGTGAAAGAGGCTATTTTAGCCAAAAAAAAATCCTTCAAAAATTGGAAGAAAGATCCATCTGAAGAAAATAGGATAAAACATAAGCATTGTCAAGTTAAGTGTAAAACATTGATAAGACAGGCGAAGAGAGAATTTGAAATGAAGTTGGCCATAGAGGCAAAAACTCATAATACAAACTTTTTTAAATATGTCCGAAGCAAGAAACCTGTGAGGGAGTCAGTTGGACCATTAGATGACCGAGGGGGTTAAAGGGGCTCTTAGGGAAGGTAAGGCCATTGCAGAAAGACTAAATTAATTCTTTGCTTCCGTGTTTACTAATGAGGATTTTGGGGAGACACCAGTTCCGGAGATGGTTTTCAGGGGTGATGAGTCAGACGAACTGAACAAAATCACTGTGAACCTGGAAGATGTAGTAGGCCAGATTGACAAACTAAAGAGTAGCAAATCACCTGGACCGGATGGTATGCATCCTAGGGTACTGAAGGAACTAAAAAATGAAATTTCTGATCTATTAGTTAAAATTTGTAACCTAACATTAAAATCATCCATTGTACCTGGAGGGTGGCCAATGTAACCCCAATAATTAAAAAAGGCTCCAGGGGCGATCCGGGTAAGTATAGACCAGTGAGCCTGACTTCAGTGCCGGGAAAAATAGTGGAGACTATTCTCAAGATCAAAATCGTAGAGCATATAGAAAGACATGATTTAATGGAACACAGTCAACATGGATTTACCCAAGGGAAGTCTTGCCTAACAAATCTGCTTCATTTTTTTGAAGGGGTTAATAAACATGTCGATAAAGGTATATTGACATGTTTATTAATACAGTGTGTATTTGGATTTTCAGAAGGCGTTTGACAAAGTCCCTCATGAGAGGCTTCTACGAAAACTAAAAAGTCATGGGATAGGAGGTGATGTCCTTTCGTGGATCACAAACTGGTTAAAAGACAGGAAAGAGAGTAGGATTAAATGGTCAATTTTCTCAGTGTAAAAGGGTAAACAGTGGAGTGCCTCAGGGATCTGTACTTGGACCAGTGCTTTTCAATATATATATATATATAAATGATCTGGAAAGGAATACGACGAGTGAGGTTATCAAATTTGCGGATGATACAAAATTATTCAGAGTAGTTAAATCACAAGCGGACTGTGATACATTACAGGAGGACCTTGCAAGACTGGAAGATTGGGCATCCAAATGGCAGATGAAATTTAATGTGGAGAAGTGCAAGGTGCTGCATATAGGGAAAAATAACCCTTGCTGTAGTTAAACGGTGTTAGGTTCTATATTAGGAGCTACCACCCAAGTAAAAGATCTAGGCATCTTAGTGGATAATACTTTAAAATCGTCGGTTCAGTGTGCTGCAGCAGTCAAAAAAGCAAACAGAATGTTAGGAATTATTAGGAAGAGAATGGTTAATAAAACGGAAAATGTCATAATGCCTCTATAATGCTCCATGGTGAGACCGCATCTTGAATACTGTGTACAATTCTGGTCACCGCATCTCAAAAAAGATATAGTTGCGATGGAGAAGGTACAGAGAAGGACAACTAAAATGATAAAGGGGATGGAACAGCTCCCCTATGAGGAAAGGCTAAAGAGGTTAGGGCTGTTCAGCTTGGAGAAGAGACAGCTGAGGGGGGATATGATAGAGGTCTTTAAGATCATGAGAGGTCTTGAACGAGTAGATGTGACTCTGTTATTTACACTTTCGAATATTAGAAGGACTAAGGGGCATTCCATGAAGTTAGCAAGTAGCACATTTAAGACTAATCAGAGAAAATTCTTTTTCACTCAACGCACAATAAAGCTCTAGAATTTGTTGCCAGAGGATGTGGTTAGTGCAGTTAGTGTAGCTGGGTTCAAAAAAGGTTTGGATAAGTTCTTGGAGGAGAAGTCCATTAATGGCTATTAATCAATTATACTTAGGGAATAGCCACTGCTATTAATTGCATCAGTAGCATGGGATCTTCTTAGTTTTTGGGTAATTGCCAGGTTCTTGTGGCCTGGATTGGCCTCTGTTGGAAACAGGATGCTGGGCTTGATGGACCCTTGGTCTGACCCAGCATGGCAATTTCTTATGTTCTAAATAAATTCAATAAATAAATACTAACAGTCCTTTCTCTTCCGGGCCACACGAGTGGGAAGGAGAAGAGGTTATGCCACGATTGCCACTGTCCCCCCTCCCGTGCTTCCATTAAATCTGCTGCCGTGTTCCGCTGGGGCTGTCAGCATTTTCAAGCCCAGGTGGTAGAAGAGGCTCTCCATGTCTAGCTGAAGCGGAAGAGGGGGAGGGAAAAGCAGTCAGGCCAGTGGGAGATCAAGGAGCACGGGATTTTGTTGCCTGAGGATGGAAAAACATACTTGGCCTGGGCTTTGCACTACACAGGTTGAGAACTGCTGACGTAGAGGACTCGTACAGTCAAGAGAAGAGCTATGAAAATACTGAAAGCCTCACCAGTCTCTATTCCAAATTTTAAACAAAGGGGGGGGGGGGGGGGGGCAAAGACACACATAAACCCATCACAATGAACTACTTCCCTCTATACACAAGTGCAGGAGAAGAAAGAAGATGTGATGGGGGCAGCTGGCTCAGTTAGTTACCTTAGCTGCCGCATTATGGTGGCCAGAGCTCCTCCAACTGCTGCTGCTCTCCACACTCCGACCGAGTCACTTCCAGAGCTCAGTGCATGTCCTTCCATCTCACTCAGCCTCGGGATAAGACAGAAGCTGGAAGGACTCAAAGGAAGGAGGGGGGGAAGATGAGGAGGTGCACAAAAGTGGGGCCCAGCTTTTCATGGTCTGCCGGCTGCACCTTAAATACCACATTCCAGGGGTCATACCGTAGTGAGAAAACAGAAGCATGCATGATTATTATGCACGTTATCAGAAAGACGTTCCTATCAAGTTTGGAGTCAACGCTGATGTCTCTTCTTGCTGGAGGTGCTGAAAGCACAGCCCAAGTGCTGGTCTGGATCCGAGCATTAGGCAGTGGTGACTTTTCTGTGGCACACCTGATCAGGCCTGAAGACACGTTGCCTGGGAAACGTTGTATTAAAAGACTGACAAGTTCATGGGCATTATGCAAAACTAGATCAAGAGGAACAGAGGCTCAGGAAATGAGCAACGGAGCATGGGACTTTTCTTCCACCTACTGAGTTTGGAGCAGAGTTTCACCGGTGCTGCTTATATGAATGACAGTCGGGATTACCAACTGGCCGATTTTCTTAAAAGAGGGGGCTGGCAGGACTTGAAAACTGGTCAATATAAGTGGCGGTTTTCTGCCACGTGCCAGCTCCAAATCGGCATGAACTACCATCCCCTCCCCCTCCCCCACTCGCCTCACAGATCTTTTAATCGGGGGCCATTCTGAGTCTTATTCCGGCAGCGGAAGGCATGAGGGGCTGGGGACAGAGTCGACGCACATTCCCAGGCCCCAGGGGGTTGTGGGACGAGGGGGTTCTTTCTTTTTTCAAATTTTGAAGCTAGCACTGATATCGGGAAAGAGGGGGAGCTTGTGGCTATTTTCTTTTTTCTGGTGAGTGGGGATGTTTGCAATCCCAAATCACCGCCAATATTCCACCTTCTTCATCTCTGCAGTAGCGTACCGCTGGGGGAGGGGCAGCCTCTTCCTCCTTGTGACCTTGCCAAAAAAATAAATCAATGCCTAAGTGAGCAGTACAATTCACAGTAGGAAAACCTGAGCGCGAGTAATCCTGATGGTGAGATCAGGTCCACAATTTTTAGTTTCACAAATGTTAAACATAATGTAATCTTATTGGTAACAGATTAAATGTCACTCTCTTATGCACAGATAATCAATGTCAAATGCACACAGTGTAACATGATTATTTTTTCTAAACCATTCCAGAACAGAATTTCCCAAAACTGCAATCTCTCCCCACCACCCCCTCCCGCCAAACTCCACATATATAAATACAAGTACAAAAATTGCTAATTACTGGTAAATAAAAATGTTTTTTTCTCCCTTAATGACAGTATTTTTTTCACTCTTCCTTTACTAGTTTATCAGAAACCTTTTCTACTCTGGTATTTGCAGCCCTCGGGCGCGCACCAGACCTGGACACCCATGCTGCTCACCACGAGAAAGGAATCAGACCTTGCTGCACAGTGGCTTTGCTTTCACAGGTAACACTGGTGTTTACGATTGTACACAGAGGGCCCAATTTAGCATAAACCACTGCAGACGTGGACAGCCCCATAAAACCCGCACACAAAAAAACGGAGGGGCCTAGGCTATTTTCCCATGCGCCATCTTTTTTTTTTTTTTTTAGAGAGATAAAAATCTGCCCGGTGTTATTACATGGGCACGTCCTTAGTATCTGTTATTATGGACTTAATGATCCCTAGTTGTACAGGCTTATAAGCGAGGGGAAAAAAAAAAAAAAAAAACCCCATTCACAGCACAGAAACTTGAATCCAACCTCTTCTTCGTCCCCACCAATAGTCTTAACTCCTTACCCATAGACCAAATCAAAGGAGCATTTACTTGGCACCTAATGCTACCTGAACTCAAGCACAAACAGCAGCTCTCTGGCCTCCCTTTTATTGTGTGTGTGTGTAGGGAATGAGACCCATCCCTCTCCATGGCCCCCCCGACACCTCACCCTCCGCCCACATCACGTTCTAATGCAGAATGAAACCAAAGCTCGGGCGTCCCGCGGGAACCAAAGTGGACACATGACCCCTGCAGTTAGCCCTGCTTCCAAGTGAAGCAAGTAGCAGGGCTCTGACAGCAGCCTCCTGCTGCCTCGTGCTGAGGAAAACACAATGCCACGCAAAGGCGCGCTTGCCCAAGAGTGCACCGCTGGGTCCGGGAATGCTCGAGCTGCCTCGCTGAAATATCACAAGCCAGTTATGGTAACGGTGCCTTACGGGAAACGTCAATAGCTGTAAGAGGAACACCTCCCCCCCCCCCCCCCCCCCCCACGTGACACAATTACATCAGACGCAGGGGCACAGAAGCTTCTCTTCTCCAAAGCCACAGTATAACTAGGCAGGCCTGCCATCACACTGCACAGTGCTCTACGTGATTATTTCATCTGCTCTGTAGATTCACAGCTCACAGACTCTCTTTGCTGCTGCTGCTCAGGCCTCCTTTCAGCTACGCATCAATAGAATTATCTCCCTTTACATTTTCATTCCCAACACATATTTTCTATCTATATAAACGCATACATATACACAAATACATTTACATATACTGATGAAATCAGAGCCAGGTATTTTACACAAAAATTAAAGGCCAATATATATAAGCACTACAATTCATTTGATTAATCTAAATGTACAGCTGACTAGTCGAAGCAAATTGCCCAATCTGTTATATCATCCAACCACTCAGTAAGGTGGAGGGCTATCAGAAAAGGTCTATCTGAATTAGCTGCTGCCAATACGTTTAATGTTTAGTAATTTCTTTTCCACCTCCCCAGTGAGCGTTTATGCATCATGCCTATACACAGCTGAAAAGGCCTTTCCAAAAGAAAATGAAGTACTTATGAGGTCTGGCTGTTCAGTGTTAAGTTACGGCTATTCTTCACACGCACACTGCCTTGATCCTAGCTTCCTTTGCATGCACTGATAGGGAAGACTGAAAGCCAGTAGATGCACATGCAACGTGCTCCCTGCTGCCCTGATGGACCAGGCCCATGCATCCCGAGCTCCGTAAAAGCCACTGCCGCCTTCTTACGTTACTCCCCAAAGCAGGGGGAAGGCATGCACCAGCTCTCCAAGTCCCAATCACCATCCCGTTACGGCAATGCCGGAACTGAACATTTGTTACCATCAGAGCATTCTTCGTAGTACCAGTCCAGCTCATAGTAATCCGCTTCGATAAATCTCTGCATGGTCGGGTGTATCCCCCTTTTCGCAGGGGAGAAACAGATTTCACTTTGTCGAGGTCAGGTAAGACGCAGCCATGTCTCCCATCCTTCGCAACGGTCTGGATTATAAAAAAGCCCACACAATGCTGGGACACAACTGCACATTTTCAACGAGTCCCTGGAGCCAAGGAGGAGGGGTGGGGAGGGAAACACGAAAGAGGAAAAAAAATAAATAAATAAGGGAGGGAGGTAGACTTTTCCAGCAGATGCCGAGGCAGCGTGCTCTCAATAAAGAAGTGCTGTCAAGGAGTCCAGGGTGGGAGTGGACGAAGCCATCCTATCGAGAGCCCAAGCAGCTGACGTCAGGGACACACACACACACACACACACCGCCGCTTGCCTGCCTCAGACTCCTTCCTTTCCAGCCGGGTCCTGCACATCTTTCACTCTCACGCGTTACCATGGAGACGGGCTGGCACAGAAAGGCCACCGGCGTCTTCTATCGATGCCGGATTCTGAAGGTATTAGGTACTTTTATCCTCAATGGGGAGCCATTTCCAAGAAGGACGTGATGAGAGGAAAAATGTGGCTTCTTGTAACAGATGCTTCAGAACGGATGCCCTTCTCCTCCTGCAGCTGCGTAGTCTCTAATTGTGTTTATGGGTTGTGCGTTTAGCAGCACAGTTACTATAGCTGGATCTAAGACAGGCCTCTTATTGTTAAGAGAGCATGCCCCAGTCCCTACACAAATGCTTATTTTTTTGCATAAAGCCCTGAGGAAAAAAAAAACAAAAAACCCAAACTATTCTGCAATACACAAAGAAACCTGCACCCTTACAAATGATTACTTCATTTTAACACTTTCCTATCCAGCCCTCGGTGATAAAAAAAAAAAAAAAGCATCCCCTTGAAATACAAAACAAAAATTGATCTGAACATTTCAGATCTTTGAAAAGTACAGTGCTGTCCTTCATAAGTTTGACACTCTCCAAAAAGAACTCAACAGGTATTATATATCAACAGCCAATCACACCAGCTAACAAGAGAGACTGACAGATATAATCATCACCCAATTCTTGCATTTTCTGTCTCCAGCACACCTATATTAAAACACCTTCTCTCTGTAGAATAACAGTCTTATACAGAAAAATATACAGTATCGGGGGATTCTATAAGGGGGACATTTCCTTTAGGCACAGAGACGGGAACAACTGGAAAAGATGCAGAACAAATAAGCCCAGTTCATTTGAGTCTGTGCTTTGCTTTCTTCTACATGCCAACAGACCCTCTTAAAAGATACCAGCACTCCGTGGCTTCTTTCGTAAGACAATGAGAAAACAGATCCTAAACGTAAAATGAAATATCATCATCGTGCAAGCATGCTCCAGCAGAAGGTTATATCACTTTTATTGAACTTTCTCTTAAATGAGTTTGACACACCTTCTCTTTCTAACTGATTTAAGTAAATGCAGCTAAAGCCCACATGATCCGAGGCATCATGGTTTTACCAGAAGTAGGTCTGATCAATTTCTTTGCCTGGATGATCACAGAGGTGGATTAGGGGAGAGCATTAGATATAGCGTAGCACTTGGACTTCAGTAAGGCTTTTGACATGGCTCCACACAGGTGGCTTATAAATAAACTGAGCACTCTTGGTATCGGCCCTAAAGAAATTGACTAGGTTAGAAAATGGTTAAGTGAGACATGCAAATGGTATTGGTAAATGTAAATCATTCTGAGGAAATGGGCATTATTAGTGGTGTGCCGCAAGGATCGGTTATTGGACTGGCTCTTTTCAACATTTTTGCACGTAACGCAAAAGGACCTTCAGCAAAGATTTGTCTTTTTGCAGATACCAAACTCTGCAACAAGGGAGGCAGCTAGGAAAGTGTGAAGAACATGAGAAGGGATATAGCAAACCTTGAGGAATAGTCTAGACCCCGGTAGCTAAGATTTAATGCTAAAAAAAATGCAGAATCATGCATTTAGGATACAAAAACCCAAGGGAGTGGTACAGTCTACAAGTTAAAATTATACACACAAAACAAGAGTAAGATCTAGGGGTGAAATCTCAAGGTGGCCAAACAGGTGGATAAGGTGATGACAAAGGCAGAAAGATGCTTGGGTGCACGGGAAGAAGAATGGTCACCAGATAAAGGAGGTGATATTGCCCCTGTATAACTCTAAGATGAGATTTCACTTGGAGTACTGTGCACAATTCTGGGGAACGCACCTTCAAAAGGATACAAACAGGATGGAGTAGGTCCATAGGATGGCTACTAAAATGATCAGTGGCCTTTGTTCTAAAGCATAATGTTGGGTTCCATATTAGGTGCTACAACCCAAGAAAGAGATCTAGGTGTCATAGTGGATAACACATTGAAATCGTCGGTACAGTGTGCTGCGGCAGTCAAAAAAGCAAACAGAATGTTGGGAATTATTAGAAAGGGAATGGTGAATAAAACGGAAAATATCATAATGCCTCTGTATCGCTCCATGGTGAGACCGCACCTTGAATACTGTGTACAATTCTGGTCGCCGCATCTCAAAAAAGATATAATTGCGATGGAGAAGGTACAGAGAAGGGCTACCAAAATGATAAGGGGAATGGAACAACTCCCCTATGAGGAAAGACTAAAGAGGTTAGGACTTTTCAGCTTGGAGAAGAGACGACTGAGGGGGGATATGATAGAGGTGTTTAAAATCATGAGAGGTCTAGAATGGGTAGATGTGAATCGGTTATTTACTCTTTCAGATAGTAGAAAGACTAGGGGGCACTCCATGAAGTTAGCATGGGGCACATTTAAAACTAATCGGAGAAAGTTCTTTTTTACTCAACGCACAATTAAACTCTGGAATTTGTTGGCAGAGGATGTGGTTAGTGCAGTTAGTATAGCTGTGTTTAAAAAAGGATTGGATAAGTTCTTGGAGGAGAAGTCCATTACCTGCTATTAAGTTCATTTAGAGAATAGCCACTGCCATTAGCAATGGTAACATGGAATAGACTTTTTTTTGGGTACTTGCCAGGTTCTTATGGCCTGGATTGGCCACTGTTGGAAACAGGATGCTGGGCTTGATGGACCCTTGGTCTGACCCAGTATGGCATTTTCTTATGTTCTTAAGATATAAACACGTATATGCCAGAGGAAAAGAAATAGGGAGATAAGATGGATATGTAAATACCTCAGAGGCATCAATGCACAGAAGGTGGATTTCTTTCAATTGAACAGAGACTCTGGAATGAGGGGTCATAGGTTGAGGGAGAAAGGGGGTAGACAGTGGTGTATTCTAACAAAATATTTCTTTACAGAAGGAGTGGTGGATGCATGGAGCAGCCTTCCCCACAGAGGTGTGGTTGAGACAAGGACAGTAACTTAAGTTAAGAAAGCACAGGGGATCTCTGAGGGAGTGGCAGATCTAAGCGTTGTGTGAATGGACAGACCAGCTAGGCCACATGGCTTTTTTCCGCTGTCATATTTTTATGTTTCTATGAACGTAAATCTAACTCACTTGAGGGAATGCTCAACAAGAAATGCTCTGTAGGGAAAGTGGTTCTCTCAGTTCAAGGTTTGTAAAGGTTCTTGCTTCTGCTTATTAATGCCTAGAAGGGTGCACCTTATAGGATGTTTAAAATAACAAATGTTATTTTGTCGCTTTGAAGGCCCCACCACTGCTTTCTAAACAGACAAATTGTTCAACTGGCTGCCAAAGCCACCCCTGAAGGCCATGGGAAAAATATCTTCAGCAGCCTTTTTATTAAGCAGTAAGTATAATAATTTTCAATAGAGCAAAACACTGATATAATGATACTCTTAGGTAATAAAAGCCTTTGCCAACAGCATATTAAGCTATAATTTCACTCTGACTATAATATTCTTTCAAAAAATGTTTTTTTGAGCTTGCAGCAATTTTTACATTGTCAAAGTCAGAAATCCTTATGTTGCAATTGTGTACCTACAATGTGGAAATTAATTAAACAATCAGTGGATTAATTATAACCATTGCAACTCTGCAAAGCGAAGCCTGCAATCCCAGTTTCCTCCATTTTTTTTTTTAAAGGTAAAGACACAGTCAAACAGATTTTTTTGTTATTGTAAAAGAATTCCAGATAGAGAGGTAATAATGAAATGCAAGTTTGTTGGACACAACGTGAACTCTGGATGCCACAAAAGTGGAATAATCTCTTGTTTTTGATGGAAGGATATTTTTCAGACACATATAAGAAGTGTTTTACTGAAGGCTGGGCTGGTGATTGTTTACATGCACAAAGTTCAAAGTTTCCTCAGTAATTAGGAGCACACGCCTTACAGTGGAAATCAATGAGAGACTCAGCTCATCCAAACACGATTGTAGCTTATTTAGCTTGCCTAGTAGTATTATAAGTTAAACCTGAAAGACAAATGTACCCTTTTCCTAGTACTTAGAAGCTCTTCATAAGACAAAGGGTCTTATTCAAAAAAGGAACTTTTTCCCATTTTGTACCCATGGAAACATTTTTATTGAAAAAGGCCCACAGCATTTTATTGGAATGTAAAGGTCTTATTTTTCTTTTAACATACAAATTAAATAATAATAACAAAATGCTATCACCATTATTACCCTGTCACCAGGGTTGAAAAAAAACCCAAGTGCCTATAATTCAGCAACTGAGGCTGCGGGGAGGAGAAGCCACTGATGTGTGAGAAGCTAGACCAACTCAAGAAGCAACTGCAGCTACTGCCGCCGCCACCAGGACTGATAGAAGCACTAGGTAGACTAGGCCAGCGGTTCTCAACCGGTGAGTCACAATTCACCAGCATCTTGCCAAGCATATGCAGGTATGTCACCACACTTCCCGGTCCCCCACTGGTCCAGCTGCTCCCCTTTACCCGAGCGAGATGCAAACTCTTCTTCCACTTGGGCTTGAAATGCTGATAGCCTGGGCAGAATGTTGCAGGACGGCTGGAGTCAGCAACACCAGCAGCATGGTCTATTCCTCCTGCCCCCGTGGCCTGGAAGAGGAAGTGGCGTGCAGCTGCCGCACGCACAGGAAGAAGAGACCTCAGTAATTTACAAGGGCGTGCAGCACTGGCCCGGAGCGAAAAGAGGAAGAACGTCAGCCCCCGAGGTCGATGGGACACCTCGCTCAAGGCAGCAAGAATTGGAAGAGGAGGAGGCTGCTGCCACCAGTTGATCTTCAGCTGGGGGGGGGAGAAAGAGATAGAGTGAGTGAGACAGCATTTATGTGTGTATTTGAGAGCCTGTATGTTGTGTGATTGACAGCCTATGTGGTGTGTGTGTGAGAGAGAGAGAGAGCATGTGTAAGTGTGACAGAGAAAGACTGCATGTGATTGAAAACCTGTGTGTGTCTGTGTGCGATTGACATCCTTTGTGCATGAAAGACACAGGATGTATGTATGTGTGTGATTGTCACTTACACCTCTGTCACTTACACCTATATGTGTAAGTGACAGAGAGCATGTGTATCTATGATTAAGAGCCTGTGCAAGAAAGAGAGCATGTGTGTCTGTGTGTGACTGAAAGCCTGTGTGTGTGGTTAAGTATGAGAAAGGCAGACAGCATGTGTGTAAATGTGTGATTAGGAGCCTATGTAAGTGCGACAGAAAGAGCACATGTATATGTGCGTGATTGAGAGCACTTGTGTGGGACTGACAGAGAGGAGAAAGTTGCAAGCAACACCCCTCCTAACTCCTGCTAATTCAAAACAATCTCAGGGCTCCTGGATATCAAACATTTTTTTATCCTTATTATTTTTAATTAGTTGGTTTTTGTGTCTGTTTCGAAATATTTTATTGGTGTCTGGAAATTTTTTATTTGAGTTTTTAATTATTGGCTATTCCATTCATCAGCTGTTTTGAAATAATCTGTTCTTTTTGTTAGTATGGTTTTACTGCTACTGATTTTATATTTCTTGATTTGTTTTATAAGGATGGGTGATGATTCTTTTTTTCCTTTGTTACACTGCATACAGAGACTCTGGCTTGTTGCAGTTTCCAGTTCAGTTTTTGTCTGCATGCTTCTAGTTATGCGTTTTGGTCTCTTTATTCCTTGTTAGGTGAGGGTCAGCACATGTGATTCAGGTGAAGTATTCTGCTGGCGTGTAGTTTCTGTGTAGGGCTCTATAGCAGCCTGGCTTGGTCTGTTTTCCTATTAGGAGGTGTACTGGTGTTTTAAGACCTGGTGTAATATTTTCAGCATTGCCTTTTCTTAGGTAAGGTGGTTACTGTTTAAGTGCTGTAAATTGGTGCTGTTTTGGTATGGGAAGTTTACTATTTATGTAATTTTTGTTCAGTCAGATTACTTATCTTTCCCTTGTGATATTCTTAACAATAAAAATAATACTTGGCCTTTATTTTTTTTTCCGCTGTGGATTTAATGAGCAGTGTGTCACACATGTGAGCATTGTCCGGCAGGTGTGTCACGATGGGAAAAAGGTTGGCTGGACTAGGCAGCCGCCTAACGCGCCACGGCCCTGGGGGCACAGCTACGGCATCTCCTTTTTCCCACCACATGGCCTGAAAGAAGGAGTGGCGTCCCATAGCCCATGCAGACGGGAAGAAAGACATGCCATCACCACTGCCTGCTGCCTTCAGGAGGATTAGCAGTGCGCCTGCAGGAAAAGCAGAGTAACCTGCACAGTGGTCTGGGAGAGAAGCAGGCTGCAGCATCAGCCCAAAGGAGAGGAGTTTCTGACCAGAGTAGGGTCGGGGCGTGATATCAGCCCGAAAAAGTAGCCATTCTATAGGCATGGCAGCTGCAGGAGGAGGCCACTGCTGCTGCCCTGGCTTGTGCTTCCAAGTTTCAGAGAGAGGAAAAAAGTGAATGACTGAAAGGGTGTGTACATGACTATGAACGGGAGCATGTGTGTGTGAGCATGTGTCTGTGTGTGTGTGGGTGAGAGAATGTGTTTGAGCATATGGCTGCATATCAGGGAGAAAGCAGGGGTGTGTGTGAGAGCGTGTATGAGCATGTGTGAAGGAGAGAGCAGGAGTGTGTATATGTGTGAGCATGCATCTGAGTGAGAACAGGTGTGTGTGTTTGTGAGAAAAGAGGTGTGTGTGAGAGCATGGGTCTGAAAGAGAGAGGTATGTGTTTGAGTATGTGTGAGCATGTTCATGAAGGAGATTGCAAGGGTGCATGTGTGAACATGTGAGAGTGAGAGATGGGATGTGTGTATGTTGTACATTTGTCTGTGAGTGAGGAAACAGGTGTATGTGTGTGAGCATGTGTGCATGTCAGTGAGGGAGGTGTATGTATGTGAGTGTTTTTGAGGGAGAGAGCAAGGGTGCATGTGTGAGTATGTGTGTGAGAGGGTACAGTGGTATGTGTGTCGGAGACAGCAGGGGTTATGTGTGAATGAGTACAGGGGTATACTTGAGCATTTTTTTCAGTGAGAGAGTACATGTATGTGTGAGTGAAAGAGCATGTGTGGGAGAGTATGTCTTGAAAGCTTGTTTGCAACAACTATCCGTCTCCTGCTGCTAATCCACAACAATCTCAGGGCATTTGGAAGTCAAAGGTTCGCTGGTATGGAGAGCGGGGGATTTTTAAATCTTTGTTGTAATTATGGCATGTTATTGATGTGTCTGCTAGTTTGTAATATTTTATTAGTGTTTGGAAAATTTATATATGAGTTTTAATTACTGGATGTTATTCTATTCATTAGTAGCTGTGAAATATTCTTTTTATTGGTATGTTTTTTTCTATTACTGATGTTTTCTATTTCTTGATTTTGCTTCATAATTCATGAGGAATGTTAATGTTTCTGTTTTCCCCTTGTGCTTTGCATACAGAGTCTGGTTTGTTGCATTTTCCAATTTGTATTTGGTGAGGGTTTGTTTGTGTTCTGCACAGATGATCAAGGTGAGGTTTTTTTTTACTAGCATGCAGTTTCAGTGTAGAGTTCTACAGCAGTTTGGCTTCTTCGGTTTTCCGAATAGGAGGTATATTTGTGGTTTAGGGCCTGTGCAATATTTACTATGTTTCTTTTTCATAGGGTAGGGTTGATGCTGTTTGAGCGCTGGCAGCTAGTGCTGCTTTGGTATGGGGGATTTATTGTATTGTAATTCCGTTTACTCATGGCTTTCTGAGGGCTAAGCCCACACTCAACACGCATTAAAATAGGCCTAATACCATATAGGTTCCAAGTGTCTTTTTATGCAGGATTTTCTGTTTGGTACCACAGCAGTGCATGTAAATCTAATATACATGTTGTATTTTTACATCAGAAGACTGAACCCTGAATATCCTTTCATATAAAATCTATTATAAATGAATAATATTTAATATTGTCTGGGGATGGGGTTAGGCTGTAAGGTTCAACTAGGCACTGAAGACCCTTGCACTGACCTTGTCATCGCTGGCAGGGCGATGACAAGGTCAAGACGCCACAGCTCAGAGCTTCCCTTTGGCATCTGGACCTGTACTAGTGTGCTGTGGTGAGGAAAGGTGTAATGAAAGAAAGAACTGAGAGGAAGAGGAGGTGGGGGGAGGAAGAGGAAAATAAAGCAAGCAAGGTAAACAAAAAAAAAAAACCCCAAAATAAAGTGCAAAGTAAGAAAAAAAAATTCAGAATAGGTTGGTTTTTTTTTTTTTTTTTTTAAATCTCCAACTCACATGCTTTAGTTTTTCAGCTTGAACAAATAGCACCGAGAATTGTTCTATAGATCACTGATGCAGTTTTAATGCAAACTGTGCTCATGGCATTTTTATTTAGTTCAAACAAAGCACTTAAAATGCACCACTGATAACAGATCTGCCTATAACAGAACACCAAGCTCTGGATGAATCTTTCAGGGGTGGAAGGAGGGAGAAGAGCACAGATGGAGTAAGACCTGTGAAAGCACAGTAGGCAGCCATAAATGGGCAGACTGGGTGGGCCAACTGTTATCATCTGTTTCCATGGACACCAACAGATAACAAGGAAGGCAGTGTCTAGTGATGCCAGTTCCTGAGAAAATGGCCTGAGCTTCCAATGCATTTGTACTAAGTAATAACAGCAGAAAATCTCTCTATAATCAATGGTTCCCAACCTGGGGCCTACAAAACCACCCCGGGGGCTCCACCAAAAGGGATGCAGGGAAGTTTAGCTGGGGAGAAAAAGAGCAGGCTTCTGCTATCTGTTATCAGCTGAGCTGCTGCCACAGGCCAGAGGCACGAGAGCGGGGCCCTACTGCTGCAGCCCAGGAGCAGGAGGAGCGACAGAGCGGCCGCTCACTCCATTAGGCGGCTCATGCCGTACTGCCAGCTTCAATAAAATCCTGTTTACAACCGATCCATCTACTTGTGTTTGGAGAGGGAGAAAGGGCAAATGCACCCACACACTCACATAAGGGAGGAAAGGAAAGGTGGGTGGAAAATGTGGGTGGGTTCCCCCTCCCCCCTCTAACACCCAAACACACTCTCCACTCACCTCCTGATACCACTTACACATTCCTCACTCAATCACAACACTTATACACCATTCCCAGACACGTGAGGAGGAGAGGAATAGAGGGAGAATGTGGAGAGTGCAAGGGAGAAAAGTGCCCCGCCCCCATACCCCAATAACACATACCACCTATATCATCACATACATGCATCCCATGTATCACCATATACCCCCCCCCAGACACCCTCTGCAAGTCTTCTGACCTATACCCTTCCCCACTGAAAGCCCCCCCCCCCCCCCACACACACACACAGACAGCTACCCCCATTCCTCCATCCCCCAACAGAGCAAGTACAAGACACCGATAATGGACACATCCAGCGATGGAGACATAAAACTGGATTTTTCACATTGCTAGGCAATTATCCCACTCTCTCTTTTTGGGGTTCCCTTAACATCCACACACACTTATGGGCCGATACAGTAAAGTCCGTGGGAGAGCGGACGAACGCCCGCTCTCCCGGCGCACGCACCGGCCCTTCGCCGGTGCACGCGATTCTCTATTTAAATTAGGTGACGCGGTAGATCCGGGTAAAAGGAGGCGCTAGGGACACTAGCGCGTCCCTAGCGCCTCCTTTTTGACAGGAGCGGCGGCTGTCAGCGGGTTTGACAGCCGACGCTCAATTTTGCCGGCGTCGGTTCTCGAGCCTGCTGATAGCCACGGGCTCGGAAACCTGATGCCAGCAAAATTGAGCGTCCGGTTTTTGGCCCGACAGCTGCGGGCTGAATTCAAAGTTGTTTTTTTTTACTTTTTTTTTTACTCTTCGGGACCTCCGACTTAGTATCGCCATGATATTAAGTCGGAGGGTGCACAGAAAAGCATTTTTTACTGCTTTTCTGTGCACTTTCCCAGCGCCGGAAGAAATTAGCACCGACCTTTGGGTCGGCGCTAATTTCTGAAAGTAAAATGTGCGGCTTGGCTGCACATTTTACTTTCTGTATCCTGCGCACATACCTACTAGGGCCATCAACATGCATTTGCATGTTGAGGGCGCTATTAGGTGCCGCGGGTTGGACGCGCGTTTTCCTCCCCTTACTGAATAAGGGGTAAGGGAAAATGCGCGTCCAACCCGCCTGTTAGTTAAGGGGGGTGGGGAGGAGTGGGATGGAGAGTCCTATAGCTCTCTCCTCGCCCCTTCCTTTCACTGAAGTCACTTCCCCTACACAACTTGCATTTTCCACCTAAGGCATGAAGACGGAATCTAGACCAGAAAGCGAAGCGAGTGGGCCCATGTCATTTAAAAAGTGGATTCTCAATTAGTAACTAACCACATACAAGCATGCATGTCACAGTCACTGAAGATCTCATTTTTACAAAGTTATTTTGATCTCAGGAGGCCTAATTTTAATAGTTTAATGACCTTTAAGACTGAAATTTAACATTTTCTTTTTAGCCATCTATACTGCAAATAAGAAGGAGAAAGTATAATGAATTACCAGATGCAATAAAGTCCCGTCATCCCTGGTATTCTGAATAAAACATTTTGCACACATTCTAGTCACAGATATGTGTATTTCATTCACTGGTTAAGATGACAGAAACAATCATATACTTATATTTTTTTATTACTTAGTAAGACGCTCAGTTATTTTTTTCTCAGTACTGCCATCTTCCTATTTCAAGGGTACATTAAATGCATGCTACACCAGATGAAATTAGAAGCACAGACTCAAAGAATTACAGAAAACAGGGAGGGAAGGGGTCAGAAGAGATCACAGACATCTATTCTTACTGGCTGAGGGCAGGATTTGCTATACCTAAATCACTCATAATAGGTATCTATCTAATCTGTTCTTGAAAACCTCCAAAATCAGAAAACCACTTCACCATGAAACCTTTTAAAATGCTTGATTACCCTTGCAGAAAGAAAGTTCTTTATAATCTGTAACTTAAATCTCCTTCTGCAGCAAGTTAAGCACATGACTTGTGGTTGATGTACAAAAGAAAGTCTTCTGTGCCTATGGGAAAAGTGCTTAGTACATCAGGTCCGCACAGTTTGTTCTTTCCTCGGTGGAAATGGAGAACAAACAGATGTTGTCCAAACTATAACCCTTCTCTCTTTACTTCCAGACTGCTCTTCTCATGATCTCTCCATGTTTTACTTTCCAGGATAAACAAACCCAGGATGTTCAACATATCACAGGGGAGGTAATTTTCAAAGGAGTTATACGTGGAGATGTAACATACTAATTTTCAAAAGCCCGCTTGCACGTGCAATTACACGTGTAAATCCTTTTGAAAATTACCCTATTATGCATTCAACCGTTTTTGATTGCTGTCCCTTGAACTTTCTCCAAGGACGTCAAAAGTCAATTTTTCACAGAAAGCTGCACAGACATGAGACGCTATAGGAAGTGGGCAGCTCCACTTTCCAGGTGATATGAATTACACAGAGAGAAGGGGAAGTTACTTACCTGTAAAAGATATTCCCTCAAGGCAGCAGATCACCAGTCATGTGCATGGGTTAAGCTGAACCGGACATACAGAATGTGCAAAACTCTGTGGTCTGTATGTTGTTAAGTCTCCATCCGTGGGACCAGATCACACTTGCCTTAAAAATATTTGCATCAGTTGCCCATTTCAACTTGTAAGTCGCATTATATTCCATTTCACAACATCAATAAATTATGTTGGACCCTTATCCTTGAGTCCAGCGTGATTTTTTACTATTTACTATAGAGACACCCAACGGCATGGGAGCATCTGGAAAATTACAAGCTAGTGGTAAACTGGAATGGGTACTCCTTCCCTTAAGTAATCCCCTTGAAATATCTGTGTTTACTCTTGAAATCTCCAACTTTCTCCTGTCCTTCTTGAGCACCTTCTCAGCTGCATCAAAACGGTGGCTCAGTTCCTAATCTCTGCTCCATGGTTCTGGAACCATTTGAGTATCCGCGCCTCCTTCACTAAATGCCGGATGGGCTCCAAGATGGCTCGAAAAAGACAACTCGCTGCGCTCTCTGCTCTCACAGGCAGGAAGGCTGGATAAAACTTCCTCCCAACAAAAAATTAATTAGCATGTAAACTATGCAAAATGTATTAAAGTTAATTTATCAACCACTGGGTGTGAGTTGGAAATGACTCTCCTGCTTTCCAAGGCTCCTCAGCACAAGGCCTTGGGTCTTTACTGTGAACAATTAAGAGAAGTGAAAGGGAAAGCTCCTTCTCTCTCTAATGTCAAACTAAAAATCCACATGGTCTTCAGAGAACAAAGGTAAGCAATGTTTTCTTCTCCAAAGGCACGGTACTCCCTAGTGGAAGGGTGCTTTCCATAAAAAGGGGAAAAAAAGACAACATCTGCCAAAGAACAAAAACTGTTTGTTTTTTTTGATGAGGAAAACCCCTTTTATATTTGATTCCTTTCTCCTATTAAACACACAGGGAAAGCCACCCAAAACCATAAATATGGGCTCTAGGAGGGAGGTTGCTGGACTTCACTCCTCAAAAAAAGGCAGTCAAACAATAGCATCCTTACAGAAATCCATCTCTAAGCAATAATGAGATAGAAAAGGGCAGACTGTACTCCAGGACACAGCTTGCAAATCTCACTGAGATAGATCTCGGATGGGCGACTGACACTGCCGTGGCCGTTACATCATCAGCCTTGATATTCTCATCTAAGATCAAACCTGCCCAGTCATAACAGGAGGCGGTGCGGTCTGCTAGCCCAGGCATCAGCAACCTGCCACGTGTCATGACGTAACATGCGAACACATTCCAATTGCCACTTCAGTCATTTGACCCGCTGACTGCAGTACAATATCAGTACTACGGGCATCTTCAAAACTCGAGGGCCAGGTGTGCTCATCTTGTGATGCACACGATCACCACAGAGAGCCACGAGTTTTGAAAATGCTCGTGATGCCAGCTTTGAAGGACACTCAGCAGGACCAAAAGCATTTGGGCAGCAACACAAGCCTTCTCTGCCTTGAGGTGATTTTCTATGGGGGGGGGGGTGGGGGTGGTAAGGGGAGGGGGACTCTTCCCCCTTTTCACCATGGCAACATTTTTAATAGGGAAGTTAACATTTGACTGAAAAAAGTTGTCGACCTTTATGCTAGCCAATTAGAAATGGTGCATTTTGTTAGAGGGAAAAGATAGGAAAAGCTAGGTGTACTTTGTAATGGCTTTAGTTCAATCCAAATAGAAGGCAACAGCTTTTTCAGTATAGAGAGATCAGACAGCTACCTTTGTGACCATGCGGCTTAGGAAAAAAGGATGGTAGGATGAATAACTGAATAAGGTGGAAATCTAACACCACAAATGTAATTCCTCTGCATAATCAAGGAACTGCTGTATCAGCTCTCAAGAGAGCTGAGACGAGGTACCTGCATCAAGTGGTTTACAGGAAACAGTCATATGGCATCCAGGCAACCAAGGTACAAGGCAGTAATAGCTCTCGGCAACAAGAAGAAGGCAGCTAGCAGTTGGACAATGGGAGAAGAGAGAAGACAGCTTGCGGACTGTAGGAAGGGGTAGATGGAGAGAATGTAGCAAGTGATTGGGATGTGCGGATAAAAGGAAGAGGAGTAAAAGGAAGAGGTTCTGGGAGGGGAATTGAGTGGGTGGTCATACAAATCTACGATAAGAGGGAAATTTTGCAGCAATTACCAAGGCCACAGAAATGGGGAGAAGTAGAGGTCTTGCCTATATGGCTACCAGAACAATCCGTGAATTAAGACAAGGGACTGCCTCAGCACCTGATTCTTATAAATCCTGCAGAAAAACTACCAAACCAGCAGAATTAAGGCATTCAGCGGTATTACTGATGAGATTGCTGACTGCCCTACTGAAGGAAACCACGTGAAATGGAGATTGCCTTGTTAGTCAGTGCAAGCATCACACTGGAAGTCTCTATTATTAGAAGCCACAAGAATTAGGCCAAGCCTGGTCTGGTCTCTATAGACTTCAATTTGTAAATAACACAAGGAGAATTGGTAATTTGCTCACTGAGGGAATTGTTTCTAAGAATCAAGCCAACAGTACAAATCCTTAATACCGATGACATTAAAGGTACTGCTGTGATCCTTTCAGATACAATTGGTATTATAGATATTAGATTTTTGATTCTTTTCATTTCTATTCCAACTCAACAGAAATACAGCAGCTACATTTCAATAGTAATATCAAAGGAAAATATAAGCATCACTAAACCTTTTAACGCATCGTTTCAGGTAGAACGATGCATTAAAAGCTTTAGTGATGCTTTCCCTGCTAATACTACTCGTCCGTTACAAGTTGTGCAAAACCTTGCTGCAAGGATACTAACCGGAACATATCTCAACTGTATTAGCAATGTTATAATGGCTCCCAAGTTTTCAGTGGACTCCATATAAAGTGTTAACACTTATCTGTAACATCATCCAAATGGATTCATCTGCCTGGCTATCTTCAAACCTCAGTCTATTCAAGCCTTCCAGACACCTATGATCAGCAGACAAATACCTATTAGAGGTCCCAACTGCTAACACTGCAAGACTAAATATTACCAGGAATAGAGCTATATCAATCGCTGGACTGAGTCTATAGAACTCTATCCTGGAACAGCTAAGATCCGCCCAAACGTAAACATTTTTTTAAAAAAAGATTTGAAGACCTATCTTTACTCGTCGGCATTTAACATTTCACAAAGCGGACTCTGAATCACTGAGTAAAGATTTTTCTACCCTAAAATGGATAATTTTTATTTTTATGTTTGCTGTTGTACTTTGTCCTTCTTTTAAAATTGTATATGTATTAAACTACCACTGTAATGTGCCGAGTATGAAATGAAAAATTACATGAAATGAAATGAAATGACTTCCAATACAAATATATCCATAAGGAGGGCAGCTTTTCTGTGGCATGCTAACCAGGGCATTCAACAAATTATAGTATAGGTGTAATGACTCCCTGCTTCCAGAGAACTTACAATATAACCACATATCCAAGGCAATAGATGAGGTGAGCTGCCCAAGGTCACAATGAGAGTCAATGGAAGAGATGTTCTGCAGTCCACTACTCTAAGCCATAAACCACATCCTGCCCCCTAACAAAGATACAT
Source organism: Rhinatrema bivittatum (assembly GCF_901001135.1). Lineage (NCBI taxonomy): Eukaryota > Metazoa > Chordata > Amphibia > Gymnophiona > Rhinatrematidae > Rhinatrema > Rhinatrema bivittatum. The sequence continues at coordinate 299,132,790 of NC_042616.1, forward strand.
AATACTTGATTATTTCTTAAGGCCTCAATGAACTCAGACCTTACAGTCTGGTTGAATGGGTCAATTAAAGCATTGTGTGCGAGTGTGTGAATGGGTGAGAGAGAGCACTGTGTGTGCATCAAACCCCTTTCCTCTCTGCCCGTTAATCCATGATAATATTGGGATATCCGGAAATCAAAAGTTCCCAGGGAAGGAGAGTGGGGAATTTTTTTAAATCCTTACCGGTTTTAAATTTTGAATATTATTGATGTGTCTTTGTTGAAATATTGTGTGTGTGTTTGGAACATTTTTTATAGGAGTCTTTAACTATTTAGATGCTGCTCTATTTGTCAACTAGTTTGAATAATTTTTCTTATTGGTTTGGTTGCTGCTTTGGTCCTCGCTCTGTGCGGATGGCATCAGCTGTTCATTTGAAACAGGGCCCTCACATGAAGGAACATCGTGATTCGCCTCTGCAGGGTCAGCTGTGGTTTCTAGAGCAGGTGTGTCCTGACCCTCTGCCTGCTGCTTACCAGAAGAAAAATACATACAATAAAGACTTTTTTTTTTTTTTTTTTAGAAAACTGAAAAACAAGTAAGTCCTGTTAAAAAAAAAAAAAAAAAGTAGTATGATTGTGTTTGTATATATATTAGAAAAGAGAATGAAAGGGGAACAATGCTAGTTAAATGTGCAAAAGCATTTTTTAATCACTGAATTTAAATATTGATAAAAGTGTTACCCTAAAACATTTTATAAAGCATTTTGCGAAAATGAAAGTCACTGCATGTGGCTTTTACAAAAACGTTTTCTTCGAAAATTCTCTTATAAATAAGAAATGTTCATTAAAAAATTAACTGTCCTAAAGAACTTGATGTTTATTCAATTGTGTTGATTTGTACAACTGATTGTCCTGTGGTAGAAATACTTTAAATATATCCAAAGAGTTATCAGTTAAAACTTATGGGATAGATTTTCAAACCACGCGAATTGGCGTACTTTTGCTGGCGCATCAGGCGCAAGCAAAAGTACGCGGGATTTTAGTAGATACGCGCGTAGCCGCTAAAATCCTGGATCGGCGCGCGCGCAAGGCTATCGATTCTGTATAGCCGGCGCGCGCCGAGCCGCACAGCCTACCCCCGTTCCTTCCGAGGCCGCTCCGAAATCGGAGCGGCCTCGGAGGGAACTTTCTTTTGCCCACCCCTCACCTTCCCCTACCTAACCCACCCGCCCGGCCCTGTCTAAACCCCCCCCTTACCTTTGTCAGGGGATTTACGCCTCCCAGAGGGAGACTTAAATCCCCGCGCGCCAGCAGGCTGCTAGTGCGCCGGGACGCAACCTGGGGGCGGGTACAGAGGGCGCGGCCACGCCCCCGGGCCCGCCCCCAAAACGCCACGCCAACCGGGCCCGCCCCCGACACGCCCCCCTCGCCAAACCCCGGAACTTACGCGAGTCCCGGGGTCTGCGCGCGCCGGTAGGCCTATTGAACATAGGTGCACCGGCGCGCAGGGCCCTGCTCGCCTAAATCCGCCCGGATTTAAGCGGATTTAGGCGAGCAGGGCTCTGAAAATCCGCCCCTATGGTTTTAAGCATTATCTGTTTAAACTCACTTTTATTTTTTTATTTTTTTTCAGATTTTTGTGCATAAAATGCCATTGTGGAGAACTAAACTAGTAGTTTTTCTAAGCACAGACAAAGGTCCGTTGTTTCACCAAAAGCTGGGGGTAGGGGGGGGGGGAACAGATGATGTTTCTTGAATTCAGGATGACATTGTTTAAATCAAAAAGGCTGAATTGTATTCCACGGACAAATCGCTGTTGTTTAAAGAACATGCCATACTGGATCAGATCAATGGTCCATCAAGCCCAGCATCCTGTTTCCAACAGTGGCCAATCCAAGTCACAAGTACCTGGCAAGTACCCAAACATTAAACAGATCGCAAGATACTATTGCTATTGCTTATTAATTACCGTAATAGCAGTTTATGAATTTAACCTTTAGGAACTTATACAAGTTATACAAGCCCTTTGGGGATAGGGAAATACCTACAGTACCTGAATGTAATCCACTCTGAAGCGCTGTCAAAAGTGGAATATAAATCTAAATAAAAAACAATATATACAAACCTTTTTTAAACTCAGTAACACTAACTGCTGAAACCATGTCCCCTGGTAATGAAGAGCAAGTTTTCTTACCAGTGTTTTCTGTGGATAGCAGGGTGAATTAGCCATGTTTTCTGGGGATCATACTCCGGTCCTCTAGGTGGCGGAGGCTCCTCCAAGCACACAGAGCTGAGCCCCGTGTGCCTGCTTGCCTATATAACCACGTGGTTCCCAGTTTGCTTCAATCTGTAACCCAAGCCTGCATCGGCACAGTCCAGGGACTGTCCAGGGAGCTGGGCGGGTAAGCATGGCTAATTCACCCTGCTAGCCACGGAAAACACTGTTTAAGATAAGCAAACTTACTGTTTTCCGCAGATAAGCAAATTGAAATTTGCCATGTATTCTGGGGAGTCCCCAGCTAACAGGTTCGCGCGCCCTGGTCCCTAGAAGCGATGGTAATCCATCCCGGTGCTTATTAGAGGGTGAGCTCAAGCTGTCTCATCTTACGGACAGTCTCTTTTGGCGTTCCTGTCCAAGAATGGTTCGGTCCATTGTCGCATCCATATCTGCTGGTTAAGGTGGTAGTGAGAGATAAATATGTACAGTAATAACCACGTAGCGGTGTAACATATGTTCTGAGTCAGTAGTTTGTTTGGGTGGGCGATGGATGGTGCCATCAACTTGGCTTAGTAAGCCTCTGATGAAATAGGTAAGGTCTCTGGCTCTTTTGTTATAGCAAAAACAAGATGCATTAAGTAATCCAAGATGATACGTTTCTCCCAGAGACTGGTAATCTGGGACCATATGGGTTAGGCCACGCAAGCTGAAGCTTAGTCTCTTGTAGTAAGGTAAGGCACACCCACACCCCAATGTGAGAAGCCATTTCCCCTCCTCGGATTTATGCAACTTCAGAAGAAGGTCGATTATCTGGTTGAGGTGAAACTCTGATACCACCTTGGGAGAAAGGGAGGGTGAGTTATCGATGTTACTGTATGAAGATGGACCATGAACTCGCATATGTGGTTCTCTGACTCTCCTTGTTTGTGTTAAGGTGATTAAGCAGCACCTCACAGGAGAGAGGTTCGCTTTGGCTACTGACCATGGACATAAGGATTGTAGTATCCGTTGTTCCGGAAGTAAGTTGGGAACCCCCGGCATTGGAGGGGTTTAAACCAGTGGACGTAGTTCGAGAATGTCCTTCATGAATCTGAGGATTAACAGGTGGAACAGTACCCAGAAAGCCTTGCAGGGGACAGGGTAAGCCGCGATGCACTGTCATATACTCTGACAGATGCCGATGCTCATTCCGTCTGATATCAAGAGTGAAATTATTCCCATGAAATGTCCTGGGGGCAGAAGAGAGATCAGCTTTGTGTTTTCTGCCCCACCCTGGATACCTGGCCTACTTGGATTGACAGTCCTTCCTATCATACCTTGTCCTGGACGTCTTGGAGCAGTAGCAGTAATTTTGGGTACGTTTGCATCACCCTCTCAGCTTCCATGTTATGTGTCGAGGAAAGAAGCACATCGGACTGGGAAGCAGCCTGTCCCGTGATAGTCGAATTTGGGTCGACTGACCAGCAGGACAGGTGTATTTTCGTTGTCGAGATCATCTCAGCCCTCTGAAGGTTATGCTGGTATTGTGTACCCTTATGTTACTTACGATGGGAAGGTGACCGTGTTGAAATGTAGCAGGCTCCCATTCTGTGTAGCTCCTGATACACTCTACTTCCCTCGATTGTGCAGAAGGTTCATCTGAATAAACTGCTGAGGTAGTATTCCTGTCAATGTTGGAGGATACAATTTTCATTGTGATTTCCTCTCCGCGTTCTTGTCGGCACTGTCTCGTATGGCAGGTGGTATCGGTGATGTGCCCCCATATGTTCTATCCGTTGTCATGAACTCCTTTACGGTCATGTACACCTCATGTGGGCTGAATGCCCTGCTGATGGTGATCTATGCCTGTCCCCGGGCATGGTCTGTAGGCTGAGTTTCCCCAAGACCGGGCTTGGCGCATATCGTATCTTGCTACCGTGGAGGAGGGTTTCCTGTATTACATACTATTTTTTTTTCCTGAGAATGGTTGGACATGATGTTCCTTGGTCTGATCATAGAAGCCCTGCGAGTGGGTACCATTGTTGGATATGTGGGCATAAGTCCCCATTGATCACTGGTTCCCACTGGATGTTGGGTTATATGTGAAATATGATGAATTTGGGCCAACTCATCCTTCTGCTTCCATGCACGTTGAAAATGACTCGGGAACCCTTGAACTCCTGCTGAGTCCTGGGTGTTGCATATGCGGCTCCATGTCAGCGACCTGGATATGTTGCCTGCTGTGACTGCAGGCAAGACTGCAGGAGTATGGATCTTTGAGGGCCAGGTCATACCCTCACCCTTGCATTATCAATAGTCCAGGTAGGGGTCTGTTATAGCGCCGACAGTCTCCTGTTCTTCAGAAGCGAGGAGTGCAAGAAATAGAATCTCCTAGCTCCACCTATGCAACACTGTTGGGGTGTCTGGAGGTTTTGAAGCTGAGGCTACTGCTGACATTGACCTTACATGGTCTCTGAGGGTTCCTATTTGGGCAAACCCTGTGTTGTCAGCTGCCGCCTTCTGGAGCTTATCTTCCAGGAACAGATCTGGGGCCATGCCGAACGTCTGGCCGTAATGGCTCTTGATGTTTATGGCCCATGTGTCTAGTGCCCCGTAGACGGCGTAGGCTCCCACCCCCTATGGCCTGCTGTTGCTTTGGGGGGCTGTTATCCAGGTGGCTGTACTGTTATGACTTCGAGCCTGAAGGCCCTCATGCAGTACTGTATTTGTGCTCGGCATTCCCACCTGGAAAGTACTTTGCATAAGTCCTCCAGATGCTTGGAGCTCCCTCTCGTAGGGTGCATGGTCAACACGGTTTCCTTGGAGGAGTTCCGCTACCTAGAGGACGAGCCCCAGAATATATGGCTAATTTCAACCTGCTTATTTGCGGAGAATTCCAGAGTTTAACTATGCGCTGAGAGAAAAAGAATTTTCTTTGATTTGTTTTAAATTAGCTTCTTGTTAAATTAATGGAGTGCCCCCTGGTCCTACTATTATCTGAGAGAGTAAATAACCGATTTATATAACTTGTTCAAGTCTTTTCATGATTTTATAGACTTCTATCATATCCCCTCAGTCGTCTCTTCTCCAAACTGAACAGCCCTAACTTCCTTAGCCTTTCTTCATAGGGCAGTCGTTCCATGCCATTTATCGTTTTGGTTGCCCTTCTCTGCATATTCTCCAGTGCAACTATATCGTTTTTTGAGATGTGGCAACCAGAATTGCACACGGTATTCAAGATGTGGTCTTACCATGGAGCAATACAGAGGCATTATGACATCCATCTTTTTATTTACCATTCCCTTCTTCATAATTGTTAACATTTTGTTTGCTTTTCTGATCACAGCACACTGAGCAGACAATTTCAATGCATTATCCACTAGGACGCCAAGATCTCTTTCCTGGTATCTCCTAAGATAGAATCTAGCATTATGTAACTATTTTTCCCTATTTGCATCACTTTGCACTTATCCACGTTAACTTTCATCTGCCATTTGGAAGCCCAATCTTCTAGTCTCGCAAAGTCCTCCTGCAATTTATCACAAACTACTTGAGATTTAACTATTCTGCATAATTTAGTGTCATCTGCAAATTTGATCACCTCACTCGTCATACCCCTTTCCAGATAATTTATAAATATATTAAAAAGCACCCGTCCAAGTACAGATCCCTGAGGCACTCCACTGTATCTATTTCCACTGTGAAAACAGACCATTTAATCCTCTTCTCTGTTTCCTGTCTCTTAAACAGATTGCAATCCACAAAAGGACATTGCCTACTATCCCACAACTTTTTAGTTTTCTTAGAAGCCTCTCATGCAGGACTTTGTCTAGCACCTTCTGAAAATTCAAATATACCACATCTACCAGTTCACCTTTGTCCACATTTTTATTAACCTCTTCAAAAAATGGAGATTTGTGAGGCAATACTTCCCTTGGGTAAATCCATGGTGACTGTGTCCCATTAAACCATGTCTATCTAAATGTTTTGTGATTTTATTCTTTATAACAGTTTCCATGATTTTTCCCAGCATTGAAGTCAGACTCACCAGTCTATTGTTTCCAGATCACCCCCAGAGCCCTTTTTAAATATAGACATTGGCCAGCTTCCAATCTTCAGGTTCAATGGATGATTTTAATAATAGATTAAAAATTTTTACTAATAGGTTTGAAATTTCATTTTTTAGTTCTTTCAGAACCCTGGGGTGTATACCATCCGGTCCAGGTGATTTCTTACTCTTCAGTTTGTCAAGCAGGCCTACCACATCTTACAGGTTCATCGTGATTTGGTTCAGTTGATCTGAATAATCACCCTTGAAAACAGTGATCCAACATCCTCTTCAGTAAACACTGAAGCAATGAAATCATTTAATCTTTCCACGATGGCCTTATCTTCCCTAAAGTGCCCCTTTAACCCCTCAATCATCTAATGGTCTAACCGACTCCCTTGTTGGCTTTGTACTTTGGTTAATTTAAAAAAAGGTTTTAATTGTGAGTTTTTGCCTCAATGGCCAAATTCTTTTCAAATTTTCTCTTGACCTGTCTTTCAATGTCTTACATTTAACCTGCCAATGCTTATGCTTTATCCTATTTTCTTCTGATGAATCCTTCTTCCAATTTTTGAATGAAGATCTTTTGGCTAAAATAGCCTCTTTCACCTCACTTTTTAGATTTGCTGGCAATCATTTGACCTTCCTTCCACCTTTCTTAATGCATGGAATACATATGGACAGCACTTCTAGGATGGTATATTTTAACAATGTCCACACCTGTTGCACACTTTTTATCTTTGTAGGTGCACCTTTAAATTTTTTTTTTTAAACGATTTTTCTCATTTTATCAAAGTTTAAGAATATAAGAAAATGCCATACTAGACCAAGGATCCATCAAGCCCAGCATCCTGTTTCCAACAGTGGCTAATCCAGGCCAAAAGAACCTGGCAAGTACCCAAAAACTAAGTCTATTCCATGTTACCATTGCTAATGGCAGTGGCTATTCTCTAAGTGAACTTAATAGCAGGTAATGGACTTCTCCTCCAAGAACTTATCCAATCCTTTTTTAAACACAGCTATACTAACTGCACTAACCACATCCTCTGCCAGCAAATTCCAGAGTTTAATTGTGCGTTGAGTGAAAAAGAACTTTCTCCGATTAGTTTTAAATGTGCCACATGCTAACTTCATGGAGTGCCCCCTAGTCTTTCTACTATCCGAAAGAGTAAATAACCGATTCACATCTACCCGTTCTAGACCTCTCATAATTTTAAACACCTCTATCATATCCCCCCTCAGTCGTCTCTTCTCCAAGCTGAAAAGTCCTAACCTCTTTAGTCTTTCCTCATAAGGGAGTTGTTCCATTCCCCTTATCATTTTGGTTTCTCTTATGAAAGTTTGGTGCTAGGGCCTTGGATGTACTTACTGTCCCTCTTCCAGTTATTAATTCAAATTTGATCATATTATGATCACTTTTGCCAAAAAAAAAAAGCGATTAGCATGATTTCCTTAGCAAAATATAAAGTTTAGAAAGAAAACAATTCACAGTGTTCTAAATCGCCATTGAATTATCCCAATTTGTTACAATGATTTGTGCCTCTGAAAAATAACTTTGCTTAAATAATGAATGAATAAATAAATAAATGGATGACATAATATATACCAACATATTTAATAACTAGATCAAACAATCTGTAGTAATATTTAGAGGCTAACTGGGCAGAGCTTACCGCAGCCATCCTTCCTTTAGTCTTGATCAAAGGAAACCACACAAAGTCTGGAATCCACGATTGCACAATGGTTCTTTTAAACAGTGATGTCAAAAAGATATACAGAATGATCTGGAACAGGATCAACAAGTTGGAGTAATTTGCAATAAAGTGCTTAAATAAAATTAATAAAACATGTCAGAAAATAAATGTAAAATTACTAATGTGAGTGTAAAATAATTCTGGTGATGATTTTTTATATTCTTTAATATATTTATAAAAACGCTTCCCACTCAATGGTGGTATTTAAACCTTTCGGGTGAACTGTGTGCCATTTATAAATGAATTCTTGCTCCCGGCATTGAAGAGTTTGGGAAATGTTGCCTCCTCGAGCAAGAGGAATGTGCTGATTGTCGAAGAATTTAGATTGTTGTACTGTATGCTTGTGCTCAAGCTAGTGATTAACCAGAGGAGATGACAGTTTACTGATGCATATACAGTTTTTATGGTGAATATGTTTTTTGATTGACAGCTTCATATGTCCAATGTATAGTTTAGAACAGCAACATTGGATGGTGTATATGACCTGTGTAGTATCACAGTCATAGTACGCTTTAAGTTAAAAGTGAATATTGAGAACTGGATGACAAAAAAACTCAGTTTGAAGCACAATTTCACACTGCACACTTGCCACACTTGTATTGTCCTGCAGGTTTCTCTGAATTTGCATCTCTGCATGGCATGGTTAATTATTAATTTGTCTCGCAGATTGGGTCCATGTGTCCATGCAAATAATGGTCTTCTGGAAGATGGTATCCGGTTGTAAAATGTGCCAGTACTGTGTGATGATGCTCTGTATTTTAGCCGACCTTTTGGAAAAAGGGATAACACAAACTGTTCGCTGTGTGATTCATCTTGGCTGATTAGTCAATAGAAAATCCCGGTCAGTGTATAGTCCTCTTTAATATCACATCTTATGACCTTAAGAGGGGTAACCACGGTCCTGGAATTTTTATATAGATATTTCTATATACACACAGACACACACCTGCAAAGTTAATTTCTTCTTACCAGTTTCCATGACAACTGACACATTAGCTGTTTTGGTCACTACAGAGATATCTTGCAAAGCTTCAGGCAGAGGCTTAGTTCTTACAAGCTCCTCAAACAGCTTCAGCTGGATACTGGAAGGTGGGCCTACTCTAGTCTGTTGCCAGGCTTTCTTCATCTTGGCCACTTTTACCTTCACCTCCTGGCAGGTGTTTGTTCCAGGCTACTCTTGCATACTCCCTGGCTGCTTACATCTGCCCTGATGTTTTCTCAGATAAGGCTCTTCTGGATGATATCATTTTGCCATCTTGCTGGTGATTCTTCTTTCAAACTCTCCACATGATAAGGCCCTTCCTATCTATAGTGACATGGACATCATGCAGCTACTTCTTCTTAGTTGGCTGGCTGCTGTGTTAAACCCCTGCCTTGGTAATGGATCCATTCCTGCCTCACAATTCCTCCCACTCCCAGCTGCCCCTCCTTCTGCCCCTGAACCTCCATCCACCCTCTTTCCCACCCCCCACCCCCAAGTGTCTCCTGTACCTCACACTGCCCACCTCCCTGCTCTTCTCCACTCCTGCACCCCTCCCTCCTCCTCCCACTACTCTCCTCCTCTCCACTGGCCGACTCATACTACTCATCATGCAGTATCTTCTCACTCCAACTCTCTTCTCTTTCATGCATATTCTCTAATCCTCTCACTCCCCCTCCTGCCATGCTCACTGAACTCCCATTCTCACCCTCTGTTCCACTCTCCAGTCCCATACCAGGCACGCACTCAAACTCCTCTTTTACAAGAACCTGAAACAGAAAAGTATCTATCTGCTTTATACAGTCTAATCACAGAACGATAACCTATTACTCAACAGGATTCACGCAAAACACAAAACGAAAGACAAAAGGTTGGAAAGCAAAGAGATGACACAAAACACAAAAGACACACTCAGCTCTCAGAGCACACAAAGCACTCAGAAATCTCCAAATCCCTTTTTCTTCTCTCCAACAAAAACTAACCATCAACTCCTAGGCCCAGATTTGCTCCCCAACACACAGCACTAATAAACAAGTAAACCAATCCCTGTATCTTCGACTTTCCCCTAACTTTTAAAAACCAATAGAGAGCAATGACACTAGCAACCTCTTACTGTACCTTTAAGCACAGACATAATGCTTGCTGCAATTTTTTTTACTTTACTTCCCATTTAACACATCTTTTGCTATTAGCACTTATTTTTCAACTACTGTTTGCTATGCATAACATTATCTTAATTACAGGTAAGTAGTTAACGTCTTAACATGGTAGTTAAAAAAAAAAATTACGCTAAAACCTTAGAGCTGTTATTTCTAACACTAAATTATTACATCATGCCCTAAATTTTTAACACCGGTATGTATTCCAGAGATATTCCACGCATTAAGAAAGGTGAAAGGAAGGCCAAATGATTGCCAGTATGGTTAAAAGGTGAAGTAAAAGAAGCTATTTTAGCCAAAAGAAATTCCTTCAAAAATTGGAAGGAGGATCAATCTGAATAGAATAGGAAAAAGCATAAGCGTTGGCAAGTTAAATGTAAAACATGGATAAAGCAGGCTAAGAGAGAATGTACAAAGAAGTCTGCTACAGAGGGAAAATCTCAAAAACTTTTAAAAATATATCCGAAGCAGGAAGCCTGTGATGGAGTTTGTTAGACCCTTAAATGTTCGGGAAGATAATGCCATTCTAGAAAAACTACATGAAATCCTTCTTCAGTGTTTACTAATAAGGATGTTGGGGAAATACGCTTTCCGGAGATGGTTTTCAAGGGTGATGATTTAGATGAACTGAACCAAATCACGGTGAACTTGGAAGATGTAGAAGGCCAGACTGACAAACTGAAGAGTAGTAAATCACCTGGACCAGATGGTAATACACCCCAGGATTCTGAAAGAACTAAAATATGAAATTTCCAACCTATTACTAATAATTCATAACCTATCATTAAAATTGTTCATTGTACCTAAGGACTGGAAGATGGCCAATGTAACCCTGATATTAAAAAGGGCTCCAGGGGTAATCTGACAAACTATAGACAAGTGAGCCTGACTTCAATGCCGGAAAAATTATGCAAACTATCCTAAAGAACAAAATCACAGAACATATAGAAAGACATGGTTTACTGGAACATGGCCAGCATGGTGGATTTACCCAAGAGAAGTCTTGCCTCCCAAATCTGCTACATTTTTTTGAAGAGGTGAATAAGCATGTGGATAAAGGTGAACCAGTATAGTATATTTGAATTTTCAGAAGGCGTTTGACAAAGTTCCTCATGAGAGGCATCTAAGAAAATTAAAAAGTCATGGGATAGGAAGCAATATCCTTTTGTGGATTGCAAACTGGTAGGAAACAGAATAGGATTAAATGGCCAGTTTTCTCAGTGGAAAAAGATAAACAGTGAAGTGCCTCAGGGATTTGTACTTGGATCAGTCCTTTTTAATATATTTATAAATGATCTGGAAGTGGGTACGACGAGCGAGGTGATCAAATTTTCAGATGATACAAAATTATTCAGCGTAATTACATCACAAACAGATAAACTGCAGAAGGACCAAGTGAGATTGGAAGGCTGGGCAAATGGAATATGAAATTTGATGTGGACAAATGTAAGGTGATGTATTTAGGGAAAAATAACCCATGCTGTAATTACATGATGTTAGGTTTCATATTAGGAGTTACCACCCAGGAAAAAGATCTGGGCGTCATAGTTGGTATTACATTGAAATCATTCGCTCAGTGTTCTGCGAAAGTCAAAAAACCAAATAGAATGTTAGGAATTATTAGGAAGGGAATGGCCAATGAAACTGAGGCTATCAGAATGCCGTACCTTGAGTATTGTGTGCAATTCTGATTGTTACATCTCAAAAAAAGATATAGTTGCACTGAAGGAGGTCAGAGAAGGGCGACCAAAATGATAAAGTAGAATGTCTCCCCTATGATGAAAGTCTAGAGAGGTTAGGACTGTTCAGTTTCGAGAATAGATGGCTGAGGGGGGATATAATAGAGATTGATAAAATCAAGAATGGACTTGAATGGGTAAATGTGAATTGGTTATTTACTCTTTCAGATAATATGACAACTAGGGAGTGCTCCATGAAGTTAGCAAGTAATACATTTAAAACAAACTGGAGAAACTTTTTACACTCTGTGCACAATCAAGCTCTGAAATTCACTGCCAGTGGATGTGGCTAAGACAGTTAATGTAGTTGGGTTTAAAAAAGGATTAGACAAATTCCTGAAGGAGAAGTCCATGAACTGCTATTAATCAAGTTGACTTAGGGAATAGCTACTGTTTATTACCAGCATTAGCAGAATGGGATCAATTTAATATTTTGGTACTTGCCAGTTACTTGTAACCTAGATTGGAAACAGAATGCTGGGCTTGATGGACTCTTAGTAAGGCAATTTCTTATATTCATAACATTTTCTTTAGCAAGGCTAACTTCAACATTACTATGTCTAAGGGGTTTGACAGTCTTTGTGGTACCATCTTTAGTGGGGATGGTGCATCCTGTTTCATAAGTTTTATTCCTGCAGAGGCAGCAAATGTAGCCTAGTAGTTAGAGCAGTGGGCTTTGAACCAGGGTTCAAATCCCACTGCTGCTCCTTGTGACCTTGGGCAAGTCACTTTACCCTCCAGGTACCTCAGGTACAAACTTAGGCGGTCATTCATCAAAATGTGTTAGAGCATTATCACAGGTGTTAGAGCTCTAATGCCCACAATAACGCTGTAGATAAACACCACATCGTGAAATGCATATGCAAATTTGGAATTTTTATTCAAGCGGGAGGAGTCTGGGCAGAGTAATTGGAAATGAGGTCTATTTAACATTGTGTGCAATAACATAACGTACACTATCACGGGATTTAACGCCAGAAATAACTTCACCTTTTTTTCTGGGCGTTATGCTCGCAATAGGTGTGTGCTATGGCCGAAACAGGATTTATCGCAAATCCCGTTTCGGGAAGAAGAGAGAGAGAGAGAGACTGACTCTGTGGAGGCCCACTGATTTGGGAACTTTTTATATCACTGTAAGAGGGGGCATTATGAACTCAGGGTGAGGTTTGTGGGATGAGTTTGGTTTTGGGGGAAGATTAACATGCATAGGTATATGTATGAACAGCTCAGTTACCATCAGTTGAAAAATAATGTGATTTGGAGGGATGAAAGGTGAAAGAAGAGTAGATTTCTATCATGTTATCTCTACCTTGCTGGATTGAAGCCAGGTAGATAGTGCATCGAGCTAGGTAGAGAGAACATGGTACAAATCTACTCTTCTTTCACCTTTCATCACTCCAAATCACATTAAATCTTCACTGATGGTAACTGTGCTGTTCGTACGTATGACTGTGCATGTAAAATTACACCCCATAAACTACCCCAAGTTACTAGTACCCCCCCTTACAGTAGTATAAAAAGTAAACTTATTTGTGAGCCTCTGCAGAGATGCTCTTTCTCTCTCTCTCTCTCCAGCAGCCCAAAATACGGGGACTTTTCAGCTTGTGATGTGAAAATATCACGCAGGTGCGATAAATTTAACGCGTATTCGGGCCGATACAGTACAGTGCGCTCCGACGGAGCGCACTGTTAACCTACCATTGGACGCGTGTTTTCCCTTATCCCTTATTCAGTAAAGGGCCGAAAACGCGCTTCCAATCCCCCGAACCTAATAGCGCCCGCAACATGCAAATGCATGTTGATGGCCCTATTACCCTGTTTCCCCGAAAATAAGACATGCCCCAAAAATAAGACCTAGTAGAGGTTTTGCTGAATTGCTAAATATAAGACCTCCCCCGAAAGTAAGACCTAGCAAAGTTTTTATTTGAGAGCATGCCCGTCGCACAGAACACCAGAGCATGCAGCTGTGATTTTTTTACCCTGCAGGATTCACAGTTAGTTGTCATCACAAACCAGCATAACCAGCATAACCAGACATATTCATAACCAGCATATTCAGAATATAATAAATGTTCATTTTTTTGTTCAACAATATATGTGAATTCTTCTTCATGGAAAAATAAGACATCCCCTGAAAATAAGGCCTAGTGCATCTTTGGTAGCAAAAATTAATATAAGACACTGTCTTATTTTCGGGGAAACACGGTAGGTATTCCCGCGCGATTCAGAAAACAAAATGTGCAGCCAAGCCGCACATTTTGCTTTCAGAAATTAGCGCCTACCCCAGAGGTAGGCGCTAATTTCTTCGGGCACCGGGAAAGTGCACAGAAAAGCAGTAAAAACTGCTTTTCTGTGCACCCTCCGACTTAATATCATGGTGATATTAAGTCGGAGGTCCCGAAACTTTCCAAAAGTTAAAAAAAAAAAAATTTTAAGTCGGCCCCGGCTGTCGGGTCGAAAACCAGATGCTCAATTTTGCTGGCGTCCGGTTTCCGAGCCCGTGGCTGTCAGCGGGCTCGAGAACCGACGCCGGTCCAAAAGGAGGCGCTAGGGACACTGTTTGCCGACATTTTGATAGCCCCAGTAACTTAATCCTATATTTACTAGGACCATTCTTATTGTGGAGAAATTAGCCAAACAACAGTCTCCATAAGGAGCCAAGCTTGTGGACATTCAACCTTTGCCACTCACCGGCTTTTACTAATTTTCTTGAGTTAACCAAAGTGCCTGTTGCATGCTGGGGGTTTTGTGTGTTCAAAATGTATTTATTTTAAAATATAACATCACATCATAAACATTTACGTTGCAATCATTAAGTTAACGACAGACCAGCTACAGCAATGACGACAGTGTATATTTGGATGAGAAAAGTAGTAAAGGTTGCCACTTTTTTTTCCTTATACTGAAATAAATGACCAGTAGGCTCAGCCGCTAATGATTCATATTTAGAGAATAAACAGTGCATGCTCAAGATTTCTCCTCACAGTCATAATGCTAACACCAGAACAAATATTTCCACTGCTTATTTTGCCTTGGCTATTTAAAGCTTTATCACTATAGAGATGCTTATCTAAATAAATGCAATATAGAGTACTGGGCACCTGTCTACCTGGCGTTTAAACACAAAAACATGCTTAGATTTTCAGTAAGCAAGAGTCTGCTTACTGTAAGCAAACCATATCACATTCTAGAAAAACAGAAGGTGCGGTTAAAATTTAGGGTGAGAATGTATTTAAAAACATAAAATCCTTCTCAGAACTTATCAGTAGCTCACTCTGGGTGAAATCATTTATCTTTAATTATGAAAACAATTTGTTTTAAATGGGAACTGCTTTTTAGTCATGCAGTAATCATGTACTCTGAAACTGTGCACAAAATATTTTCAATCTTCTTCTGTTAGTCTTTAACATATATTTCAACTGAAATGCTGGAGCCATTGTGCTCAATAGGAATAACATATCCTTCAGTACTGAAGAATGGAAAGAGTTTTACTTGCTTCTTATGCTCTATTTATCTAATGCACACTTATGGTTCAAGGGATATCTCCTGGAGCACAAATGAAAAATGTAGACCACATTTCCAATAGGTATATATTTCACATACAAGCCAGTCAAGAAAGAGCCATTAAAACAAGCAGTCAAGGAAGATACAATATTTAAAATGAGAAGGACTGACTTGATTGCACAGGCTTGTTGTTCCCTATACTACATACAAAATTTTATTACAGTGTTGATTGTAAAAAGGTTTTGGGGTTTCTATATGATGTCTGCAGGTACTTACAGGATATCGCACTGCTCAGTATGGAGCTGCCCACAGATTTCTGGACCCTCTAAAGCAGGGACTGTCAACCCAGTCCTCTGGACAAACCTAGCTAGTCTGGTTTACAAGACATCCACAATGAATACGTTTGTATACAATGGAGGTAGTGCATGCAAATTTCTCTCCTGCATATGCACTGTGGATAGCCTGAAAACCAGACTAGCTGGGTGTATCCAGAGGACTAGATTGAGAACCCCTGCTCTAAAGCATTCATCTGCATATGGCTCAGAGTAGAAGGAATCTCTATTTAGGTGCTCCAAGCATAACTTTGACACACTAACTACCACAAATAATAATGAGAGTCAGCACCTAATCCCCCCCAAGCAGTGACATAACAAACTGTGTCCCACTGTCACCAAACTCTAAGTCATTAATAGGGGGACACACAAGGTGATAAATCTACCACTGTTGATTATTTTCCAGACAGAAAAATGTTGCATGCTAAATACTCTAGTGATATCACTTTTTTTTAATCTAATGGGAAGTTTCTGGAAATAAGAACATAAGTTTTGCCATAGTGGGTGAGACCAAAGGTCCATCAAGCCCAGCATCCCTGTCTCCAACAGTGGCCAATCCAGGCCACAAGTACTTGGCAGGATTCAATTATTTTATGTAAATACATGCAACTGAATGTTTGAGTGGCAAGACTCAGCGGCAGGCTGTACAGGAGACATCCTGAGTTGAAAATGACAGCATCCAAAGTTATGTCAAGGTCAGATCCCCATGTAAGAGCTTACTAACAAAGGGCTAAAAGCTATTGCAAAACTGTTCTATACGGATCCAAGAGTGAGGCGCATGGGAAGTTTAGCTTTTGGCTCTCTGCCTTATGGTTTTGAATAATTTATTATTTTGGAATTTATTTTTAATGGACCACATCTCTGCTTCAAACTGAGTCACCCCAAAGTGGTGTACAACTTAAAGCAGAGCTTTCCAAACTTTTCATGTTGGTGACACACGTTTTAGACAAACATAATTTCAAGACACAGTAATTCAGTCTACTAGCAAACCAGAGGTTAAAGGTTAAACAAACGAAACATATTTTGACAATGTGTGTATGTTTCCTTAAATATATACATAAATAAAATGTTTCACAACACAACCTATCTCATGAAAACCTTTCATTTATATTAAAAATATATAATTTTCCAAGATTAATGTTATTGTTATAATTTAGGAGTAACAATGTCTGTCCCCCACACACTCATCTTTCTACTCCCCAAGCATGTCTGTCCCCTACACACTCATCTCTCTCCCCCTCCCCCAAGTACGTATCTGTCCCCCACACACTCATATCTCCCCCCCCCCCAAGTACGTTTCTGTCCCCCACACACTCATATCTCCCCCCCCCCCAGCACATGTCTGGCTCCCACACTCATGTACCTCTTCTTTTTGATTGTTGCCAGTTCAGTGCTTCACTCCCTTCAGGGTTCAAGGATGCCGTGGTGCATAACACCTTCCATGATCACCAGACACTGTTGCTTGCAATACTCATCAGCAGCAGCAGCCAATGACAGGGACAGCTGGTCTAAAGTCCTACCCACCAAGCCCAAAAAAACATGATTGACAGCAAAAATCGCCCAATAATAAGCAATCCGTGAACTGAAAAAAAAAAAAAAGCGAATTGCTAGTAAAAAAAACCCCAAACTTGCGTCGGATTTGACGGCGCGGCATCACGTGCCATCACCTGCGCGTGACCTGGAGAGGAGTGGCTATGTGGACCGGGTTTTAATGTGCTACGTTCGCGCGACACACCTGCACACTGCAGGCGACACACTAATGTGTCCCGACACACAGTTTGGAAAGCTCTGACTTAAAGTCAATCATATACAAAACATCAAACATAAACCTAAGAAAGAAACTGTGGAACTCCCTTCCAGAAGAATTAAGAAACCAAAAAGATTTCAAAAGCTTCAAGAAGGGCCTGAAAACGTGGCTATTTGAAATAGCATTCGAGATAGATCAGGCCCAGGGTTAAAAGTGAAGAGAATAATTTGGAAGGCATAATGATTGATTAATGGAAGATATAAAGGTTAATTGATGTCTTGCTTTTATGTTTATTATATTGTATTGCCTTTATAACCTATGAATATTAATTCTGTGAACTGGCGTGATTATCATAAAACGAAGACATAGAAAATAAACAAATACGTCTTACTTTTACACTACTACTAGACATGCACAGCACTGTACAATGGTGATAAATAGGTACAATACTCATCCCAAAATGTTTACAATTTTAGACCTAGATTCATTATTTTGCTATAAATATAACAAAAATAGTGTTTGTGTTAAAAAAAAAAAAAAGGGGGTGTGTTTAAGTAATGTACGCAAAATATCGCACGTGGTGTTATTCCATCTCACACAGCACTACGGCAATGCACACGGCGCTACATCAACACACGACGTGTTCTTTTTTCAGGTTATATATACAGCCTTCCTGCAGCTGCCTCTTTGAGTTTATATTGCGAGTTCTGAGTGTGTTGTCTTGTGATTTACTGTTCTTCCTTTTGTTTACCTTAACCTTTGCCTTTAGTCTCTGTGTTTGAAAATTTGTGGAGAAGTGAGGAATGGAGGAGATGGTGTGTGGAGGGGGTGGAGAAGGTGGTGAGTGGAGGAGTGGTGTGTGAAGGTTGTGGAGAGGATGGAGCGTGAGAGGGGTGGAGACAGAGGACAGGAGAAGTGTGAGGAGAGGAAGGGGAGGATGAGGGCAGGAGTGCTAGGGAAAGGAGGAGTAGGAGTAGGGACAGGACAGAAGCAGAGAGAGGCAACATGGAAGGGATAGGAGGCGGGTGGGGGAAAAGGACAGCCAAACAAGCATGGAGGGAGGGGGCAGAGGGGAAGGGAGTTTGCAGGGCAGGGCTGGGAGGGGGAAGAGTTGTGAGGACAGGGAGGACACCGCTCTGGATTAGAAAGTAGCACACCCCTCTGGCAGCCAGGCAGCAGGACGCGGTCATCTCCATGCCATAAAGTTCAGCATCATGGCCAAAAATATCCAAGGCAGCCACTGGCCAGATCTGGCGAAACCTAGCCCAGGCCTTCACTAGGTGCAGCGGCGTGCCAAGAAGAGGGGAGCAGGTCACCCACTGGTACAAGGATATCAAGGCCCAGTTTAAAGCCAAGTTGGCGGCCCAAAAAAAATACAGATGGATGACAGGAGGAGGAGCCCCTTGTCCCACTGTCATCGCCCAAATGGAGAAGCAACTGATCTAAAGGCTGAGACCGGATGTATTCGAGGGCATGGATGAGCAGCTGGACACCACGCAAGCTGCAGACGGTAAGATCACCTCACCTCTAAAAGGGCTGGCAGCAACAGGTGTACCCATAATTTGGCATAAGATGCTCACAATGCAAAGAAGCAAAGAGCAACTCTGATGGCTAAAGAAAAAAAGGGTACTTACTCCCATTGGTACTTATGTCTTATGTTTTGTTTCCATAGCTCTCACCCACCAAGCTGCCAGTCCCAGCCATAATGCCCCAGGAACCAGCCAACCTGAGTCATGGACCAGCCACTCATCATCAGGTGTCGAAAAGCCTTTCCTCATGGATGCCCAGACTCAGGTCAGTGTGGAGGAGGAGGAGCAGCAGCAGTCACAGGCTGCAGACCCATTTTTTATTTTAATCAAATTTTAATAAAAAAAATAAAAAAAATAGAAAAATAAAACTATTTGAAGAATAAAGTCGGCAGCTATTAAAAGAGGGGATCACAAAGGCTTCCCTCATATATAGCAACCGCACATTACCACGCATCGTGGAGTTTCCTTGATAGTTGGTTGTTGACGTTGATAATAGAAGGAAACAGAGGTTGGGTTGGCGAACAGTTAATGGAGGAGCATAGCCTGGAGTGGGACCCTCCAGGATCAGCTGAAGATCGAGCCAGCACACCACAGCGTCATCTGGAACCACCACAAGGCCGCCAGGAGGAGGCCCACAAGCCCTGTAATACCTATTTTGTAGCAACAAGGGCCAGCACCACCAAAACCACCAGCCCTGGCACCATCAGCATCATCCCCACCAGAAGAGTCCATGCTGGAGCAGCTGCGCCAGCTTGCAAAGGAGCCATGGTGACCACCAGACACACACATATGGGCAGAGCTAGTGGGGCTCAGGAGGGCAGAAAAAACAGGATCCTGCAACAGCAAATGGCAGCTCAAACACACAATGTCATGACACAGACAGCAGCAATTAACACTGCAAGACTTGCCAGAGCCAGCATCTGAGTCGTCCCCAGCATCACTGGACTCAACACTGCACAGCAGTCCCCATGATGGTAAATGCCAGAGGGGTAAGCCCCCCTCAACTAGTAAGGCACGACGTGGCAAGGGGCCGTGAACAACATAACCACCTGGCCAATAAGGTCAAACAACCACATTTATAGGACAAACCTGGCCTGCTGGGCCCTTCCTCGCTACAGAGTTCCTCTGTGCCTGCATGCAGAAGGGTGTTTCAACTCTGATTTTTTTTTTTTTTTTTTTTTTGTCCAGCACACTAACCGTACAGCCCTTCTCCATGCTCTGTCCGTATTCCATCTCCTTAAAGTGGCATCCAGTCACAATGCAACTGCCGTCTCTTCTCATCACCTGCTCTGGATGCTGGTATCTCCACTCATCTCAACTCCTACCAATGCTGCTTCCTCCATGCTGCTGCATCTTCACCTGGGGCTCCTGTCTCCATGCTGCTGTGTCTTCACCTCAGGTTCCTGTCTTCATGCTGCGCTCTCCAGTCCTGGTCCTGCTGCCTTCACTTGAACTCTGCTGCCTTGGCCATTAGCCTGCCTCCTTGAGTGCACTCTTTCAACATGGACTGTGTGGGGTCTTTTCCTAGCCATCATATCACAAGGCTTCTATGATCTACCACATTAATGCTGTACTGTAGCTACTGGAGGTGCCACTTCAGCTTTCTATGATGTTAGTTTTAATCATTATTGTGGCAAAAGGATAAGATGCAAAGCCTGTACATGTTATGATGCCATTTCTAACAATGTATGTAGAAGTGTACACAGAATGTACTGTTCATTTAAAATACAAGGTTTTTTGATATTTCCATTCTTGTTCTTTCATAATGTGATTACCTAAGACTTTGACTTTATGTAAAACTGTGGACAACATGTCTTCACTAATAAAGTGGTCACTGCTTTTATGAATACACTTCCTGGTTGGCTCCTTTCATTGTGTGGTTGTTGTGTTAATGGTTCACTAGGTACCTGGTTTGCCCTCCACATTGTTTTGCATGCTAGAATGACATTGTACACTCCAACTAGCCACTTATCTAGCAGGCAAGACCATATGAGCTATGCCATACAACTGAATGGTCAGTGATTGCTGCTAAGGAAGACAGCAAGAGATAAAGAAGAAGTTTATTACTAGGGACCTTCAGTATTGGCTCTTCTTGCCTTCCTCACACTGCATACTCTTAGCTAACTCCTGCTTACATGGGCCTGTATGTAAGTAACTGGCCACAGTATATTGTGTACATGTACAGCTTGTGTGGTTTTAAGGAGAAGAAAGAGTCATCATATACAAGACTTGATGTTCACCACCCTCACTTGTGTCATGACTCAAGCGCTATCTCAACCTAACCATTTTTATGTTGCACAGCTAACCAAATATGACATCTTCTTGCTGATTATTGGAGCAGTGTGTCAGTTGCTGTGTGACAACTAGGGAAGAGGAGTGAGGGAGTATTGTTGTGTTGAGAATGTCCACAGGCTAACGGCAGAGGCCTAGAGGGCTGCTGCTGCTTGGGATCAGGCAGACTGACTGCCATCCCTGTAATGGGCTGCCTTCAGGATCTGGATACTACTTGTAAGGTTATCGTTACTTGACACGTATTATACAGATGCCCAAGCCTTGCCAGTACAGGGGTGCCAGCCAGTCTGTGGAAGTCTGCCTGGTCCCAAGCAGCAGCAGCAGCCCTCTACGCCCTCAGCCCTGTGGACATTCTTGTCCAGACACTACTCCCTCATTCCTCCTCCCTAGTTATCACTCAGCAGCAGACACTCTGTTCCAACAATCACCAAATACACAGCGGTGTCACAGGGAAAGGTTGGTTAGTGTACAAGTGAAGAGCCAAAAGTGCTAAGCAAAAGCTGTCCCCTAGATTATACAACAGATATGGATGCACAACCTCTATGAAGGCACAGGAACGCTATAGACCTACATGTGTCAGAAAAAAAGGTAGCCGTATCTTGCCAGAGTATACAGAGGACAGAGAATGTCAAATGCTGCGGCCTGGGGTGGCAGCCTCTTTGTCTAGTGTGCATGATATAATCAACAGAGAAGAGGCTTAAGGAGGCCAGTGACTGGAAAGAGAGACTCTCAAATAGGACTGCTGCAAGGCCTCGGGCATCCACCAAGCAAACCAACCCCACCCGGTATCTCACTACATGCTGCCACTAAACCCTCATCCAGACCATTCATCAGAAGCAGCCCACCTCAAAGCCATTAGGTGGTCCTTGCCACTACACATTCCTGCCATCCCAGGATACCCACATTCAGTGGAAAGCTTCTTAACATCCACTTCCTCCCTCCCAAAAGTGCCAAGCCTCACTGACAGCTTAAGCTCTGGGTAGCCTGCACACCCCCAATTAAATGGACTGTTAGGCCCACTGCAAGTAGCAGTTGGAAATGGCTCTGTGGCAGGGGGTGGACGGTGAGCATTACAGGCAAATGTAATTAATACGCACACTTGTGAGACAGCATAATTGACGTAGCACACTGTCATGTTTCTCACCTCCGCCCCTCTCTCAACGCTAGGTATAAACAGCGGACTAGGGGAAGTTTTAGAGTACAAAGCATGAGGCCATGCATACTGCAGACCATATTGTCTACTCTCAAAGGCGCCCCTTCTCAAGAGTGGAAGCACCCGATCACTGCTGTCCAAAAGTAGTGTGTGCAAAATACATGGGCACACACGGCCAGCTCTGGGGTATGGATAGCTGTGGTAAGGGATGGACCTGCGAATGCAAAAGGAACCCCAGAGTCAGAGCTTGACAGAGGGTAACACAGCACGTCACTCACCGACACACTTATCTTTTCAGTACAGACTACCAGCAGCACTCTTTGCACTTACACATAGGCAAATGCATACGTTCCTGGAATGCTTGTCATCAAACTACATAGTTGTCAGTGGCTTCTTGTCCCTAACTGCTAATGAGGTATTCTGAGACCTTCCTCAGCACTGATTATCTATACATTGCCACATAAAACCCATGTGTCGGAGGCATACATTTTTTCTGCGGTGCTGAGATGGCCCCTCAAGGCCTTAGGTGGCACTAAATGCGTGTCTGGCAAGAGACCAACACAGAAAGGCCATCAGCCATCATGCCAACCACATGAGACCTCTGGGAGCAGTAGGCCTATACATTCAGCACTGTTTACAGTGTAGTACTGGAGGCAGCTTGTAGGCTCATGAAGTCATCAGCTGACAAGTGCTTCGATAGCCTGAATGCTTTACACAGAGCAGATCACTGAGAGTGCAGGAGCACTTCTGCCCTGCTCAGCATTAACTGTAAAAGTGACTTACACATCACAGATCCAGTGCTTGGTTTTTAGCTGTCCTGTGCGAACATTTACTGTGCTGCCCCCACCCGCCCTCACTTTCCACACACACAGTTAAGAGTTGTGTGTTTAGATTTTACATGGAAATGATGGAAGTTCTGTATTTTGAGATCAAAAGAGCACTGACATTACATTTACACTCACTGGTGTGATGACAACCAGAAATCCCTGCAATATTGACATTTATAACCGCAAAGGAGGTGGAGTTCTTACGTTAACAAAATCCTCCCTCGGCCCAATCAGGAAACAGATCTTCAACACTGACCCTTTTGAACTGCTCGTAATAACTACATCGTTCTTAAATATAATAGTAGTCTACTGCCCACTGAAAACGATAGAATCACAATTATCCAACTTTCTGGAAATTATTTCCTCATTAACATTAAACTTGAAAGAAACAATAATAATAGGTGATTTTAACCTACACGTAAACGTAGTCAACCAATCTATTAGCACTACCGCTTTTTTAGAAGCAATGTCTGGGTTATGATGGCATCAACTTATCAAAGAACTCACTCATTCCGAAGGCAATATTCTAGACCTAGTTTTCTATAATCCATTTTATTTTACATTACCTCTAGAAGAATATAGAAACTTAAAAGTCCCATGGTTAGACCATCACTTGATTTCTTTCTCTATAAATGTCAAAGAGCAGGGTAAAACAAATAATTCGATCAGGGTTATAAAAAAAAGAAAATTAATCACACCTGATGATTTTCTCAAGGTCTTTGTACCCAAGTTACCATTGGCTTTGTCAGAGGACGTGGATAAACCCGAAGAGTGGAATTCTACCATCTCTGAGACTTTATATTTAGTAACCCCATAAACAGAGTCCTAATATTCCTTGGTACAATGACAAACTACGCCGAGTAAAAAAGGCTTTAAGGAAAAAAGAGCACCTATGGCGAAAGCATAACAACCAAGAACAACTATTACTGTATTTTAAGAATATACAGGCGAGAAGTAAATTTAAAGAGAAAAAAGTTTTATGCCAATAAAATTAATTTAGCTAACAATAATTCTGCCACATTGTTTAACATCGTTAAATCCTTGACGTCCTTCTCCCACCAAGAAAACTCAGATGTCGATGACGCTATTTGTAATCAAATAGCAACATATTTTCAATCAAAAGTAACCAACATTACACAAGAGTTCAAAGATCTGCCCTACCCTAACTATAAGAATCAAGAACCCGTAAATCATTGGTCCTCCTTTAATAAAATTTCGGCTGAAATAATTCAAAAAATTGTAAACAAAAAATATCAAATTCTCCATTGAACCCTTGCTCCGGACTATTCTTTAAAAACTTAGGAGAAATCTGTTCAGATTACATATGCTTAATAATAAATCAATCTATAGAATCTGGTTAAGTTCCCAAATTATCTAAAGCAATCTTCTATCACACCAATCCCTAAGAATAAATCAGTAGCTTTCACTGATTTTTCCAACTGCCACACTAACTTCTCTCTCAAAAACACTAGAATCAGTTGTTTTACATCAGCTAAATGGGTATCTGCTAGAACACGACATAATTCATCTGAATCAACATGGATTCAGAAAAGGCCACTCAACAAACTCTTCTTCTTTCTTCCTTCAACACATACATTAGAGGTTTTGATTCCAATACAGATTTCATACTAGTTCTATTAGACATCTCTGCTGCGTTCGATACGCTAGATCATAAAATTCTAATATCAAGACTCCAGTCTATCGGTCTGCAAGAAACATTCTTAAATTGGTTTAATAGTTATCTCACTAATTGCTGCTGCCAAATCAACATTGGATCATATTCCTCTCACTTTTATACTCAATCCACAGGAGTCCCACAGGGTCCTCCCTATCGCCCATATTGTTTAATATATATTTATTACCACTCTATCAAATATTATCAGCGTTAAATGTTCATTTCAAAATTTATGCAGACAATATACAGATCTTCATCCCGTACAAATCCTCATGGATTGATACTCTCTCTTTGATCCAGATTTACAACAAAACCATTGAACAATGGCTTGCACACAGCAGGTTAAAACTAAATGCAAAAAAACCCGAAATCCTATTTTTAAGTGTCATTGAAAATCCCACCAACAGTCTGCTATCTTACATTATAATAGGAAATGAGAGGATCGCAATAAAAAAAAAATGGCCATTAATTTAAGAATTCTAATAAATACAAATCTATCACTATCACAACATATCTAAAAAAAAAACTCATTTAAGTTACACATCCTGAAATGGCTGCGGCCATTACTATTCTTGTCTGATTTCCAAACAGTACTACAATTTTTAATTTTTTCCGGTTTAGACTACTGTAACGTCTATACCTAGGCCTACCGGACTCCACAACTAAACCTTTGCAATTGATTCAAAACGCATGAGCCCGGGTACTAACGGGTACACCAATGAAGCAACATATCACCCCCATTTTATATAAACACACTGGTTACCAATTAAATAAAGAATTAAATATAAAATACTGTCATTAATACACGCACTTCTAAATAACCAGGATTCCATATGGCTGTGCACTTGCGGCTTTATAAACCAACGAGAAATCTCAGATCCATCAGTAAGAACCTGCTTGAAGTTCCCACAGTACGACTAGCCAGATTAATCATCACGAGAGAAAGGGCGTTTTCCGTAGCAGGTCCCATATTATGGAACTCTCTTCCAAATGCTTTGAGACAAATCACCAATAGTAAAGAATTCAAAAAGTCATTAAAAACACATCTCTTAAAAAAAGCATTTGCAGTCGCAGACCAATAATAACCCTGCAAATTAGAGAAGGCTCATATGTTTATAATTTCTTTTTTTAGGTTTTGTGGTTCTTCGTTTTTCTCTCTGTTCTTGATTTTTTTTTTGTAACCATAATAATAGGGAGTTTAATTCTACGATATATTAAGATGTCAGAGAAGTATAGGGTTTTAATACGGAAATTGTATTCTTCTCCAACCTTTATTTACTATATTTATTTCTTTTGGTTTTTTTGCTTTTGGTTTTTTTTTTTTACTTTTATCTTATGTTTATGCACAGACTTAAATTATATAATATATGCAATTTTATTTTTTATTATATTTTATGATTTTTTTTTTTAATACTATTGTAAACCGTTTTGGTCAATTATACATTGTTAAGATGATATAGAAATATCTTAAATAAAAATAAATAAATATGGTATTAGGCCTATTATGATGTGTATTCTGTGTGGGCTTCACCCTATGAAAGCTCTAATACTGTTACACACTTCACAATCGGAAAATGCATCACCTTGGTCACACAAGCCTCACCAAATACAGAATAGAGTAAGCATTAAGTAGAAATGCAAACGTGCATACCAAAACCGAACAGGAAACCACAAGAAGGCACACACTCTATGCAGTGCAACAATGAAGAAACAGGACCAGCACAACTCTTCCAAGAGCTACCAATAAAATCAACCGAAAACTGTAATTCATAATCATAAAAGTAAAAACATACAATTATTATCCATTAAAACAATTTTTAGAAATAAAAGTTAAAATTCTTAAAAGCTCATATACAACTTGTTTATATTCACCCAAATATCCAAAAATATTTAGCAAACACCTGAGTCAGCAAATAACACTGAGCATTAAAAGTAAAAAGGATTTCACACAATCACCATCTCTATACCTGGAAACTTAGGATTTCAAGTTACACAGAGATTACTGACAAGTAGTGGGAGTAAACTGCACAAACTTTCTCCTCTCTTTTTTATATACAGACACATACACAGGCTCCTACAAATATACATTCCCCAGACAAACCCACAGGCATCTCCAGCTCTTCTTTAGTTGTGATCACCCAGCAGGCCCAGGGCGTCATCTTTATTTCAGCTACTGGCAGGTTGGGATCCAGCTGCAGCCCAATCTCTATGTCTCTCACTCACACACACACACACTCATCACAGGCAGCCTCCCATGCAGTCACACACACACGCACACCTGGAAGTCAGGGTCCATGGGTCACTCCTCCCCGTTGCAGTTGCTGCCAGCATGTTCCTTCTGTGTGGAGAGCGGCCGTTCTGCTGCTCCTCTTCCTGTGCTGGCCCCAAGCTAATTCAATATTCATGGTGCTACCTGTATTCTCTTCTCGTGAGAATACAGGAAGTTCTAGCACCGCCAGTATTGAATTCCGCGGGACCAGCACCGGAGGAGTGGCAGCCAAGCGGCTTCCTTTGCTATGGCCTCCGGCTTCTGCTGAAGGTAGGATGGGGCCCACCGTCAGCAGCATGGGCTTCTCTATGATCCCAATGCCACACCACCAGCTGTGCCACCCTGGTCAATTGCACGGTTTCCATACCTAACAGCATAAGAACATAAAAAATGCCATACAGTGGCCAATCCAGGCCATAAGAACCTGGCAAGTGCCTACTGGCACCTGCCCTAACACCACATGAGGCACAGCATAGAGGACAGCAGCTGTTCCTGATTCCACACAAGTAATGACAGGCATGTGGATGAGCAATGGGCTGCAACCATAAAACTGCAGAAAAGCGTGAACTGACGTCGCAAATGGAAGTATCTGCAAGCTGTTTGGCGCTGGAGTGCTCAGACTGTGTGTTTAAGGGTGTTCACAGATTGCACCGCAAATGTAAGAGATACTAGCTATTGCTCAAAGCAAAATACTCTGCATATGTTCAGGGTACATACATACGTACATACAGCTGCAGAACATGACTATCAGTGAGCCATAATTGCAGACGGTTACATAATGATCAAGGAGCTTGCAGCACCATGACATCTCTATAAGGCTAGCTGTGACACCTCAGTTGAAGGCAGGAGGTTCAAACACACCTAACAATTGCCTTCTATGACATCATAGAAACCATAAGGTGATAGAGACATCTCAGATGTTACTGGAAAATACAAGTGAAGGCAGGTCACCACTGAATTCGCAATCTTGCCCTCACAGAGCCAGCCATGCATCCTGGTGTAGGCTTGCCAAGAAGGTAACCAAACCTACATTACATCACAACCGACATGATGTTTTTTACGAATGCCGGTATATAAAAGTTATAAAATAAATAAATAAATAACAGACAAGGCCCTCTCCTTCTACACATTATCATTGACTAATTGCATAGGCAGGTGTAATATGGTGCATGGTGTCGGAGTGCATGCGTGTCGGAGTGCATGCAGCCACCATGTTTGCTACCTTGGAAGGACCTGTGCGCATTGTGGGAATGGCACCAGGTACATAGGCGCTTTACCCAAAGCTATAAGGGAAGGCGTGCTACTAGAGCACTCTGATGTCAGCAATAGGGTTGCCAACTGCATCCAGTTTTCAGGAGAGGTTAATCCTGTCCTGGTTTGGAACACATTACTTGCAGGGATTTCATCTTATTTGCCTATATGTTTTCCAATCAAAACCCAGACTATCAATATCAGCATGCATGTGAGTAAGACTAGGACTGGATTTACCTATCCAGGAAAGCAGGATCCAGTTGGAAGAGGTATTCAACAGGGGCTCGGAAAATGGTGATGCAGTGGTGTCAACTGTGTGTTGGCACACCCATGTGATGGTAAGCCAAACCAGTGCAGGTGCATAACTTCATTTGCACATTTCCCAACTAGTGAATGAGGCAGTACAATGGGAAATATATGTCACTGAAACCTTTAACTGTCTAGCTGTACCTTAAGCCTGTGAATTTATGCTTCAGAGGTATTTGACAATTATTGCATTTCTTGAGCTGTAGCTCTCCATGCTCGTCGAGCAGCTGAGGGTGCTATCATACTTGTGCCACTATGTAATCCACATGTTAGTGCTATGCTAAGGTCCAGTGGGGAGGGCCAGCAAGCCATACGGTGCTAACTAGGCCAAAAACCCTCATGCCACACATGCTTTTACTGTCACAATCAGGTAGAGCAGATTATGGCACCAAATTTATGTGATTGTATGTTTACTTTCACATCTTTTTCTCAAGAACAGTTCACTGCTGCATTGTAAAGAGAAATTGCGAGTAGGTATACATGTTTTCCACTACACAGAGACTTAATTCAGAGAAGCAGTGAGAGAAATAAAGCTGATAGCAAGGAGAGCAGTACCTAACAGTCTTCTGAACTCCCTTCCGTGGAAGGGGATGTGGTAGGTGAGGGCTGTCAGGAAAAGTAGCGTTGTATAAGGTTTTTGAGAATCTGGCTACCACTTTAGCGTGCTCTCCCAGACTAGAGGGGGGGACGCATGGGGGATCCGGGGGGAGATGCGGATGTATTTCCATTCATAATCCATGGCGTACAGCGAGATTATGGAAGATGCAGCAAAGCAGCTCTGTCTGTGCAACCTTGGGTGGGGCATACATTAAAGCTCCACCTGCCTTGTCCAAACAGCGAAAGCGACTTTTGAGAACTTTGAAGGTGCGTTCGATGACTCAGCAGGTAGCACATAAGGCCTCATTGTACCTCATCTCTGCTGGCATGGTTGGGATGGCAAGCCAGGTCCTGCAACCATACCCAGAATCTCCTGTGGCAATGACAGATTAAAGCCATCAGTCATAGCAATGTCTCTTGCAGATGTGGCTGCCAAACCATTGCATCGTATACGATTATATAATGTAGTCAGTGCCTTTGCCGGAGCCGTAAAGGCTGATTTGCGCAGGCTAAGCACATATCACATTTTTGTGGACCACTATATGTGCAAGCTTGATGTAGCCAAAACTAGTTCATGTGTCGAGGACTACAAACTTGCATTTGAGTCTTCCAAGAAATGCCTGCCTGGCACTCGCAAGCGAGCTAAAGCTACTGGTGTGTGCCAGGCTGGCAAAATACAAGCGATGCCCAACAGCTGCCACACCTGCATTAGCTACAAAAAATGTACTTCATGGTGTGCTTGCTATTGTCCCTGTCGGCTCGCCAGTAGGTCCTCCAGAGTAACCCTTTTGTGAGGGCAGACAGAAGGAATATGGCACGCCACCAACATGCAGAGGACACTGTTTCTGGGGCTCAAGACAAACTGTGGCACACAATTGGCATGACGCATCAGTAACCGGCCACACATGATCATGCACCCCCAGCAGTGTGGACACTTCAAGCTTGTCAATTACCAGTGAGATTGAAATAGCTCCAAATGAGAGGATAGGAGCGGGACTATGTTGACAATAAACACCCTGAAAGTATATACTGCCTGCTCAGGTTCAGGTCTGGAAAAGATTGTGCAGGAAGGATTGCCCAAAGGCACTGTTCTGCCGCCCATCCTTGTCCAAGCAGTAGTGAGCTGCAAATATGTGAAGAGAACTCCACGTTGCAGCACGGCAAATTTCGACGACAGGGACTGCTTGCAGATGAGCCACCAGCGTCACCATGGCCCGCACAGAGCAGCTCTGATTCAGCCGGCCATCAGAAGGCCTGCTTGCACATAGCAGAAGGTGATGCAATCTGCTAGCCAGTTGGACAAAGTCTGTTTACCTACCACCACTCCCAGTTTATTGGTATCAAAAGACACAAAGAGCTGAGTGGACTGCCTGTGAATGGCTGCTGATCTAAGTAGAAAGCCAAAGCCCTCTTGCAGTCCAAAGTGTGAAGAGCCCGTTCCTCTGGATGGGAATGAGGCCTGAGAGAGAAGGTGGGTAAAACAATGGACTGATTAATGTGGAAATCAGTCACTACCTTAGGCATGAACTTAGGGTGCCTATGCCAGACCACAGGATCATGAAAGAACCTCGTGTATGGCGGGTACGTGACCAAGGCCTGAAGTTCGCTGACTCTATGAGCCAAAGTAATTGCCACTAAGAATATAACTTTCCAGGTGAGGGTCGCAGGAATGCAAGGGCTTGAAGGGAGGATGCATGAGCCATGCCAGGACAATGCTGAGGTCCCAGGATGCAACAGGAGGCCGAAGATGGGGCTTCAGCTGGAGCAGGCCCCTCAAAGCAACCTACTAAGAGCTGCACAGATATGGGTGTGCCAGCCACACCTCAATCGTACGCACTAAAACACTAAGATGAACCCTGACTGAGCTGGTTTGAAGCCCAGCCTCGGAAAGGTGCCATAAATAGTCCAACAGCTGGGAAAGGGGGCATGTGAATGGATCCAGCCATGCCCTGTGTACCAGACGGAGAATCTTCTCCATTTCAAACTGTAAGACTTCCTGGTGGAAGGTTTACTAGAAGCCACCAGCATTTGGAAGACATTGTCCAAGAGTGCCAAGGGCTAAAGGACTAAACGCTCAACATCCATGCCGTTAGGGCCAACGTCTGGAGTTACAGATGGCTCAGAGTGGCCTGGTTCTGAGTGATCAGATCGGGTGCGGTCCCCAGATAGATGGGGACCCTGACTGACAGGTCCCGCAGGAGAGGGAACCAGACCTGCCGGGGCCAAAAGGGCATCACAATGAGCATGGTCCTCTGTCCTGTTGACGTTTCAGCAGGGTCTTCAAGAGGAGCGGGAGAAGAGGGTACGCATACAGCTGACCTCTCCCCCGGTGAAGGGCCCAGCGACAGGTAGCAGAAGCTGCTCACCTTGTAATTGTGCAGGGAAGCGAAGAGGTTCACAACTGGGGTACCCCACTGATGAAACAGCTTGGCCGCTACCTCCGGATTGAAGGACCATTAGTGTGGCTGGAAGGAGCGACTCAGCCAGTCCGCCAGCATGTTCAGAGTCCCAGGCAGGTAAGTTACACACAATGACATCACCTGCAACAGGACCCAGGTCCAAACCTGCACCGCCTCATAACAGAGGAGGAATGATTCTGTGCCTCCCTGTTTGTTGACATACCACATTGCCACTTGGTTGTCCATCCGGATTACGGCTTCTTTTCTTGACAACCGGTCTCTGAACGCCCATAAGGCATAACAGATTGCCTGAAGCTCCAGAAAGTTTATTTGACAGCGGGCTTTGTGAACGGTCCAGAGACCCTGTGTATGGATGCCATCCACATGGGCTCCCCAGTCCTAAGGAGAGGCGTCAGTGGTTAGGACCACTTGAGGCGGAGCAGTCTCGAAAGGAATCCCCTGCTCCAAACTGGAGAGGTTTTCCCACCAGGACAGAGATGCCTGCAGAGGTTCTGTGACTGCAAGGCAAGTCTCGAGGTCCTGAGATGCCAGTCGCCACTGTAACTGCAAGGTCCATTGTGTCCCTTGCATGCACAAACGGGTGAGAGGGGTAACATGGACAGAAGCCACCAAGTGGCCCAACGAACGGAGCAGAAAGCGGGCAGTCACATGCTGGCTGTTGCATACGAAAGCCACCAGCGAGGTGAGGGCAAGAGCCTGATGCGGGGCAAAAATGCTTTTGCCGGTGCCGTGTCTAGTCTGGTTCCTATAAAGTCCAGCTGAGGAGATGGCCAGAGGTGAGACCTTGGGTAGTTGATCACAAACCCTATGGATTATAGAGTCCACACTGCCAAGGCTAAAGCACTCAGCACTTCCGTGCAGGAATCGCTCTTCATCAATCAGTTGTCTAGGTACGGGAAGACATGCACTGCACAACATCTGAGATATGCAGCTACCACTGCTAGGCATTTGGTGAAGACGCGAGGGGCTGATGCCAATCCTAAAAGCAACACCTTGTACTGGTAGTGGGCCTTCCCCACTATAAAGCGGAAGTATTTTCTGTGGCCAAGGAAGATTGCTATGCGAGTGTAAGCTTCCTTGAGATTGAGGGAGCAGAGCCAAGTCTCCCTCTGTTGAGGAGGGGAATCAGAGAAATGTGTTCAACGCCCTGAGATAGAGGATGGGGGCATAAGCCGCCTTTCCTCTTCAGAATTAAGAAATACCTCGAATAGAACCCTCGGCCCTGCTGGGGGCAAGGAACCAGCTCTACCACTGCTGCTGCAAGAAGGGTGGAGAGTTCCGTTTGAAGTATGACCTGCTGGCTGGACAAACTCCACCATAGACATGGAGGGGAGGTCCCTGGGAGCTGTCTGAAATTGAGTCGGTACCCCTGATGGATTATAGTAAGGAACCAATAGTCTGAAGTGACATCACCCCAGTGATGGGCGAAGCCAACGAGCCTGCCTCCCACTGGGGGATCCGGCGTCAGGGGTGTGCTCGGCTGACTCAGGCTCCCTCGCCATTAGTCAAAAACCCGTAGCCGGGGCTTGCTGGGGTTTGGGTGCTTGCTGCTGGTGAAGGCGACCCCTGGAGCTCGTACGTGCTGTGCAAGCTTGGGAGACTGGAGGGTAATACTTCCTCTCCCTATAGAAAGACTTCTGGGAACCTAGCCGATGAAGGGGCATCGGAAGCGCTAGTGGAAAACTGTTGAAGGATATCATGGTGGTCCTTCAATTGCACCACTGCATCCCAGACCTTATCCTCAAAAAGGTTGTCCCCTGTGCGGGGGGGGGGGGGGGAGATCAGCTTGTTTTTCTTGTACCTCTGGACGGAGGTCAGAAGCTCTGAGCCAGACCATCCTACGAGCGCCAATGCCCACCGCTGTTATGCTGGCAGCAGTTTCAGATACATCATAGGTGGATCTCACCTCATGTTTGCCAGCCTCTAAACCCAGCAGGACAATAGCAGACAGCACCTCCTGTTCCTGTTGAGGCAGGCAGTCTGCAAGGGCCTATACTTGCTTCCATAGGTTCCGGTGGTTCTGGGTCATGTACAATTGGTAGGTGGAAATAAGGGCAATAAGCACAGTGCCCTGGAAGACCTTTCTGCCCAAGGCATCACACTCCCTATGTTCTCGCCCCAGGGGGGGCAGAAGCGTGGGTATGGGAACGTTTGGCTTTTTTCAGGGTGGACTCCACAACCACCAATTGAACCAAATAGGTGGCATCCACCTTCCTATTAACGGGGGATATGGAGATCGGGTGTTCCCACATCCAAAGGAGAAGGTCCTTAAAGATGTCATGGATGAGGTCCACCACGATTTCCTTAGGAGCGTCGACAAGCTGAAGCACTTCCAGCACCTCATGTTGCACATCCTCCTCCATAAGGAGCTGTAAAGGAATTACCTCGGCCATGGCCCTGACAAACCCCATGAAGGAGAGATCCTTGGGGGGAGACAGACACCTCTCATCCAGTGAGGAAGGCTTGGAGAGGGGGTCATCCGAATATTCGGATGAAGATTCCGAGGAATCGTCCCCCCCATGGGTCATTAAAAGCCTTCCTCCTCACTAAGGCCAGCTCAGCATGGGCGAGACCTGTGAGGGATTCCAGCCCTGGGCTCCGATGGCTTCGGAGGCATCAAGGGCACCACAGGAATCGATGGTTCCCCTAGCATCAGTGGGGACCAAGGAGACCAGAGGACTCGGACAAAGGCATGAGGAACAGAGGCCTTGGGATCGAGGCACCGGCTGCGTTTTCCTCCTCCTCGGATCCGATGATAGGAATCGCTCCTCATGGGGGCATCGGTGGCCGCTGGGGAACCGAAGGTCTCTCAGGCACCGGTTGAGTTTGCAGGGCGCCTAACAGGACATCCAAACGCTCAAGCAGAGGTTCCAAAATAGACTGCAGAGGCTCCGGTACCAGCATGGGGACTGGTGGCGCGAGCGGCTTGATGCTCCGAAGAGTTCTGAACATCGCGGTCTGCACCCTGTGGTCCAACTCCTCCTGAAAGTCCAATGAGGCCAGGACTGTAGGAGGGGGATGAAGTGTCACAGCTCTTCTTCGGTCCTCCAAAGTGGCACGATGCCCAGCACTAATATCAGTGGGTAGCACCTGGGACTCCTGGGTACGTTGGAGGATGGGGTTGCCGAGGTCTCTTTGCTGGCAGTTTGGCAGGGCCAGTACCACACCGGAGCCGCGTGTCGACAGCAACCGGTGTCGATGCTTGAGGGACCTCCCACATGCACATTTTTACTCTCAATAATTAAATGCCTACCCCGGAGCAGGTGTTAATTCTTGAGAAGCCCTAAAAATAAACAGAAAAGTAGAAAATACTACTTTTCTGTAGTTTCTCCAATTTAATATTGTGACTGTGCACAGGTTAGGCAAAAGATGCATATAAAATTGAGCGTCTGTTTTCCTAACCTGCTATCAGCCATCTCTCCTGGGCACGCGATACCGAGGAGGCACTAGGCATGCACAATTTTCCCTAGCGCCTCCTTTTTACTGTGGCAGTCAATTTAAATATTAAATCAGGCACCCGGAAGAGGTGGATCGGTACATGTTA
Organism: Rhinatrema bivittatum; assembly: GCF_901001135.1. Classification (NCBI taxonomy): domain Eukaryota; kingdom Metazoa; phylum Chordata; class Amphibia; order Gymnophiona; family Rhinatrematidae; genus Rhinatrema; species Rhinatrema bivittatum. Next base: position 299,168,091 of record NC_042616.1, read on the forward strand.
AGACTGTGGGTGCTCAATGATGAGCGTCCATTTAACGTGCGCCAATATTGTATCGTCCTGAATGTATTAACTTTTCTTCTAGGAACTTGTCCAAACCTCTTTTAAGCCCCGATATGCTAGTCACTTTAATCATGTCCTCTGGCAATAGATTCCACAGCTTGATTGGGCATTAAGTAAAAGAAAAAGTACCTTCTACAATTTGTTTTGAATCTGATGGTTGATAGATTCATAGAGTTTCTCCTAGTTTTCTAATATTTGAAAGGGTAAATAACTGTCCTTTATTTATCTGTTCTACCACACTCAATATTTTATAAATTTCAATCATGTGCCATCTCAGCCACTGAGGCAATTTGATATTTTCCGTTTTATTCTCCATTCTTTTTTGGATCAACCCTAACATTTTATTTGCTTTTTTGACCACTGAGCTGAGGAGTTCAACATATTGTACATAAGGACTCCAAGGTCCTTTTCCTGGATGACTCCTAATATGGAACTCAACATCATATACCTATAGTTGGGATTATTTTTCCCTATTTGCATCACTGTGTACTTTTCTACATTAAATTTCATCTGCCATTCAAAAGCCCAGTCTCCTAATCTCTCAACATCCTTATACAATTCCTCGCAATCCACTGTGGTTTTAACAACTTAGAATAATTTTGTGTCATCTGAAAAAGTGATCATCTCACTCCCGGTTCCCTTTTCCAGATATTTATGAATATTTTAAACAGTAGAGACCCCAGTACAGATCCCTGTGGATTCCACTAATGACTCTTCTCCATTTGGAAAACTGACCATTTAATCCTGAATGTAATCCATTCTGAAATGCCAAAAAGTGTAATATAAATAAGACAGGTAAATAGACCACCATTTTCTTTCCTAAAACGTGAATTAGGGGTTTGAGGTGCGAGCCTGCAATGTAAGAAAGAGAGAAGATAGTTTGGGGAAGGGGATGCAGTCTGATGGTCACCGAGGGTGTTTACCCTGTCCAGCAGGAAAAAATATTGCCTTTAGCCTCTAAACCAGGTCCAGTCTATCACCTACATGACTAAATTGTATGTTTTTAGCCCATAGAGCTGGTGCCAGAACCAAAACCTAGCAGCAGACCTTTTATTTTTATATGCCCTAGTTTGTGCATATATACATATACACACACATATATATATATTTTAATATAGATACAGTGCTTTTTCTTTGGTCAGAACTCTTATCTCAGTAACAGAATATCTCACAGGTCCTCAATTTCTTAGTCTCCTAAAAGAATCTCAAAGTGAGGTTTCAAAAGACTACATAGTGTACATTATCTAACTTCAGTAAATATTTTCAATGTATGTATCTGAGGTGAATATGAGACTTTGGAAAGATTTAAATTATCTTGTATGTATTTTAATAATTCTAGCTGTGATACCTGACGCCTAACGTTGGAAGTATTCTGCTAGTTAGCTCTATGCCCTGAAATTTTGAGTAGGGGGGGTTACGCACACTGTAACTTGTTTCTCTCCCCTGCACTTCCTACCTTAATCTTCCTGATGTTCATAATGTGCATTATAGAGTTTCTTCTCAGGGTCAATGCAATTCTCTTTTGCTCCCACCCCCGCTTCTGTGGATCCTCACCAATTCCCCTCCCCTATTCTTGGGGAGTCATGGATTAGGCTGTGAGCTGCAGCATGCTCACAGTTTCTAGGATCCTGCAGCAGTGCCTCCTCCCTCTCCTACTTTCGGCCGATACAGTACAGTGTGCTTCAACGGCGCGCACTGTTAACCTGCCCTTGGACGCGAGTTTTCCCTTACCCCTTATTCAGTAGGGGCGGAAAATGCGCGTCCAACCCACGGCACCTAATAGCGCTCTCAACATGCAAATGCATGTTGATGGCCCTATTAGGTATGCCCGCGCAATACAGAAAGTAAAATGTGCAGCCAAGCCGCACATTTTACTTTCAGAAATTAGCGCCTACCTTAGTTTCTGCCGGCACCGGGAAAGTGCACAGAAAAGCAGTAAAAACTGACAGCCGCCGCTCTGGGTCAAAAGGAGGCGCTAGAGACGCGCTAGTGTCCCTAGCGCCTCCTTTTGCCCGTTTCTACCGCACCACCTAATTTAAATACTGTATCGCGTGCACAGTCGAGTGGCCTGTGCGAGCACCGGGAGAGCGGGCTTTCGTCCGCTCTCCCGCGGACTTTACTGAATCGGCCCGAAAGTAAGGGGATAAGGGAGGGTCACATTGCCACAGGGACTGTAAGCATGCAGGGGCTCCGTTGTCCATGCATTTGTGAATCTTGTGTGACAGTCCAGTGTAGATTTCACTTGCTGAGCAGGTGTGTTAGCAGTAAAGGAGGCCCTAGCAGGCAGTATCAGCAGCCGAGAGGAGGAAGGTGGGAGTATGAAACACTACCAGCAGGAGCTGAAAGGGAAGGCACTAGTATTGACCGGGGATTGCTGCATGGGGGCACAAAATTTTGAAGCTGCCAAGGGTAGCCTGAAATCTTGTATCGGCTCTACCTAGGGAATACCAGTGGAAAATGAGGTCAAAGGGAATATTAGCAAGAACCTGGAAAGTGATACAAAAAAGACAGGAGGAAAGCCAAGCCAAAGCATTATAACGTGAAACTAAAGGAGGGAATGGTGAAAAAAGTTGTGATTGACTGTGTCGAAAGCAGATGAGGAATCTAAGGGATAAAGTGCACATTTGACAGGAAGCATTTGCAAAAAAGAGGTGATTAAGAATATCAACAGAGTGCAGCCTCCTGAAATCTGATGGATAGGGGCAATGAAGACCATATGAATCTAGAAAACGTTTGATTTTATGGAAGGCAGCACAGAGGAATTTTTTAAAGGAATGGTAATAAGGAGGAAGCGCAAAAGTTTGAGAAAGAAGCGGCAGCAAGAGAGGGTTTCTTGAGAAGGGGACAGACAAGTCCGCTAAACTGATCACTACCAAGAAAGCAATAATTTAACAGAACAGCATACAAGAGACATGTCCAGTCCTGGGATACAAAGTTGTGAGAGCGCTATTCCAACTGAATGAAAAACAGATTCTTTTAAAATATTAATTCTGTAATGTAGTTCACATGCACTAGGGATAACGTTTTAATCAGAATGTAATAATATATATCAAAATTGTGGAGGAGAATACCCATCAATAGCTATGCAACACTTCATTTCAGGATGATAACGCAAGGGTTCATCTTTAACAGCAGGGTGTACATACCCACCGAAAGCATTTGGAACTGTGCCCGGGCTCTTGTTTGGCCCAGCATGTCAACAATTTCACAGGCCCTGCAAAATGTGCTAGGGCCTGGTGACTAAATCTGGCATTGAGAATGTGAACTCGTGCAGCACAGCCTTTGCACATTACTCCTAAGAGCGGGCTCCAGTACTCACCCGCGTTAAAAAGATGCCATTTCACCAGCTGTCATGTTTCTAAGGACACCAAGCTAGGCAAGAATCAGCACTCCGACAACTGGTCCTGGCTTATATGTCAGTCGTTTTATTTTATTCTTTTTTTTTTTTTTTTAAATCAACCAAATGAAGGGTTACACTCTGGCTTTATGCAACCTGCATACAGAATATCCCATGGTTTACAGCACAATAGACCCAACTCTGGGCAATGGTTTGCGAAGACTTCTCTCCCATTCTGTATCTACGGGGAAAAAAAAATTCTGTAAAATGGTTCTGTTACAAATGCTAATTACTTGCTTGCGCCTGGACAGCATCCAACTCAATGCGCTTGATTGGAAAGTTTGCCTGCCAGCTCTGTCACCCCCGCCATTTGAAAACTGGGGTATGAAACCAAGCTTTTTACTGAATTTTTATTATAACACAAGAATTGCTTGTAACAGAAAAAGCACTGAGGATTGACGAGCAAAAGCATAAGGAATGCAGAACAAAACAATGCTGAAGCATAACACAAAGACCCATTTTTTAAAAGAGAAAAAGGGGGAGGAAATATAAAAATATAAAGCGCGGTTAAGTATAAAAAGAAAAAAGTAAAAAAAAAAAAAAAAAGAATATAAAGGAGGGGGTTCAGCATTAAAAAACTCTGATTATGCCAGTTTGGGGGAATCAAGCAGAAGTAACAGATACGATCTAAAGTGCACAGGATCAAAATACACATACTTGGAACCTAAATGCATCCAGATACATTTACATGGGTACCTAAGAATAAGAACATAAAAACATGCCATACTGGGTCAGACCAAGAGTCCATCAAGCCCAGCATCCTGTTTCCAACAGTGGCCAATCCAGGCCATAAGAACCTGGCAAGTACCCAAAAACTAAACTGTGCGCCTAAAGCAAGAGCTTCACGTCGCATTGCAAGAAACTTTTCTTTGTTGTTCCTGTGTCACTCGGGTGATATCTGCATAAAGTCATATCTGCTGTCCATAGAACAGAGAAGTTCAATGGCGAAAAACATTCTCAAGACAAAATCACGCTCTTTAGAAGCAAACAAAAGAAACTAATAATGTCCCATGCTTGGTTAACAGAAACATCTGTAGAAGTTTCCAAAAACTCACAAATTCAGGTTTGGCTCTTGTTCCTGAGCATTAGAGTCCACAATAGGTTGAATCTTCAGGAAATAAGCTTTAGAAATGACAGATAAAGCCTCAGAGGAAATTCCCAGAACTTCAGAAATGTATTCCTTAAATAATTGAATAGGTGATATTAAATCAATATGGAAAATTCAGAACCCTTAAATTTAAATAATGAAGAGAATTTTCAATGTTCTCAAGTTTCTTTGAATGAATCCTCTCATACCGAACCAAATTTGACTGAATATTTTGACACAAATCCAATTGTTTCCCCAAATCCTCAAGTTTAACTCCTTGAGAAGCCAACAATACCTCAGAACTATGCAAATGATTGTAAGAGTCTGAGGTAACCTTCACCAAAAAGAAATGGATTTCTCCAGAACCATGAGAGCTGACCAAACGGAGTCAAACTATAGCAGGTTTATCCAAAATGGGACCAAGAACAGATTTTCCCCAAACCTCGACTACTGATCGATGAAAAGTTGCCTTCAAAATTCTCCCAACTTGACACAGAAGATGAGGCCTGAACTGGGAAGCTTGCTGCAGTGTCCAAAACATGATGAAGCTCCAAGCTCTCCCGCGGTTGCCAAAGGATCAGTCAGCGCAACAATCACGGATCTCGCGAGATTGAGAAGAGGAACCACTGCAGTAGCCACCGATCCAGGGCTCAACTGGGACCCACACCGTGGTAAGGAACCTTCTATACATGGGATTCGGTTGGGTGGGGGGTTGGGGTGGAGTAATCAGAGGCTTAGAGTACTGGGGCTTAGAGTAGTATCAGCGTCCGGAAGAAGGGCCGCTCACTCCGCAGCTCCCTCAACCACGGAACCAGGCCCTGTTGAGTAAACATGCTGAAGTTAGGAACCCATCAATTTTTTTCTGGGAAAGGTCAGGTTTGGGAGTAGCTGGGGACACCTCCTGAATATTCACCTTCCCTTTTGGTGTGAGGCATAATAAATAGTTGAGAAAAAGGGAACGCAACAGAGGAGCTCCAAATTACCACCTCTTTATATCGAGCTGCCATCTTGCTCCTCCCCTAAACCGAGCTTCCTAAAACTGCAGAGATACAATTAAGTCCTTTTTTTTTTATTCCAGGGACCACAAACTAACAATAGGAAAAACACAAATGGAGGGAAATGTCTTCCATACAAGGGAAACGGCAGTATCAACACATGAACCTGCAGCCTGAGTTTATTCACCGACTACAGTCCTAATTCTGCTGTTCTCCCTGTGGGAATGCAGGCAACAAGAGAAGTTTACCACAAGCAAAGCAAAAAAAAAAAAAAAATCACTGTGAAATTCAGGTATGTTGCCCAGGTCCCAAAAGCTCAGCAAACCTTTACAGTGTCGTTACAACACAAGCAGCATCCAGAAGAGTTTCACATGACGTTAGCACACAAATGCAAAATGTAGAGATTACTTACCTGATAATCTCGTTTTCCTTAGTGTATGCAGATGGACTCAAAACAAGTGGGTATAGTGTGCTCGTGCTAGCAGTTGGAGATGGATCTGACATCAGCACGGGTACATATACCCCCACAGGAAGTAAAGCAATTCAGTAATCTTCCTTGCAAAGCTGTTATAGCTCTATGAGTACTGACCGATCGATTAATTAGACAGGATTACCCTGACCGGTTGATCGTAGCTGGAGACCGCCAGGATTCTCAACCGGAAGGCGTCGACACCCAGCAGGGTGGATGCCCTATGTAATAAAACATGGCTTACCTTGAGCCTGTTAAATCCCATGAATATTGGCAGCCGGGCGGGATGCTGAGTCCATCTGCATACACTAAGGAAAACGAGATTATCAGGTAAGTAATCTCTACATTTCCTAGCGTGTAGCAGATGGACTCAAAACAAGTGGGATGTACAAAAGCTACTCCTGGACTGGGCGGGAGGCTGCCCAAGGACCGTTTAGGATTGCCCTCGCGAATGCGGTGTCCTCCCTGGCCTGGACATCCAGACGGTAGAATCTGGAGAAGGTATGGAGGGAAGACCACGTCGCCGCCTTACAGATCTCAGCGGGCGACAGCATTCGAGTTTCTACCCAAGAGGCCGCTTGCGCTCTGGTAGAGTGAGCCTTGACCTGTAGAGGCGGTGATTTTCCCGCGTCTACGTAGGCTGCCTTGATAACTTCTTTGACCCAGCGGGCGATAGTCGCCCGTGAGGCCGCAGTGAGAGAGAAGAGCTTGGGATTTGTGGGTGGGGGAATCCTGGGAGATAATGGAGGAGAAAGAGGACAAGGAATGAGGAAAGAACAGAAAGACTAAAGGAAGAGAAAGTATTAAAATATGCACTCTGAAGGAAAGAGTCAGAGAAAAAGGAGTCACCAGAAAGAAAAGGAAAAGCAAAAAAAAAAAAAAGGAATATAAAGAAGACTAAGAAAAAAAGGCACCCTGAGCCAGAAAATGAAGCCAGACACACCAAAGGTTGGAAAATGATTGCTATATAAATAATGCACCCGTATGAAATATCCTAAGGCACTTTCAAAGTCCTTGACTTGGATATGTCTCCACATAAGAATTGTTGGATTTTATTGGCTAATTTTGACATTTTAGGAGGCTTTTGTATTGGACTCAGAAACATTTTGTGATGCCAGAACTTAAAGAATGTACTTTTAGATATATTTTGAGAATAGATTAGTAGAATTTTCCATGGGGACGGCCCACTGGACTTCCCCTCTCCCAATGACAATGAACTGCTCATTCACTACAAGCACTACAGGGACCAAGCGTCCCAAATTCATTTACCAAAACTCTAGTAACCTTACCCTCCCCCTCCTTCCCACCGGGAGGAGAACTACCACACTTCTTAGGGTTAGTGTTAGATTCAGTCTGTTTGAATGTGTCAGGCCGTGTAATCAGCCGATTCTGCACGTTCAGATATCAGACTGAAGCTGGCAGAATGAGACACACACAGGTGAAAAGTGCTGCTCTCCCCTTGCCAGCGGAAGGGGAAGGAGGGTAAGAACTATGCAAAATGGATTTTGGTATGCCACAAGGATTAAACAAATTTGAAAGTGTGCCACGAAATAAAGGTAGGTGACCCACAAGCCTTCCAGAATAATATTCTCTGGAACATTTCAGTCACAGAAACCAAAGACTGCCTTCCAAAGCAAGAACCTCACCCTGACTTTCAAGCATGGTGCTGGAGGTATCATGAGTTCTGGCGACTTTGCTCATCTCTATGGCTTGGAATCATTGATGAAACTATTAATTCTGCTTTATATCAGAGAATTCTTGAGGAAAATATCAGGCCATCTGCCTGAGTGCTGAAGCCAAGACAAAATAACAACCCTAAACATTCAAGTAAATCTCCCTCAAAGTGTCTGAACAACAAACAGACTTTGTATTTTGTATTGGCCAAGTCAAAGCCTAGTCCCTCAACCCTACTGAAATGTTGTGGCATGACCTGAAGCGAGCTGTTCATGTAAGATCCTCAAATGTCGGAGCTGAAACAGATCTTTAGACCAAACTCTTCAAGGGCAATGTGAGAGACTGATTAACAGTTACAGGAAATGATTACCTGCTGCTCAAGGAGGTGCTACCAGTCACTGAGTGAAGCAGGCACAATATTTCACACAAGGATTCTTATTGTTAAATCTTTTTGTTAAATAGACAATTAAAATCTATCTTTTAGGTCCAAGTTAGTCAATGGGGTTATCTTTCCCTTATCGGCATAGATTAAGATCTAAGCATGTTTTGAGTATAAATGGTGCTAAAATACAGACCATCCTAAAGGGGTAGTCTTTTTCTCAGCTCTGTAACTTCTGGCAGGATGCCCAACTGTAGAGGCACTGCTTTTTTCACAGGTGAAATAAGCAGTAGTCAACAGATAGCCTTGATGGGATCTATTATCCACCATCCCTTTTCTTTATGAATTCACTATCTGACCTACAAATTCATTATATAAACCAGGGGTGAGCAAACATTTTGAGCTGTGCCCTTCCCCCCTTCCATTCATGCAATTGGTTGGGGCCCCCAAGATGGTTTCTCGTCAAGTTGCTGAAAGGATTAAGCTCACACATACACGCCTACATGGATACAAGAAAGGCAGACACACCATACCCAGACCGACAGTGAAACAGACACTGAGACATGGACACAAAGAACGCACACACAGACATAGTAATCCCATACCCAGACAGACACAGACAAAGACACCCTTCACCCAGACAGAAACTCAACACCCAGACAGGGACAGACATACCACATGTACTAACAAAAAAACCAGAGCCAGACATACCACCCCCAAAAGGAAGACAGACACTGAGACACAGGCAGACAAACCACTTCTCACACGAAGCCACGGACCACACAAACAGTCTGAAGCACACCAGAGAGACACACCACACCATAGCCAGACACAGGCAACACATCACAATAGTAAGGGATGGAAAATGTTTAAAAAAAAACAAACTTAAGATGCCAGCCAAAATTTCTTAGAAGCTGAGAAACACTCTATCCCACCTTGCCCACTCTTTTTTTTTTTTTTTTTTTTTTTAACTGTTTTTCTCTCTATTTTTGTGTGACGCCAGTCACTAACATTATCCCTATGTTTTTCTATCTAGGGGCAGTAGGAGAGGTTTTGATATTTTTTTTTCATTTCTCCCATTGCTAACACCCCAACTTTTTAGGGGTATTTAGGATGTTGGAGCATGCCCAATACTTCAGTGGATCTGGAGCTAAGGAGAAGGAAGGAGGCTAGAGTTCCCCCCCACCCCCAGGATCTCACAGCACCAGTGGTTTCAGTGGGTGCTGAGCAAGGCTGGTGCAAGGAAGAGTGAGACCCTCACCGAGGTCCAATATAAAGGGAATTGAAGAGTTAAGAGATTTTCCACAGGTTCTCAAAGCAAGGTGCTTGAAAAGCTGGCGATTCCTCCTCCTGGACCTCACAGAAGGCAATTTAAGCATTTTTTGTAAAGAGGTTTTGAGGGAAAACTTTGTGAGAAGATTTTTGGATTTTGATGGACCAATGCCTCAGGGAGAGGCAAGCCCCCGATATCCCAAAAGGCTGGGGCAAAGATTTTGTTGACCCATTTGACCAGTGAAATAATTGTGTGAAGAAACGAATATAGACTTTTCAGCCACCATCTCAATAGACTTGTATTTTTGATAGTTGAATTACAGTTGAAGATTTGTACTTGTTGGAACCCTCTTTTGGATATTTTGCTTGGGTTTTTTTTCCATACCAGTTCATGCCTGAACTGGAAGTACACTCTAGTTATCCCACTCTCCCTGGTGAGGATATGTTCCAACAGGATGAAGGTGCAAGAGCCGAATAAGGATGGACAGAGGAAACCATTTGCTTTTTGTTGATCCTTGGATGCATGCTGATTCTTATTTTTGTCATCTTGACCTGGATCCTCTTCTTTAAGTTACAGTAAAGGCTTAACTCCTATTTGAACACAAACTACAGACTCCAGTGTTTTCACTGAGTTTGACCCAAGTGTAGACTTACTGGGATGGATTGACCTTTTTGTGATTCCTGATTTCTCCCGGTTGTGTTGGGGCATTGTCTTCCCTGCTTTTCATTATTTCAGTATTTGGCACCTTCTGGAAATCATCAATACAGAATGTGAAGTGGTCGCGGAGATCTTGGTAGACAGCGCCAGGGGCCCCGGAAGAGAAATCTTCCTCCCAGTCCGGACCTGAATCTGGAACCATAGTACCCCCCTAGTAGAAGTTAAAGCACAGACTCAGGGGACCGGCTACATTTGTATTTTTCTATTTTGACTTTGGTTTTTTTAAACACTTTTTGCCTTTATTCTCCCTTTCTCATCTCCTCCATCTCTCCGGCCCCTTTGCCCATTCCCCTCCCCCGCAACAGCTGCGATCTCTTTACCGAGGTAGGGACAGTCTCCTTGGCTGAGGCCTGAGGGTGGCAGTTCTTTCTGGGTTGTGGAATTACCACAGTGCCTGTTCCCATTGTCTGGTTTCTCTGCAGCTTCCCACCCGGACTTGCCACCACAGAAGCAGCTCCTCTCCCTGGCCCATCATAAGCCATGGCCTGTTTACAATGCTGTCATTGTTTTCTGGTTGTTCCTTCCCTCTTGAGCTTGCAGTGCCTTCATGGCACTGAGATTTGACTGTGTAGCCCTTTTTTTCTTCCCTGATTGGACAGTACTGTTCAAGCTCTTCCTGGAGGGCCCGTCCCCTGATCTAAACCACCACTAATTCATTATCTGGCCTGCTTTTCATTAATGATGCTCCAGTTCTAGCGGATTATGAGCAAAAGAAAAAACAGTGTGGAAGAACTGCCTTCAATTCCTGAAACCCTCATTTTGTTCTAGTTTCAGAAAACATAACTCGTAACAGGATACTTTGATCTGCAAACATTGGGGCCGATGCAATATTTGTGCATCCAATCACCTCTCCTGGGCGCGCGAATCAATATTTAAAAGAGGGGGTCACGCTAAAAAGGAGGTTCTAGGGAAAATTGTGCGTCCCTAGCACCTCCTTGGCATCAGACGCTCAGGAGAGGTGGCTGTCAGTGTAGGTAGATACGAGCATCCATTTTCTCCCGCTAACAGCAAAATATACACACACAAGATACAAGGCCTGGACCATAGGAAATTAAGAACATGCCATACTGGGTCAGACCAAGGGTCCATCAAGCCCAGCATCCTGTTTCCAACAGAGGCCAAAACCAGGCCACAAGAACCTGGCAAGTTCCCAAAACCTGTCTATTCCATGTTACCATTGCTAATGGCAGTGGCTATTCTCTAAGTGAACTTAATAGCAGGTAACGTATCTCGTGCATTCATATTGGGCACCCAGAATTATTTTTTTTTACCGGATACTTTTTTTTTTTTATACAGGAATCTTTCTGTGGTTCTTCCTACTTAGTATCACGACGATACTATCAGGAGGAATCACAGAAAGCAGGATTTTTTGTTTTCATCAATGAGCCCTTGAGCATGGCATATCTTTACACCAGCTCCAGGGCACATCGGCCGCATGGGCAATTTTTTTTGGATTGTAGGGATTAGCTAACAGCCTCATCTACATGGAATTTACATGTGATGAGTGCTATTAGCTATGTGGCGGTTTGGACGCGTGTTTTGGATGCGCTAATTCCCGTACTGCATCGGGGGTTATGGACGCCAATCCAAAACACGCGTCCAATAATGTGTTAAGCCGTGCACTAGCTGCAGCACATGTTAATATATTGGCCCTACTGTTTTTAAAGTGAAAAGAAGTGTGGGGCCTTTGTCTATTTCTATGTAAGTTGGATGGTTGGGAGTCAACCACCTTTTTCACCTGTAACATTATTTTAATTAATTATTAAAAACAGTTTGTCATAGGTAAAACATTTTCTGAAACTGGAGACAATTCACACTTCAGAAATAGAGGTAATAGGATTTCCTCCCAAAGATTTCTAGTCCATAAACCATTTTGAAGTGAAGCAAAACGTGTGGAGTGTTAGTGCTATTCAGTAATAAAGTCCCAGTCCAAGGTAGGTTATGGGTACAGAATAATCTTGTAAGAAAATTACCTCAGCAAAACAAATCTAGAAGAAAACAAGCTGATAAAAGTTTGTGAGAAAAGTGTTACTTTGGATAGTCCCTTAATAGGAAAGTCATCTAATAACAGGTCGGCCCTGTGTTATGATCACCTGCCCTAGTATTTTTAGCTCAAAAGTGTATTAATGCACATACATTCTCACTCGTGTACAGTCCCAGTGTTAATCAGATATGAACGTGTGTTCAAGTACAAATATTCTTGCATTAGCATAAAATCAATATAGTTTCAAAATAAAATGCAAAAATACTCCCCAGCAGCCAAAAATCACCCAGTGAAGAAATCTCCAACCCTATTGTCACAGCAATTCTCAGACGTGGCAACAAATCCTATTCAACCTAAGAAACATAGAAACATAGAAATGACAGCAGAAAAAGACCAATCAGCCCATCTAGTCTGCCCAGCAAGCTCCCACACTTATTTTCCCATACTTATCTGTTTCACCGACCACCAAGTTCAGGGCCCTTGTTGGTAACTGTGATTCAAATTTCCTGCCATCCCCCGTCATTGATGCAGAGAGTAATGTTGGAGTTGCATCAAAGGTGCGCATAAGGCTTAATGATTAAGGGTAGTAACCACCGCATCAAGCAAGTTACCCCAATGCTTGTTTACCCAGACTGCACAGATCCATGCCTTGTTGGATGTTGTCTGAATGTAAATCCTGTTTTCCACATTTTCCCCTGCCGTTGAAGCAGAGAGTAATGCTGTATATGCATTCAAAGTGAAGTATCAGGGTTAATTGGTTTAGGGTAGTAACCGCCGCAATAAGTAAACTACCCCCACGCTTATTAGTTTACCCAGACTGTGTAGTTCAGTCCTTGTTGGTTGTAGCCTGAATGCAAATCCTCTTTTCCACATTTCTCCTTGCCATTGAAGCAGAGGGCAATGTTGGAGTTGCATTAACCGTGTGAAGGCTTATTGAGTAAGGGTAGTAATCACCAGGTACTAGCCTCCACTCCACTAATCCACCCCCATGGCTCTTCTCTTCATTCCCATCCTCTAGTCTTTATGGATCCACAGTGTCTATCCCATGCCCCTTTGAAAGGAGACAGATCTGACGAAAAGTTCCTGAAGATGAAAGTACAGAACAAAATACCGTCACAGGCGGTGTTTTAGCTTAGCACCTACCTCAAGGGATCTGCAAAGGTCCAACATCTAGAGCAGCAGCAATTTTTTCAAGTTCATACGGCAATGAATGCCAAACTTTCCAAAGACCTACATAGGGGTCATGCACAGAAAATGGGCATAAATGCGTGTAAGGAGCCTTTGTGCGGGCCAAGGACATTTTCAGAAGGTTGCAAGTGTGTGACATCAGATGGAGCCCGGCAAGAACACTTTTCTCAAAACTTTGACAAATATTTTCCGTGCCAGGCTCCATCTGATGATGTCACCCATGTGTGAGGACCACCATCCTGCTGTCCTAGGAGAAAGGAAGTTTCAAGGGCATTGCAAGGGTGATCCAGGGCAGGATCAGAAAATAGACACATACATCAAACACACACACACACACACAGGTTTTTACACATGCTAACTGAGTCATGGAAATTAAATCTGACTTCTTTTCTCTGCAGGTTTGTTTTTTTTGGGGGGGTGGGGAGAGATCTGGAGCAAGTGGGGGAGAGATCTGAGTGAACCGGTGCTTGGAAGCACATGAACAAGCAACTGTTTTGTAAGGGAGCTACTTACACGCATCAGACAATTTTATAATTGTGTACATAAACTGAGGGATTTTACGTGCATGTGATGCATATATTTATGCATTAAATAATTGTATGTACGTTCATAAAATAGGTATGCAAACTAGGTGAATCCAAACATTTAAAAAATGTGCATGAATTGAAACATACTTTCAGGGCAGTGACATTTTATAAACTTGTGGCTCACGCTGGAGCACCTACTTATGTATGAATGTGCTGAGCTATACGTACATATAAAGCTTAAATGATTTCTGCTTTTGATGTTGGATTTCTGGAGATCCTCTGATGCAGGTGATAAGCTGAAACATGGACTATGTTGGTATTTTATCACAGACTTCCATCCTGAGAATTTTTTTTTTACTCAGGACTGTCTCCTTTCAGTATGGATAGTATTCTTTGCCAACTCTGAGGATTGCTGTGACTGTAGGATTGGAGGTTTCTTTACTCAGTAACTTATGGCTCTATACTCAAAGTCTTTTTGCACCTTATACTGATTGTATACTAGTGCAAAGGAATGCACTTGCAGAACTGTGCACGAATGTGAGAATCTATGTGTATGAATACGCTTTTTGAACTAAGAATACTGAGGCAGATTATTGTAACACTGTGGTCCTGTAATCAGATGATCGATCCCCCTTATTTTTGTACGATAGTTCCTAAATACGCTCTTCTCACAAGCTTTTATCAGTTCATTTTCTTCTAGACTTGACTTGGCTGAGGTCATTTGCTTACATTAGTGGTTCCAGTTTTGCTGCTGGTTGTTATTTGTGGCAGATTTGTGTGCTTGCGTAAAAAAAAATTTTTAAAAAATTAAATATTTGCAGGGGAATGAAGCCCTCATGTTCTCTAGTCTCAGAAAATCTAACTTGTGGCAGGAGGCCTAATTGTTCAGACACTATTTTCCCACAGAAAAGAAAGGCTCAGTGTAGAGCTGTTTCTAGATAGTCTGGAAACCACTGCTGGTTGTTTGGGACTTCCTCGTTCTTTCCCACATAGAATAAATATTGCAGGGTTGTGAAGAACTGAAAAGAAAGACAGAGATCACATGAGGTTCATGGCACTGTACCAGGAGGTAAACCGGGCAGACTGGACGGGCCTCTCGTTTCTTTCCTGCTATCATACTCTGAGTTCCCACTTTCCATCAAAAAGATCAGGGGGTAGATTCTGTGGCAAGAGTATGAAAATTCTGCAGCAAAGATTCTCTAATTCTGCAGCAACTGTGTGACATTTGCATAAATTTGAATGTATTTTCATATTAAATTATATATTTGACTTTATAAAAAAAAACTGTTTTCTGATATTTCTTATGTCTTGTTAATTCATTTGGTTCTTTTGTGGGTAAAAGGGAACTTGGTGGCCAGTCCTGGGAAGAGAGAAAGGGGATAGAGATGTGGGGCAGGGTATGGGAAGGGAGAGATTTGGGAGATGGGACAGGAAAGGAGATAGAGAAGGGAGATAGAGAAGGATCTCAGGGAGGAGGGGGAGAAAGAACAGTGAGAAGAAGAAAGAGGAATGAGTGGAGGAGCAGAAAGTGTAAAGAAAGGAAGAAGATCCTGGCCCAGAAAGGAGGAGATCAGGAGAGGGTAAAACCACTTCCTTCTGACACTAACCCCTTTTCTCACTCACTCACTCACTCCCCACTCTCCCAAAGCCCATCTGATCCCCTCACACCCCACAACCTCTCCAATCCTCTCACTCACACTTTATACCTTGTCCAATCTCTGATTCCAATTGCACTTATCATGTTTCCCTCATTCACACTCCACGCCCACTCCAATTTCCTCACTCTCTCCCCCACTCTCAATGGCACTCTCTTCCATCCCCCTCATTCCTTCATTCTTTTCTCTCCCCCCCCCCCATGCAAGCCTCTTACACTCTCACAGTCACTATTCTACCCATCCCCCAGATCCCCCTCCCTTATAGTCACTTTCTCCTGGCACTCTCTCCTATCCCCCCCACATTCCCTCATTCAATTTCTCCCCTCTTTCCCTCCACTTCCACTATGATCCCCTCCATCACTCTTCCCCTCTCTCTCTCATTCACTTCCCTTCCCCCTCCAATCCCCCTGCTTCACCTTCCCATGTTAGCTCATGGGCGAGGAGGACGACAGTGGAACCGCGTCTCAGGCAGCTGCACCCTCCTCCTCTGCTGCCGAAGCCAGCGTGTCGTGCTTGGAACTACAACAGTTCAAAAGCTTGACACTACAGCCCTGGCAGCAGAGAGATGGATGTGACAGCCTGGAGCGCTGAAATGCTGCTGTCCACCTCCTAGGCCATGAGCTGACATGGGAAATGAGTGAGGGGATCAGGGATGTGTGCAACAGGAAAGATGCGCTGCCCTGATTATATTCTGTGTTTCTGCCACAAATCATACATCTGTAACTGTATCAGATGAGCATCTGTGGCAGGGGGAAAAGATCATTCCCTCCATAATCTTTTATGAAGTGAAGCAAATATCTGGTAGTAGAACACAATATTAATTGAATTGCTCCAGTTTATGAAGGCTATGGGTAAAAAACAAAACAAAACAAAAAAAAAAAAAAAACTTAACAGGGGAAGGAACTCTCATCTACCTCCGAAACAAAGATTTAATCTTCCATCTGATGACGTGGACTCTTACGCCTCAATAAATCTGTTTGTTTATAAGGTGCATCAGCCTTTGTGTTAGTTGTGCTCTTATGGCTTAACCTGGTTATCCCAATGGACCATTTAGTCTTCTTTAAGATAATGAACTTTATAAGAGGAGGTACCACTGTGCAGGCATTGTTTCCAAAGGGGAAACAGGAAGATGCCCATTATTCAGCCTATGATTCAACCTCTCTTTTCCCAGTAAATACATAGGCAAGGCATTCTAGCACCATCTACAGGTCCTGAAACTGCATAAAATGAGTTTATTATGAATAAATGAGATAAAGTTATTCCCTAAAGTTTTTTTTTTTACCTGTAAACATTCTTGAACTGAAACAAACTTAAAGGATGAAAACTCTTGTCAGGAATAGTAAACAGAACAAGGTGGCTCTAGGTAAAACACTTTTGCGATGGAAGGAATATCACCCGCTTGTAAAATCCTCATTGCATGTAGCTTTGGAAAACATAATTTACGGCTAAACATTTTACTGTTCTGATGCTGTTTTCATGACGGCAGGCCCCGCGGTGTTTTAAGGCTGTTTGGGACCCAGGCCTTTCCTCTTGTGAAAACAGGAAAATCCTGCTGCAGACAATATTTTCAGAAACTAGACTAAAAATGATGTGTGGAGGGATACAGGGCCCAACTTTCTCACACTATTATTGCACATGTGCCCTTTTCGACTGAAGCCAACATACTGCAATCATACGCTCTCAAATGATGAGCTATTTGAAAGAGGGTTGTGGGTAATGCACAATGTAAGCAAGAGATGTTGTATGTCCATGTAGACATCACTCTAGGCTCCATCAGAAAATATGACTTGTGGCAGACTATTTTGTTCTTAAGTTACTGCTTCAGGGGGCAACTGAGGTGGGACGCTAGGCCAGGGCTGAACAACTCCAGTCCTCGAGAGCCACAGACAGGCCTGGTTTTCAGAATATCCACAATGAATATTCATGAGACAGATTTACATGCACTGCCTGTATTCAAATGCAAATTTAACCCATGCATATTCACTGTGGACATCTGAAAATGCAGGGTTCTTGTAGCTTTTGAGGACTGGAATTGGCCACTCCTGCTCTAGGCTTTTTAAACTCAAAGTGAATCCAACTACCTTCTTCCCCCCCCCCCCCCCCCCCC
Organism: Rhinatrema bivittatum; assembly: GCF_901001135.1. Taxonomy (NCBI): domain Eukaryota; kingdom Metazoa; phylum Chordata; class Amphibia; order Gymnophiona; family Rhinatrematidae; genus Rhinatrema; species Rhinatrema bivittatum. Next base: position 299,185,603 of record NC_042616.1, read on the forward strand.
CGTGCAATTTTTGGCAGGTTTTTAAAAAATTTTAAACTTTTAACTTTTATCTATTCTTTTACTGTTTTTACCTCTTTTTTTAAAAAAATGTTTATAGGTAACAGCTTTTGAGTCGGTGAAAACTTTATTTCCTCACTCTCTCCCCCACTCTCAATGGCTCAACCTTATAGATAGATGTGTGATTTTACAATTTTATAAGTTTTATTGCTAATAATTATTGCTTTTAGGGAGTTATAATCATGAGAAACTGTATTTTCTTTTTCTGTGTTAATTGATGCTCAAAAATGTGAACCGTAGAGATGGACTTTTTGTCTACACAACGGTATATAAAACTGTTTAATCAAATAAATAAATAAATAGATAAATAAATAAATCTGCTGTCCTCTTCACTTTTCCTGTGGAAAGAGTCTCTTGAGTATTAAAGCCCCATCTCATATTATTCTGAAACCAGACTACTTTCCATTGCAAATATTTGTGCACTATCATCATGGAATATAGTACAGTAATAATTACACGCTGATTAGCTCAAGAAAGAATGAGCAAAAGAAAAATCCGTCTCAGAAAATTGTGCCATATATCTCTGTATACAACATTCAGTCTAATTTCAGAGAATGTAAGCCATGGCTGGATTCCATTTTCTGTTTGGTTACTCTTTCCCTAAGAAAAAAAACAGGTGCGGGGGGTCACTGTTCGCTCGACAAAACTTAGGGCACACTCTCAGTTTTCTCTACATTTATTTATTTAAAAACGTTTATATACCGCCTTTACAACACATATTGATCAAAATGGTTTATAACTAATAATGTACATAATTAAAACAACAAAACTGGGACACTAAAAAACAGTAAACATAAGATAGACAAACAGTTGACAATCATTGTGCAGTGCCGTAAAAAACTGATGATTAAAATGAACGTACAGGTCTGTGCTTTTGAACACTGAGAATGAGTAAATGTGACCTAGTGGGAGATGAGAATGATTTGAAGGCTAATGAAAATAGATGTCTTTAAGCTTTTTAAAAATTCTTTATGCAATGATATCTGCCTTAAGTAATCTGGGAGGTAGGGCTAGGAACAGGGTGGGTCACCAAAATATCTCCATTGCTCTGTATAGTGGTGCCTGTACATTGAGAAATAACCCTCAACACTTGAGTCCAAAATGCCGACACTGTCATGCAATATAGGAGGTGATGCATTAGGATGCCCTCCTCCTTGCCACACTTGATGCAAAATGGGGAATCCGTAAGCCCCATCTGGAAGCGCCGAACATCATCATAGTAGGTTAGATGAAGTATCCGTTACTGTAATTCCCGGAGCCCTGCATCTGGATTTTGCACATGCAAGGATTTGAACCATGACAACAATTGATCAGTGGTCACATCTCTGTCCAAGACAGACAACCAATGGCATGCCAGCGCTTCCAAGTGACCTCTGGATTTATATTCCTGGCCGAGCTGTTTCCATCCAGTAATAGAGTTAGTGAGACATACCATATCAAAATGTTTTGTGGCAAATAGGGTCTCTCTAGACCAGTGGTTCTCAATCTTTTTTCTGTCAGGACACACCTGACAGATGGTTCCCACATGCACGACACACTGACCCATGATCGTCACGGGGCTAGATGTAAAAGTACAGTTTGCATTCACGGGAACCCCCCCTGACCCACAATAATGGATGTAAAGCAGAATTATGATATTCCCCATACAACTCACCTTACAAAAAAGATATTCTGGTTCTGGTGTCATCTCAGTAACAGCAACAAACTCCTTCTACTACCAGGCTCAATAGCCTTACTTAAGAAAAGACAGCAGTTTACCACCAATGCATGTTCTCTTGAGAAAACACAACAAATAACACTGATACACTTACATGCTAGTAAAATATCTCATCTCGGTAACAGACACAGAACAGACCTAACATACTCCCAGGATCTGTAGTAATGCACATAAACTAATCTGCACACAGTTACACCTGTATTATGGAATGCACTCAAACAGGAGCAACCCTATCTATGAAAAGGCAACACTACAAATATTAAATCAGGCCCTAAAAACCAATACACCTCTTATTAGGAAAACAGAACTAGCAAGCAGCTCTAGATCCCCACACAGAAATAATTGTAAAACTATACTAATAAGCAGAATAAATATTTCAAAACAGCTATGAACAGAATAACATCCAACAATTAAAAACTCATAAAAACTATTAAAAATTCTCCGAACACCAATAAAATATTTTTAAAAAGCAGACACATCACATAATATTAAATAATTAAAATGGCAGTCAATCAAGAAAAATAAACTTAAAAAGCCACCTTTACTTACCCCCTCCTGCAGCTCTCCTACTCCTCTTCCATGCAGGCTGTAGCACACAGCAGAAGCAGCAGTAGAGGCTAAGCTCTATCATGGTCCTCTTCCTTAGGGCCCATTTCTCTCATATACACACCATACCAGTCATGCCCCCATGACCAGTTTCTGTCTCTCACACACCAATCATCTCCCAAACAGTATTTGACACACACACCAGTCACCTTCCTGAACAGTTTCTCTCATGCCATACACACAGGCTTCCCACTCCCGTGTTCTACTTACATATACGGGCTTCTCACTCTCATAATCACTTTCTCTGCCTCACACACACACACACTCACCAGTCACCTGATCTCTCTCATGCATACACACACACAGGCTTCCCACTCCCATGTTCTCTTTCAGATATACAGGCTTCTCACTCCCAATGCTGTGTCTCACACACACCCATGTTTCTCACTCCCATGCTCACTCTGTTCACATGCACAGGCTTCTCATTCCCATTATCACTTTCTCTCTCACACACACACACACACACACACACACACACACACACCAGTCTCTCTCTCATTTCCATGCTCGATCTCCACGAGCACAGGCTTCTCATTCCCTGAATCACATTCTTTCTCTCATATTCACACACACACCAGTCTCTTTCTCTCACACACACCATCACTTTACCAACCAGCCTCTCTCTCATGCATGCACACACACACACAGGCTTCTCACTCCCCATGCTTTCTTTCACACACACCCCCACCACACCACCAGGCTTCTTACTCCCATGCTTTCTCACATACCCAGATTTCTCACTTCCATGCCTTTTCTCTCTCTCTCACACACACACACACACACACACACACACATCAGTCACTTCACTGACCAATGTCTAACACTCTCACATACACATCAGTCATCTCCCTGAGCAGTCACTTTCATTGTCTCTCATATATACACACACATCAGCTCTCTGACCAGTTTTTCTCAAGCACACACATGCTCTCAATCAAATACATTCTCTCACTTACACACAGGCTGGCTGGCTGCTTCTCTCTCTCTCACTCACTTCCTCTCCCCCCCCCCCCAGTACAAATGGTAGCTGCAACAACCTCATCCTCCAGCCCCCGCAGGCCAAGAAAGAAGAATCCCATCGGCTGCGGGAGGCTCATGCTGCTGTCTTCTTTCCTGATTACCGGCTGCTTCGATTGCTCAGGGGCCGCTGCTGTTGTTACTTTTCCATGCTGCACGGCTCTTTCTCCTTCCCGTGCACCGCACTGCGTATTACTTCCTATTCCAGGTCATAGGGAGGGGGGGGGGGCAGGTGCGGGAAGAAGAAAAGGCTAGCCACAGGTGCCACAGCTTCTTCTAGCACCGCTGCCGTTCCCCACTGGGCTTGACGTGCTGATAGCTCGGTGGCAACGGCAGCAGGGAAGGAAGAGCAGTGGGAGAGACCGGGAGCACGCGACACACCTGCCGGTGCTTGGCGACACACCGGTTGAGAATTGCTGCTGTAGACAATGCTTCTGACGACAAATGTAAAGCATGCAAATAATGTCGGACTTGCAGATATCCAAAAAAATGTTGCAACGATATTGGAAAGGTTCTTGCTAGCGCTTGGAACTCCAAAATGTCATGTGTCTCAGGGTCCAGCATATGGAAGAGGAAAACCACCCCTCTTCTAGCCCAAATTTGGAAAATACCACTGCAGTCGCGACCTGGTCGAAAGTCCAAATTCCCTAGTAACGGAGTCAACAGAGAGGAGAAACCCACCAGCCCACTTAGGCATCGCAGCCACCACCACATCTTTTACACATGGATAAATTAAACACCTTGGGAACATTAGTGCACGTAGCATGGACGGGCGCAATTGAATAAGAGAGAGAGGTGACCAAGGAGAAGCCATGCTATTCAGTAAACCCACTTCACAATCACAGTAAGTGTCAGTTATCCACTCTCCCACAAATCTTAGCTGGCAGGCCGCATTGTAAAGCCGAAAATCTGGCAATCCATAACCTCCCACTTCTTGTGGCATATCTTATACGTGCTTTCTTACCTTTCCATATAAACCAAGAAATGCACAAATGCAAACTTTGCACTATTGGCGTGTCAGACTATTTTGTCAATATGGGTGGAACCGGACACATCTCCAACCATAGCTGCGTAGTATCGCAGAATGGCATCGTTGCTGAAATTGGAACGCATGGATTGCCTTTCTGGACACCGCAAGAGAGACAAAATCTATGAGAACTGTTGGCGGGATTGTTTTGCATTATTACCCTGTGAGGTGCAGGCAAATTTGATTACTGTTGGGTATTCTCCCGTATGGGCCTGATTCTCTGGTCTCTGGGCGGGGAGGGAGGATAGAGGAGGATGGATTAGAGTTGCATGGGTATAGCTGGGTGGTGTGTATGAGTTGAGAGAGGTTAGTAGCATGAGTATTAATGGTGAACAGTCTACATGCTTAAGGGACAGAGGGGTAAAGGGGCATTTGGAAAGTCAAAATAACAAGGGTATGTGGTTGGCTGACTTCAATTTCAATGTTTCGAGGGTTGTTGGCATTCATGATGTTAAATGACTTATTGGAAGTCTTAAGTTTATGTATAATGCCAAGAATATTTTCTGAGTTGTTATGCCCATTCTCTTGACAATAAAAAGTATTTTGACAAAAAAAAAAAAAAAGTAATCTGGGATGGAATTCCAGAGCGAGGGGCAAGCGACTGAGAAGGTACATCTTCTGATGATTTTGAACCTGGCAAGATGAACAGGGAGTACTTCTAAGAGATTTTTGTGTAGGGAGCATAGATGACTGCAAGGTTGATAAATGCAAAGTAGGGTGTATAATCAGGTGGAAGAATCGTTATGGATTAGATTGTGTATTATGGAAAGAGTTTTGTATTGTATTCTATAGTAAACAAGAAGCCAGCACAAAGAGTGTAAGGTCGGGGTAATGTGGTCCTTTCGAGAAACACCAGTTAAGATCTGTGCTGCGGTGTTTTGAATTAAAGAGGATGAACAGATTGTCATGGAGGCCAAGCTAGAGGGCATTACAATAGTCTATACCAGTAAAGATAAGAAATTGTAGCACTGTGTGAAAATTGTCAGCGAATAGTAGAAGATGGAGAAGTTTTAGCAAGTGGAGTTTATAGAAGGAATTTTTAACAGTTGTAGAAATGTGTTGAGACATAGATAGACTATAATCTAAAATTACCCCAAGGTTACGAGCTTTGGAAACTATGGGAATGGAAATGTCATCCAAAAGCAGGTGAGCTGGAGAACTGCAAGCAGATTGGGGGATTGTTGAAAGGTGAAGGATTTCAGTTTTGGATGTGTTCAGTTTAAGATGGTTATGGGACAACCAGGTAGAAACATAGAAACGACGGCAGAAGAAGACCAAATGGCCCATCCAGTCTGCCCAGCAAGCCATGCACTCTTTTTTTTTTTCTCATACTTGTTACGCCTGGCTTTTAGTACCCCTTAGTTCCATTTCCCCTCCACCCCACAACCAATGTACAGAGCAGTGCCGGAACCACATCCAAGTGAATATCTAGCTTAATTAGGGGTAGTAACCGCAGCAATAAGCAGGCTACACCCATGCCTTTGTCCACCCAGACTATGTAATTCAGACCTTGTTGGTTGTTGTCCATATACAGATCCTCTTTTCCACATTTCCCCTGCCGTTGAAGCAGAGAGCTATGCGTTGAAAGTGAAGTATTAGACTTTCTCCCCTGCCGTTGAAGCAGAGAGCTATGCTGGATATGTATTGAAAGTAAAGTATCGGCTTATTTGGTTTTGGGGAAGTATCCGCCATAACAAGCAAGCTACACCTCGCTTTTTTGTGAATGCAAATCCTTTTTTTTCTTCTTCCACATTTCCTCTTGCTGTTGAAGCCTAGAGCAATGATGGAGTCTCATTAACCGTGTGTATGTACATTGAACAAGGGTATTATCTCCAGGTAGTAGTGCTCATTCTCGCGAGCCTCATTAACAATCAACAAATATTGAACAAGCCTAATAATTGGCAATACCTATAGCCTATGTCCTCACAGGTAATTTTACATACTCTTACCCACCCCTCTGCTTTTTTTTTTGGAGATGGCAGCCCTCCATCCTTCCGCTCCGTGAAGGTGGTATATCATTGGCATCCCGCTCCGTGAATGCCACTCCAGCCTTCCGCTCTGTGAAGGTGGAACACCGACCACTGTCATCCCGCTCCGTGAATGCCTCTGTGGCTACTGCCGCTCCATGCAGTATTCTGCCGCCTCCTCCCACCCCTGGCCTTGCGGGCCCCGGTTATTGATCCCTGCGTCCGCTACTTTTTGTGACTGTGACAACTCCCCCCCCCCCCCCCCCACAACAAGACCTTTAATTTGGGCTTAAATGGCTGCTGAATGTTTATATCAAAACTTAATAGTTTTGATATAAACATACGGTAGAGAGCATTGCAAACCAAGATGAAGAGTAAGGTACAGAGAACTGAATGCCATCGGCATAAATCTTGAACTGAATAACTAAGGCTATTGAGTAGATGGCATAACGATATTGACTGATTTATGAGTTGGCAAAGAAAATGGTTGGCGTGATCACGTAAAGCTTTTAGATAATGACAAGGACAGATTAAAAGGGGGAAAAGATTTTTATTTTGAGAAGTATGCAAGCAATAGTGGTAGCATTTACATGGGAAAAAACAGACCAGTTGCAGTTAGTTGGTAGAGAAGTAGGTTTCAGACAAGGGAGTTGTGAAAAGTTATTTATGATGTTGGAAATTTTGTCCTGAAAGAATGTTGCTATACAGCTGCAGAGAGCATTATAGATTTCAGAATGAGCAGTTTAGGGAAAAGATGTTAGGGTTTTCATAATGTTAAATAGAGCAGAAGGATTTATTTCCATTGGCAGCATTTATTTTATATGAGTAAAAAGTTTTTTTGGCCATAGCTATCTCTTTTTTATATTTTCTTAAGCAGCTGAAAAAAGAATGTTTGTCAGAAATCATGCAGTGTTTTCTCCAGTGATGTTCTAGATGCCTAAGAGTGGTCTTTAGGGTCCGAAGTGGTATGGCGTACCAGGGAGTGGAAGGTTTGGACTTAAGGTACAGCAGATTAGAGGAGTGATAGAGTCAAGAGTAGTATTGATTGCAGAGTTCCGTGTTAAGACCGTGGTTTTTTATGTCAGGATTAATCATTAAAGGCATGTTATGTATAAAAGCTTCCATAAATGATTCTGTGCTAATTTTCTTCTTTCTGTAGTGAATGTTCTTTTCCTAGTCAGTAACAGGGTTGGTAACTTGATGTTTCGTGTTAAACGGAGAGACGAATAAGCCAGTGGTCAGACCAAGGTATAGGACATATAGAGTGTATTTGGGGGTAGGGAAAAGACGCAAGGGTTACAAAAAACTAAATCAAGTGTATGGCTTAGTTTATGGGTGGGAAGATCTATCAGTTGTTCCCAGCCAAAACCAGTCATGGCATCATGTTTCCCCCATGAAGAGTCTCTATACAACAAGACATCTGATTGCAAATTCTATTTTCTGAAACAAGACAAAATAGCAAGTGCTGGAATGGCTGTCATAACCTTCTCTCACAAAGCATTGCTGTCCATAACCATCATGGAACATAGCAAAATTTCCATAAAGTAACTCCACGCTAATGGCATATGTAACAAAGTCTTCATCCAGGCCTACCCGTCCGCCAATCCCTCCACATGATTGCTACCTGAAATATTCTTGACATCGTTATCTGATTACTTCTTGTAAATTTTTGTAAACTAGTTTTCCATTTTATAGTTATTGTTCCTGTTTTTGCTGTTAACTATAGTTACCGTTCCTTGTAAAGGCTTTCGCCTATCTGTTCTAAGTTAACTGTAAACCGATACGATGTGGAAACGGTTGTCGGTATATAAAAATGTACAAATAAATAAATAAATAAATCAGGCAGTTGAGAAACGATTCCTAAAACTGGCATCTTGTTTTTACGCAATAGACCTACCTTGTTATTTTCCTGCATTCTGAGCATGTGAAAGGTACAGAGGAAGGAAGAATAAGAGGCTCAGTCGCTCTCTGGCCCATCATATGGCAAGAAATGGCCAAACAGTGAGGCAGGGGTTCCATGTTAATGAAACTCCAAGGAAAGGTCTACTCCAGACAGCATCTGCTCAGCGGCAGAATTTCAACAGATAATTTCTTAGGATTTTACTTCTACAGCATTAAGTAGTATGCTAGATTCACTGCCCTGGTGTCTTCCTCTATCTGACACACTGGCTTTTTTTGTCAGAGAATCTTTCTTCTTCTCTGAACATTTTTTTCTCTCCTCCTCACTTTTTTCCACCTCACCCTGTTCCAGACCTTCTCCTGTCCTTATTTTCATCTGTTTTTTCTTCTCCTCCCTATGCTTCTCCCTTGCCAATGTCAACCTCTCCCATTTCTTTTCTACTGACCTTTCCAGTTTCCCTTTTAATTCCCTCCCAGTCTACCCATTTTGCTCTTCCTTAGAACCCATCCTACTTCCCCTTAATCTCCCATTTCCTATGCTAAAATTACTTCTGATCCTTCCCCTTCTAGCTCCCCACCCCCTCATCTTTCTGTTCCTAACTTATATAAATATACATATATCCTGCTGGAGATCAAGTGATTAATAATAAAAATAACATGAATATATGAAATAGAAAATATGAAACAAAAAAATGTTTTTACGCACATGGAGGTTACAGTGTACCTTTGACTGCTTGACACACATTATCACTGTGACAACATCGGTTACCTTTGGATTAATTAGTGTCTACAAATAAATGGAGTTCTATACTTGACAGCAATGAACTCATGTGACCCAAAGAGGCTGCATGATTCCTTAAGCCCATTCTAAACATCTGTTTGACTTCTTCCACACATTAGTTTTATATAATAGCCCTGCAATAATAAAGTCAGGCACGCATGTATGGACTGAATCTCCAAGCTGGCCTCTCAGGGATTCTTGAGCAACGCTGGCATGAAAATAAGGGAGTGTCACCTCCGAGACTCTTAAGGAGCATTCTGATATCTTCTGCACGTCTTTCCATGGAAGTGACTCACGCCTCCCACCCACCTGACTAGCCACTGCAGCTCATCGCAGAACAGCTTGCAGGCACATGGACTAAAGGTTCAACTTACGGAAATATTTCAGTGTCTCCTCTATTTGCTCAGTAGTTAAGTCGATATTGGCATCAGGAGAAATGAGAGGTGTTTGAAGCCAGTCGTCGTGGTCATACCCATAGATGGTGTCTGCCCTTAGCTTGTACAGGGGCAGCTGCTCTTCCAGCAGACTGATGATTTCGACCTCTGGAAGATCAGTACTGTTGCACACATCTAAAGAACAACAGAAGAAATCCAAATTAAAAGTGGTGAACCAAAAGCAGGTTTCAAACACAGTACACATCTGAGCCTTGCAATCACACGACAACTCAGCTGAGATCATGGCATGAGAGTTAATCAGACCTATGAGATATTCATATCTACCAAAAGGACAAGACTGGAAACCGGTGGACTCATTTTATTGCTATGATTTTTTTTTCTCCTAATTTTTTTTTTACCAGGGATTTTGCTCTTATTTTAGATGCCCTCTCTCTCACCATCCCTACAGTATAGCTATGAGAGACTGTGGCTCCCTCCAGTACTCTGCTCGCAAGTATCCTCAACCTGAACAGTAGATACTGCTTTTGAATGATGCTTGAATCTCCCGTCCCGGGTGGGGGCTGTAATCGACCACCTCTGCTGCCCATGGAGCAGAAGCTGGGTCTATGAATCAAATGAGTGCCCAGCCCCCATCCAAGTTCAATGTCATTCCCAAGGACAAAGCGTCAATTATTGAAGATGGCCTGGAAAAGTGATCACTTTTAAAATTCATTTTGTCCCCTTAGTGGCGGTGGTTTCACTTTAAACTTTTCCATTACAATCAACTCGTATTGCCTCTACTGTTTATCTTCCACACACCTTTTCTCAGCAGTTCCTGCTCCTCCTCCTCTTGGCACATTCTTCCTAACATCCATACTCTGGACATTGCTGCCAATGGGGTTAAGAACATAAGAAATTGCAATGCTGGGTCAGACCAAGGGTCCATCAAGCCCAGCATCCTGCTTCTACCAGAGGCCAAAAAAGGCCACAAGACCTGGCAATTACCCAAACAATAAGAAGATCCCATGCTACTGATGCAATTAATAGCAGTGGCTATTCCCTAAGTAAATTTGATTAATAGCCGTTAATGGACTTCTCCTCCAAGAACTTATCCAAACCTTTTTTGAACCCAGCTACACTAACTGCACTAACCACATCCTCTGGCAACAAATTCCAGAGCTTTATTGTGCGTTGAGTGAAAAAGGTAAGAGCATCAACACATCAAGGCTTAGGGGTAGATTTTCAAAGGGTTATGCACGTAATATATGCGCATAACCTCCAAAAACCTACCCCTGCACGCGCCGAGCCTATTTTGCATAGGCTCGGCGGCGCGCGCATGTCCCGGGGCTTTCAAAAATGGACGGTCCAGGGGTGGGGCCGTTCCAGAGTCCTCTAGCACAGCGGCTGTGCCGGAGGGTCGTGTGCTGGCAGCTGGCCGGCAGGCGTAACTCGGCAAAACAAGGTGGGGGGGGGATTTAGGTAGAGCTGGGGGGTGGGTTAGATAGGGGAAGGGAGGGAAAGGTGGGAGGGAGCCATTAACCTGAAAAGTACCATGGATGTGGCTTCAAAAGAAAAGAACTCCCATCTATTAATATTTGTCCTGTTTTAAATAAGAGTAATTCACCAGTTGACTGCCTTTCTAATTATAGGGATGGGCCCAAAAAACAAAGCGGAAGCTGATCCAAGATTGCTGTGTAGCAGTAAAGAAAGGGTGGATTTCGGTGTGTGTGAACGAAAACATTTATTGGAACTTGCCCGACTCTGGCTGAGTTTCGCTCTTTTCCGAAGAGCTGCTTCAGGGGCTATTTGTGTGTCAGCCGGGTAGAAATTGGGAAGTTGAATCACCACTCTCTCCATCACTTTATTCAGTCAAGCATATCATATTCGGTTTGAATCCTTTATGTTGCAGCTGTATGTGTGATCCAGAACATAGAGTCAATCTTGACTGTGAAAATGTTAATCACAAAACATCATTCAAGTTTCAGTATTTTATTAACCTTGTCTATACCGGCCACAAAATAAGAACTGCATGGAGCCTTCACAGATTCTTACTGCTTGTACCCGGCTGACACATAGCCCCTGAGGCAGCTCTTCGGAAAAGAGCAAAACTCGGCCAGAGTTGGGCAAGTTCCAATAAAAGTTTTCTTTCACACACACCAATCTCCACCCTTTCTTTACTTCTAATTATAGGCACATCTCCAAACCTTAGGAAAGTTACTTGAAAGGGTGGTCTTTTCTCACCTTGATGAGGTCCTAGCTTCTATTAATTTGTAAACCGTTTCAATCTACCTCCATTGTAGAAGTGGTATATAAAAGATTTTAAATACATAAATAACATAAATATATTACACCCCTATCATTGTGTTTTTTGCAGTGGTCACAAGTCCCAAAACTTTGCTTGTTTCTGTTACAGAGTTGCTCTTATGGAAAATCAATGTAGGGGGTTCAGCTACAGCAGCGTTTTTGGATATATCTGCAACTTTTGATACTATCAATCACTCTGTAGCACTGGAACAATTGCATGGGCTAGGAGTTTGTGGCACCATTTATCGCTGTTTTCTCTATCTGTCAAGAAGAAAACAGGAAATGAGGTTTTGAGAGCAACAGTCTGAATGGTCAGTTATCCAGTCTGGCGTTCATCAGGGATTGGTTTTATATACACTTCCTTATTAATCTGTGTCCTCTATGTTCACTTTTGAATTCTTTTGATATATTTAAAATTTACACTGCTGACATCCAGCCTTTACTGTATCTTGTTTTATTTAATTTATTGAAAAAAATTGATATGCTACATTATCCAAGGGCCTAAGTGGCTTACAATAAAAATACAATAGAAAAGTTTTAAGCAACCAGTGCTTAAAGACTAACTAAGAAACATAAAATTCATAGCAGTCGTTTATACTTTTTACCATAAAGTTTTGGTTCTAATATTTAAAGCTGTTAAAATGAATGATCCTTTTCATTTAGCAAATTTGCTTGCCTCTTATTCCCCCCCTGCATGGAGCCTTCGCTCTGCTGGCAAACAATGATTTGCTATTCCTTTCTGTGTAAAAACCACCTCTGTGTGAAAGAAGACTGTGTGTCTTTTCAGCTGCGGGTCCCACATTGTGGAATGCCTGCTGCAGTCTGTGTGATCACGGGATGATCTTTTTCATCTTCTGAAAGCAATTTAAGACCCTGCTGTTTCAGGAGACTTTCGGGTCTTTTTAGTGCTTAGATAACTTAGGTTTGGCGTACTTTACCTAATGGTAAGGGAATTTGATATGTTACATGACATTATTATGATGTGCCATTTTGATTGTGTCTTTTTTGAAGTAAACTGAATTTGTTACAATGTAATGTTTTATTTTTTTGTTCAAGGCATTATGTATGTTTGATTGCAAACCACCATAATCCAGGGAACGTGCAGTAAAGAAATTATTCTAAATAAATACTTTGCAGGTAACTCTTCAGCATGCAATTTATATTGCAATTTTATTTTATTTTTGGTTATGCTGTTTTAAATTTCTAATTTGTCTATTGTAATCTGCTTAGCCCAGCCAGCCTGTTCTAAGTGGAAAATAAGTACTTATAAATAAATAAATAAAATAAGTAAATGAAGAAAGAACAGCCACCGCAGAAAGGACACAGGTGAGCAAGGCAGCGTGCCAGGAAAGCTCCCTGCACAGGAAAAGAACCAGCATAGCAGCATCTATTGTACCCTGAAAGATGAAACATGGGAGGGCGCTGCAAAGCAGGAACTTATTTTTTTTTCACATTGAACATATTGCATGTATGTTTGAACAACCGCCTGCAACTGTAACATTATTTGCAGATGATACAAAGATTTGCAACAGAGTGGACATGCCTGAAGGAGTAGAGAGAATGAAAAGCGATCTGAGAAAGCTTGAAGAGTGGTTGAAGATTTGGCAGCTGGGATTCAATGCTGAGAAGTGCAGAGTCATGTGTCTGCGGTGCAGTAATCCAAAAGAGCTGTATGTGATGGGGAGAGGGGGTGAAAGACTGATGTGCATAAACCAATGGGCCGATACAGTAAAGCATGGCCGCGGTTGCGCAGTTTTTAACCCGCTTTGGACGCATGTTTTGAGCGCGTATGACGGACGCGCGATTCAGTATCGGCTTTTACGCGTCCTCAGCGCTTGCCGAAAAAGACTAGTATCCATTTCCGCCCGCCGCATGTATATGATACGTTAATGATCGGATTAGCTATTCCCCCCGATACAGTAACGCACGCCCAAATTATCGCTTTTTTAACCAGCTTATTTACTGCATCTTTAACCTCTATATTTACCGCCTACCCTGACCCTGGCGTTAGTGTGGTGTTCAGTCAGCAAAATCAACCAAACAGAAGAGGAGCACATGGGATAAAAAAGGAAAATCACCCCAACAGAAGAGGAGCACATGCAGAGCTTTCAGACGTCCGGAAAGGCAGCGGGGCCTTTCAGTCATGGACGTCCAGAAAGAGGCAGGAACGTCCATGAACGGAAGCCCCGACCTTGGATGTCCGGCCAGGCGCCCATGGACGGAGGCCCCGGCCGGGTGCTCAAGGCAGACATGGACGTTGTAAGGCAGCAGGGCCTCCCCTCCAATCATGGACGCCCGGAAAGAAGCAGGAACGTCCATGAACAGAAGCCACAACCTTGGACGTCCGGCCGGGCGCTCAAGGCAGCGGCCATGGATGTTTGGAAGGCAGCGTTCCCGTCTCTTTCCGGGCGTCCATGCTCGGAGGCCCCGACCTTCACAGACGTCCTTGCACGTCCTTAAGCGCCCAGATGTGGAAGGTTGGGGGTGGCCTCCGATCAAGGACGTCCGATTGCTCAGGGCAGCGGCCCCAGTGTCAATGCAGGGTCTGCAGAAAAGAACCATCCACTTACCTGGTGGAATGACATTTGAAATGACAGGTACCAGCGCACCCTGATACTGTATAGGCGCTGTATACCGCTCTATACAGTAAAATGGATTGCGAACGCCTACCGCTTCATAGGCGCGCTTTTGACGCTCCTTTGCCGCTGCTTGGATTTGTGTCAAATTTGAATACTGAATCGAGCGGCTTGAGAACTAAAATGTGCGCGCGTCAAACGCTCGGGCGCCCGGCTCTGCCCCACTTTTTTTTATGCGTCGGTACTGTATCGGCCTGCAAGAGAGGGATCTTGGGGTAATGGTGTCCGGCGATCTGAAGGTGGCAAAGCAATGTGACAAGGCGATAGCTAAAGCCAGAAGAATGCTGGGCTGCACAGAGTGAGGAAAACCAGTAAGAAAAAGGAGGTGATAATGCCCTTGTATAAGTCCTTGGTGAGGCCTCACCTGGAGTATTGTGTTCAGTTCTGGAGTCCGGACCTCAAAAAGGATAGAGACAGGATGGAGGCAATCCAGAGAAGGGCAACCAAAATGGTGTGGGGGTCAGTATTAGAAGACTTATGAGGAAAGGCTCAAGGATCTATGTGTACCCTGGAAGAGAGGAGGTACAGGGGAGATATGATACAGACCTTCAGATACCTAAAAGGTTTCAATGATGCACAAACTTTAAACCTTTTCCGTTGGGAAAGAAAGCAATAGAACTAGGGGTCATGAAATGAAACTCCGTGGGGGGACAACTCAGAGCCATCAGGAAATATTTCTTCATGGACAGGGTGGTGAAGGCCTAGAATGCACTTCCGGAGGAGGTGGTGAAAACAAAAACAGTCAAAGAATTCAAAGGGGCATGGGATAAACGCTGTGGATCCCTAAAGGCTAGAGGAAGGAAATGGGAAAAGTGTGCAGGGGGGGGGGGGGTAAAATTTGACAGTGCGGCGGTTACTCCCCTTAGCAGAAGGCATGGAGGTTACTACCCTTAACCAATAAGCCTTGATGCTTTTAATGCAACTGCAGCATTGCTCCCCACTTAGACAGCAGGAGGAAGAGAGGAATTAATTCAGACAATCGAGCGGCCCCCAACTTCCATGATCTGGGATACTGTTACACAGACTTAAAGGAAAAAAAACCCAGGACAGCTTCTTCGGACAAATCCATAAGCAAAGCACATCAAGCAGCACCGTCTGAATTTTCAAAAAAGCTCATCACCCAGTAAAAAATGTTGCTAGCTGCAATTTTTATGGGTTACCATAAGGCTTGGGGGTAACCTGCACAGAGCAGCACTAACTATCTGAAGAAGCTTGCTGGGCAGACCGGATGGATCATTTGGTCTTTTTCTGCCATCATTTCTATGTTTCTATATAATTAGGGAAACACAGTTTATAGCTGCAGCATCAAGCACTCCCTGGGCACAGGGAATCAGAAAACTATTTAGGGAGAAAAAAAGTGAAAATATCTGCTTGCTAAACTGTCGACATGCTCTGGGTCTGAACAAATGGTACCTCAACAGTTTGGCAAACAATCCAGATTCCCTATTCAGTTAGAGCTCAGAAAACATGCTCCATAGCTTGCGAGATAGCCTCCCTTAATCTGTCCGACAATAGATATTATTTCACAGCCACATGACAGAGGCACGAGTCCAAGCCGATGACAGAAAGTGCTGTGCCGGGATTCCCCGAAAGAAAATAAATGAACTATGAAGAGAGGCAGATTTCATGCTCCACCAGTTTCCACGGGATGTTCTACTTACTCATTCTGGTCTTTGCTAACCCCCTGTTTCCTTCTGCTTCTCTGCCTGCCACATAGTCTCACTGCCTGGGGGATTGCACTGCCAGGACAGGGACCAGGCAGCAGCAGCTTGCTCTCAGGCGACGGCGCTGGGAATGCAGATTCTCGCTGCTGCCTGAAGCTCTGAGGTTCCTGGCTAAACATAGACTGAATAAAGTTGGACCTGCTGATCCACCTCAGCAGTTCATCTAAATAGGGCTGCCCTTTCAAGCAGCCCTGGCCTCTTGTCCCTGCCATGCTAATAAGTCCTGCACCAAATCTATATAAAGTGGCCCTCTCATGAGGAGAAACTGGCATACAGAAATACGTCTTTTCCCCACATGTGAGTCACTCTGCTGAAAGGTTTTTTGTTTGTTTTTTTTAAATATATTTATTCAGCATTTCAACAGGTAAGACAGCAATCAAAACAGTGCCACAAAGATACATAGTAGGCCATTGACAGACTACGAGGCTTAACATTGCTATCTCCTTTTGCTTACCATCTTTTCTCCCCCCAAACATCCCCCAATAGTATCCCACCAGTTCCCCCCCAAGTCCCCAACAGTACCTCCCCCCTCCCCCCCTCCCCAGGACCTGACGGCATACGTTTAGAAAGTCCAAAGGATCCCTCAGTTGCTAGTGGTGAATAGAGTCGAAACACATTCCTGCATCGTGGGTGTGAGAATGTTCCAGTAATTTCTCCATATCCCTTGGCATGTGATCACTGCTGATTGGGATTTATCGCGCGCTGTCATGTAGTCAAATTGAAGAACTTTAAAGAGTCTATTTTTCCATATGTCAACTTTTGGCGAATCTTCCGTAATCCACTCCATGAGAATCGGTTGTAAGGCCACCAAAAGAGCCTTTTGCAAGAATATTTGGTCGTGTTCTGTTAATTGTTGCAGCGGACCCTTAATCAATCGCAACAAGCATAATTCTGGTGTAGGCGGAATAGTCCTCTGTAGTATAGATCCCAAAATGCTTGTCACAGTATCCCAAAAACTAGCAATTATAGGACAGTCCCAAAATAAGTGCCGTAATGTTCCTTTATCCCCCTTACATTTTTGACATACATCAGTAGCACACAATTTGGCTTTAAACAGTCGAGTTCTAGGCATATACATACATCGAAGTACTTTATATCCGATTTCCCTCAAGGTAATATTTTCAGTGACCTTTGCAGTATCTGATAAGATCAGAGATACTTCTTTTAGCGTTATCTGTACCTCAGCCTGATTAGCCCAAAGACCTCGAATGCCTTCCAGAACCCGTACCATAGGGAGTTCTCTAAGAGCTCTAGAAAAAACCGAGCAAGAATTTTGTTTTTTCCCAATCGGCGTAAAGAAAGTTCGAAGTTTATCTAAGTGAGATTTCTGAATTGGTCCATTGCACATTATCCAGGACTCTATGTAATGTCTAGCCTGCAAGTAGGCATAAAACTCTTTGGAATCAAGGGAGTATTGAGCTTGAAGGTCCTGAAAACTGTAAACACAGGCCCTCTCCTCATCCCAAAGCTGGACCACTTTAAGTAGGCCTTTGGCCTCCCATCTACGAAAGATAATGCTAGAGTTGCCTACCTCAAACTGTGGGTTTCCTTGAAGTCGAAGATATGGCGATATCCCCTTGTCTGTTTGGAGTTTATCCCTGCTTAAATAGACCCACGCCCTCCTACACGCTTGGATAAGGAGACTTTTCTTATATTGGGCTGGGACCTCTGCCGCCCCCAAATGAAGTAAATTTTCGGGATAATATGGTGTGACCCAGTCCAATAAAAACTCATATGGGGAGTACAGGCTAGAACCCCGAAACCAGTCTTGTATATGTCTAAGAAGGCAGGCTAAATTATAATCCCTCCAGTTTGGGCAGGAAAGTCCCCCCTGCCCGTATGGGAGCATCAGGGAACTTAAGGACACTCGTGCTCGTTTACCACCCCACAGGTAGCGGGTCAGTATGCTATTCAGCTGGTGAATCTCCTTTTTGGTTAACCATATTGGGATATTCTGTAATACATAGAGCCACTGTGGTAATTCCATCAGCCGCAAAAGATTTATTTTCCCCATGATAGACAATGGCAATGTCCGCCAGATACCCAATCTCTGTTCCGTCTGTTTCAGTAGGTGTCCTATGTTAGCCCTTTTCAGCTGTTCTACCTTTCTAGTCAATTGTATGCCTAAGTATCTCATAGTCTGCCCCACCCATCGTAACGGGAACTCTCCCCGCCATTGTGTTTGCACATGAGGTCCAAGGTCCATAGCCTCAGATTTTTCTTCATTAATTTTGAGGCCTGCGAACATGCCAAATCATTTTTTATGAACTAGCACCTTTTCCAGGGATTGCTGCGGAGATGTCAGAAAGACCAGGACGTCGTCTGCAAATGCCGACACTTTAAATTCTTGGGTCTTCCCTCTATAACCCCTTATCTGTTCGTCCCGTTCAATCTTGCGCAAAAGGTGATCTATAGTCAGGATATATAGCAATGGCGACAGTGGGCAGCCCTGTCGAGTTCCCCGATATAATCGGAAGTCCTCCGATACATGCCCATTTGCTATAATGGCTGATTTGGGACTATTATAGAGCATTGCTATGTTCTGTACAATTTCCCCGTCGAATCCATACCTTTCCAATACCGAAAATAAATATGCCCACGATACCCTATCGAACGCCTTTTCCGAATCGAATCCGACAACCAAGGCCGGCGTTGCATTGGCTGTCGTTTCTTCCATAGCTATTATTAGTTTAGTTAAATTAGAACTGACTGATCTCCCCTTTACAAACCCCACTTGCGTGGAGGTAATTACGGATGGTAATACTTGACTCATTCTATCTGCCATTATTTTGGCAAATAACTTAGCCTCAAAGTTTAAGAGGGATATAGGCCTATACGATGATGGCAAGGCCAAGTTTTTGCCCGGTTTCTCCAAAACTGTGATAAAAGCCCTGGTGAACCCTTCCGGGAAGGCTTTCCGTTTCTGGGCGGCACCAAAGAAGTTTTGTATATCTGGGGCAATTTGATACAATAGGCTCTTATAATATTCCGCCCCAAACCCGTCCGGGCCCGGAGCCTTATTCCTTTTACTTGTTTTAATGACCCCGATAATTTCTAGTAGCGTGATTGGTTGATTCAACTGCTCTAGTTGCTCTCGGGAGATTCGAGGGATGGGTAAGTCTGTAAAAAAGTCAGCTTCATGTTCACTGCCACCTTGCCGGTCTTCTGTATATAATTTGTTATAGAAGTCTCTAAAAGCTGCACAAACAGCAGCTCCTTTCTGAATGGGATTCCCATGTATATCCTTTAAGTGTGCAATATGTGTTTTCCCTCTAGCAGTCCTAGTCATCCTAGCAAGAAGTGTTCCCGCCTTATTTCCATACCGAAAAAACTTATGTTCACCAAACAACATGGATTTTTGCGCTTTCTTATGAAGCCAATCATTCAGGGTGTGTAAGATGGCCTGATAATTCCCCCTCGTGTGGATGTTATTATTGGCCGCCAATTGGGCCTTTGCCTTCTGAAGCCTAGCTTCCAATAACTTGATCTGTTTGTGCATATGTTTAGTTTGGGCTACCGTGTAGGCCAAGATTTCTCCGCGCATGACAGCCTTACCAGCTTCCCAGTACAAAACCGGATCTACCTTGTGTTGGCTATTATGCTGTTCATATTCTTTCCATTTTTCTTTCAGGAAATCTTGGAATTTTTTATCCTTTGTCAGATGGCCCGGGAATTTCCAAAATTTTTGGCCTGGATCTTCCTGAGCTGTTGTTAAAGTAACCCAAATGATGGCATGATCGGAAATTTCAATCGGGCCTATCTCGGCATTCACGATCTGCGGAAAAAGGGCATCAGCTACCAGGATATAATCGATTCTAGATAGCGTAGTGTGAGCCCTGGAGACATGGGTATAGTCCCTTTCTGAGGGGTGTAAAGTACGCCATATATCCAGCAGATTCAGCTCATGGCTGACATAGTCAATGCCTTTACCCTTGCCTCCATCACCCCGTACTCTAGTGCCCGATGTATCCATATCAACATCACTGACACAATTGAAGTCTCCCAATAATATCAATCGGCCTTTGACTACTGACAAAATCTGCGCGATCAATATCTGAAAAAATGATTTTGAGTAGGAATTGGGACCGTAGATATTACAGAAAGTGTATTCCTGGCCTCTGATGCTGCCAACCACTATGATGTACCTTCCTTCATCGTCTACGATTTGGTTAAGAATACCCATCTGTATATTTTTGTGTATTAACAACGCCACCCCTGCTTTCCTATTTACCGCTGGCACGTATAGACATTGCCCTACCCAACTACGTTTCAGTTTTTTACTCTCCTCTTCCGTTAAATGGGTTTCTTGCAGGCCAGCAATACCAATTTTTTTCCTAAGTAAAGCGCTAAGTATCTTTTGTCGTTTGATGGGAGAACCTATCCCTCCCACATTCCACGAACCACATCTGAGAGATGTCATTTAAGCCGTATATCTAGTCTCCATTGTTGAAATCTGAGTATCTTGAGAATACCCCGGAGTTTCCCAGCCTGAACCCCAGGGTCCCGTCCAGCGATCCTTTGTATAGGTCTAACCTTGTCTTCTCTGTTCCCATCAGGTCTCGAACTTCCCCCCCCTTCCCCCCCTCTCCCCCCAAGTGTCTCCCCCCCCTCCTGTACCACCCCTCCTCCTTCCCCCAATTTGGGAGCAATACCCCCTGATCTCCAATTCCTCCCCATATATTGGGGTCGAGGTCCGTAGTACGTGCGGTCGTGTGTCCCCCCCCTCCCGATGGAAAACCCTTTTTCTATCCTTCCATGTATTTCTTTGGCAATCTAAGCCATGCTTCAGGCTGTTGTCCACCCCCCGCTGATACATATCGTATGAAATTGGACTGCATTACACCTTCACATTCCGAGTAATGAGGTTTAGCAGCCTAGCGGCTTTCCGACTGAAGACCCCTTTATATCTAAATCAGGTCACATGCAAACATTTGGAAATTAAACGTAATAGAACCAAGTAAACTTCCAAGGCATTTTGCCCTGTGAACATGTACCAGCCGCTGTAAGGGGTAGGCACCCAGCCCCGCTGGTCTTACTTAATATACTGATATTACAGAAAGGAAATTGGTAAAAATAAGAGATTCAGGCAAGAATGCCATAACACATAATGACACAATCAATAAACTCATCTGCAGGAGCTCCGTGAGCTTCATGCTCATCTACTTCCTCACTTCTCAATTTGCGTGTCCTATCCGGGCTAATTCTTAGGTGCCCATTGAAGTATTATCGCCCACTGCTGCCTTCATCCATGCCTCCACCTTGCTTGGAGAATCGAATGATAGGATCTTGCCTCCCTTCCAAATTTTAAGAGTGCCGGGTATTGGAGCGCGAAGCGCACATTTTGATTAAATAACTCCTGACAGGTTTTAGAGAATAATTTCCTCTTCGCAGCTACCGCTGCAGAATAGTCCTGGAAGATAACCACGGAGTGCTCCTGAAATTTCAGCGCTCGAACCTTTCTAAATGCTGCCAGTATCAATGCTCTCTGCCCCCAGTCCAGGAACCTTGCTATGATCAGGCGAGGCCTCTTCTCCGTGTCTCGTCGTGGTCCCAGCCTGTGAGCCCTCTCTATAGTTAGTCTGCCGATCAAATCCGGGAGCTGTAAAACCGCCGGCAACCACTCCTCCAAAGTTTTTTTAAGCTCTCCCTCGAGAACAGACTCTGGGATGCCCATAAATTTTAAATTGTTCCTTCTCGACCTGTTCTCGAGGTCTTCTAGTTTTTCCTCTGTCGCCTTACACGCTGCTTCTAGAGTGGTGATTTTGGACGTGAGCGCCATATTGTCTTCTTCCACGAGGGCAATTCTGCCTTCTGCTATATCGATACGGCGACCGATGTCTCCCATGGATTCTTTTAAAGCCGCAAGATTACTATTAAGGCCCTCAAATTTGTGGTCCAGGGCCGCCACGACCGCTGCGGTAAGTTTTTCTATTCCTCTTTCATCTAGGGTCGGCGCCTCCGCGGTGTTTTGTGCCTCCGCCATTTTGTCGTCCCCTCCTCCTGCCTTCAGCTTGTCCTTTCGGGGCGCTTTCGTGGTCATTCTGGGGCACTGAGTTCCTTCCGTCCTGCTCCCTCCTATGCCCGCAAGAGTCGCACAGCGTAGAGAAGTTTTAGATCCGCGGGATTTTCGCTTTTTAGGGCTAAGTTAGGCTTAAATCGGGAGGGGACCCACGGAGCGCAGGCAAAAGCGTCTCGTCCGCCTCACCGCATCACGTGACCTCTGCTGAAAGGTTTAAAACAAAAATGGTCCTTCTGGTGGAGACAGAACACAGGGTGCAAGATGTGCTTTTTCTGTAAGGAATGATATCAGTCAATTTACTGACTTCACTAGACAAAAGACTGAGCTAGAAGCTGACAAACTCATGTAAGAATACATTTATTCTTTGTTTCATATGCCACCTTCTCTCAGTAGCAATCAAGATTAATTATTATTTAGAAACCACACATACCAGGTTTTCTGCATCTGGAGTCAATATTCCAAAACAGAAACACAGAATTAATTACTGCAAACTCCATTTGACCTCTGGCTTCACCTTCGCTTTCCATCTGCTATGGCTCATCTGTGCTTGTCCCATGCTTTTTTTGTATTTCATTACTGTTCTATTTATCACCACCTGTGGTGAAAGATGGTGTCATGCATCCATCATACCTTTTTGTGAAGAAATCTGCCATGTCATTCCCAAGTCTGTCTCCTTTACGGTTCCCAACTGGCTCCAGATTTTCAGGACAAGTTAGTCCAGTCCTGGTTTTACCACATTGCATGCTGGGACTTGTTCTAATTTCCCTATTGCATTCCCTAAGAAAAGCAAGATTAGAAGAATCTGCATACAGGGGAGTAAAACCAGGACTGGATCAACCTGTCCAGAAAATCTGGAGCCACTTGGCAACCCTAGTCTCCTTCCAACTTCAGATCCTGATCCTTTCTTCTACTTAGAACTTTTGTTCCCTTGAAAATACTTGCCCCTAGTACATTTATTCACACATAAGAGCATAAGAAATTGCCATGCTGGGTCAGACCAAGGGTCCATCAAGCCCAGCATCCTGTTTCCAACAGAGACCAAACCAGGCCACAAGAACCTAGCAATTACCCAAACACCAAGAAGATGCCATGTTACTGATGCCAGTAATTGCAGAGGCCATTTCCTAAGTCAACTTGATTAATAACCATTAATGGATTTCTCCTCCAAGAACTTATCCAAACCTTTTTTCAATCCAGCTACACTAATTGCACTAACCACATCCTCTGGCAACAAATTCCAGAGCTTAATTGTGCATTGAGTGAAAAAGAATTTTCTCTGATTAGTCTTAAATGTGCTACTTGCTAACTTCATAGAATGCCCTTTAGTACTTCTATTATACAAAAGTGTAAACAACAGATTCATATCTACTCGTTCAAGACCTCTCATGATTTTAAACACCTCTATCATATCCCCCCTCAGCCATCTCTTTTCCAAGCTGAACAGCCTTAACCTCTTCAGCCTTTTCTCATAGGGGAGCTGTTCCATCCCCTTTATCATTTTGGTCGCCCTTCTCTGTACCTTCTCCATCGCAACTATATCTTTTTTGAGATGCGGCGTCCAGAATTGTACTCCGTATTCAAGGTGTGGTCTCACCATGGAGCAATATAGAGGCATTATGACATTTTCCGTTTTATTAACCATTCCCTTCCTAATAATTCCTAACATTCTGTTTGCTTTTTTGACTGCTGCAGCACACTAAGCCGACAGTTTTAAAGTATCATCCACTATGATGCCTAGATCTTTTTTCTGGGTGGTAGCTCCTAATATGGAACCTAACATTGTGTAACTACAGCAAGGGTTATTTTTCCCTATATGCAACACCTTGCACTTTTCCACATTAAATTTAATCTGCCATTTGGATGCCCAGTCTTCCAGTCTTGCAAGGTCCTCCTTTAATGTATCACAGTCTGCTTGTGATTTAACTACTCTGAATAATTTTGTATCATCCGCAAATCTGATAATCTCACTCGTCGTATTCCTTTCCAGATTATTAATTTATATATATATTGAAAAGCACTGGTCCAAGTACAGATCCCTGAGACACTCCACTGTTTATCCTTTTCCACTGAGAAAATTGTCCATTTAATCCTACTCTGTTTCCTGTCTTTTAACCAGTTTGTAATCCACGAAAGGACATCACCTCCTATCACATGACTTTTCAGTTTTCGTAGAAGCCTCTCATGAGGGACTTTGTCAAACGCCTTCTGAAAATCCAAGTACACTACATCTACCGGTTCACCTTTATCCACATTTGTATTAACCCCTTCAAAAAAATGAAGCAGATTTGTTAGGCAAGACTTCCCTTGGGTAAATCCATGTTGACTGTGTTTCATTAAACCATGTCTTTCTATATGCTCTACGATTTTGATCTTGAGAATAGTTTCCACTTTTTTTCCCAGCACTGAAGTTAGGCTCACTCTATAGTTACCCAGATCGCCCCTGGATGTCTGATAGCCCACAGTTCCAGCCTGTTTATATGCCAAGTTTTCTCCTGCTGGCACCACTACCTTTGGGTTGTCCAGTCTTGGCAGTGGACACCTCAGCCTATGTTTCTGGTCAGGATGTTCCATTCTGAAAGGCTAACTTACCATCTTTATAAGGCTGGAAGGGTGCATCCACCAGTTCAGGTTGTCCCTATTGGTAGCTGTAGAGGCAACTGCTGGTCGTAGCTCATCGAAATTGGTGACCATCTAAGTTAGCAATGATTCCTGCAGGGGACGCATGTGTGCCCGTGCCCATGGGACCAAATCTATGACTGCTGCCATCAGACATAAAAAGATGCAGGTAGTCCTGGGCACTGTGAAAAGACTGGGCTTGGAAGCTTTTCGTGTGACAAATTAACTCTTCTCGACTTTCGTGGGAGAGAAACACCTGCCTTGATTCTGTGTTAAAGTTCTCCCAGAAATTCCAGGGACTCTGTGGGCTCAAACTGCTTTTCGCATAGTTTATCACTCAGACTAGCCATTCTATCAAGTGTACTATGGTGGCAGTGGCTCAGGTGTTTTCCTGGGCAGACTTTGCCCGAATAAGCCAATCATCCAGGTAGGGATGAACCAGGGTTCCCTGCTTGCGCAGTTTTTCTGCTACCACCATCACCCTGGTGAAGGTCCTTGGTGCAGTTGCAATGCCAAGGAGAAGGGCTAAAAACTGCAAGTGTTTGCCCAGCACACAGGAGTGCAGGATCTTCTGATGAGATCCCCTTATCAGGATGTGAAAATATGCTTTGGTTAGGTCTAAAGAGAAGAGAAATTCCCCATTTCTTACTGCAGCTGTAACTGAGCACAGAGTTTCCATGTGGATATGTGGAACCCTGAGATATTTGTTGACTTCTTTGAGATGTAGTATTGGGTGAAAGGAGCCATCTTTCTTCGGTACCACAAATTAGATAGAATATGTTCCCATGCCCAATTCCTGGGCTAGCATGGGGCATTACTGCTTGAAGCCTGGAGATCATGCCAGGTATTTGTGACCTGGCTTGGCCACTTTTGGAAACAGGATACTGTGCTTTATGGACCCTTGGTCTGACCCAGAATGCAAGCCTTATGTTATGCCCTTGTAACTTGGCTCTATTGCTACCCTTTTGTCTGGAGGGCAGGGGGAGACCAAAAACATTTGAGGTACTGTCTTGACTACTTCAAGATCATACCGTGTGCGGATCACTTCGAATATTCAACGGTCTGAGGTGATGTGGGTCCATTCTGAGTAGAACCCCTTTAGGTGCCCTCTGACCTTTACTGGGGTGGGTGGCTATAGCCTGCCGCCATTGGGATATTACTTCTAGGATGCTTGGCTCCCCGAAAGTGCTGAGCCCTGGACTTCCTTGCCCACTGGTAGCTAGAGCCCCCAAACCCTGAGGTACTGATGCCTCAGATTCCTGGAGCTAGGCTCCAGAGGCACAATAATCTTCTTACGGCTACTTCGAAGGCCAGGGCCCAGGAAGCCATCCTGAGGAGGTCGTAGACGGCATCTGTTAAGTAGGCTACTTCAGATTCAATTCTAGCTGAAGACTCAGAATCTGCCAACTGTTGGACCCAATACATCACTGCTTGAGCCACAAAGTCCCCATACATGGAGGATAGCAATCCCCAAGCATTAGTAGTGAAGGACTGCCTTAGCAGGTTTTCTATCTTTCTATTCTGTTGGTCTTTCAAAGCTGACCCTCCTTCCACTGGAATGGTGGTTTTACAGGGAACAGATAATATCAGAACATTAACTGAGGAGAAAGTCTTTCATATTCAGTGGCAGGGGGAAGACTTTGCCAAAGATTTTTGTTCCTGTCAATGGATCTGGGAGGTTTTCAACTCAGGAACACAAAAGGCACCACCAAATCACATTTAGGCACGCAACTATGTAAGATCAAAAATTTATAAATGAAGTAAGAGCTGCATCTGCAAGCCTGTCGACGTGTTCAAACACACCTCATTGAACCATCCGGTCTTTTCTTCATTTGCAGCTCCTACTGGGCTCAAAAAGTCTCTAATAGCTGTTATCATTGGTGAAATCAAATAGTTATTATCACTGGTGAAATTGAATCATGATTGGCTTTTGTCAAAATTTATAAACTGCATAATAAATGTCCCATTGTCCTGTTCTTATAAATTGATAATCTCCCCGTTCTGAGGAGGTTCATGTAAATAAACGGGGAGATTATCAATTTATAAGAACGGGACAATGGGGAGATTACTCTTACTTCATTTATAAATTTTTGATCTTACATAGTTGCATGCCTAAATGTGATTTGGTGGTGCCTTTTGTGTTCCTGATTTGATTCTCAGGACCCATTCAGTGCTCTTTGTTTTTTTGCTGTTGCAGGTTTTCAACAGCCATAACCATATCTTTTAGAGATGAAGGAAGCTTTTCTGAAGCTTTCTTCTCCCCAGAAGGATGGGATCCCCTTCTGAGTGGTCCTCCTTCCTGGGATCTGTAATCTTGAGTGTTGCCAGTATATTTGTAATTAGAGCTGGCAGTTCATCTCTTCAGAATAGGCACACCACTGCTGCATCCATTTCCTCATCAGAGGAACACTCCTGTTCCTCTAAGGAATATGATTACAGTCTGGGGGAGCTTCCTCTGGAATCCAAGGTCCTCAAGGAATTCCCTGGTCTTCCGGAAGGTTTAGGCCTCTTCTGAGGAGGTTCCTGTCCTACAGCTCTAGGGGGGCCAGGGGTCCCTTGGTTATTCTGCATGGCCTGGTAAGCCTGATGCATTAGCAAAATGAAGCCTGTTGAGAAGATACCTGAGGGTCCCCCCACAGGGGCGCTCAGGTCCCTGGGCTTCCTATGTTTGCTCTCTGATGAAACAGCTGAGGGGGGGGGGGGGGGGACCTGAGAGTTCCAGGTCACCTAGGATACCACTTAGCTGTCGGGTATTAGCTTTGACCTGTCCTCCATCTTCCCTGCTTGTAGGGGCCTCAGCGCCTGGCTGCTCTACCGGGGGAGAGGAGGGGGTGGTGGCTGGGTTGTTCTATAGGTGGGTGGGAATCACAGAGGACAGAGGGAGCCCACCACCATAGGGACTTGCTTACTCCCATAGGCTGGGCATCTCCTCCTCCTTAACATGTCATTCTAAATTTAGGTTTGCCAGTGAAACAAAAAAAAAAACAAAACGCTGAAGCACCAACATATGCGCATAGCCTACTTACGCTCACTAACACACACTCGCTGTCTGGGCGGCCCCCTCCCGATATGTGTGCATGCAGAAGCGAGCCTTTCCCCCTTTTGTTTTTTTAAACTTACTGCGCCACCAGAAAAGAATGGTAGGCAGAGTCAGGGCGAAGCACTTGGCACTTTTAATTCCTGACTCCCCTATAGGAGTGGGGGAAGTCCCCTACTTGGGCACCACTCCTGCCTCCAAGAAGGCTGGGGGCACGGCCCAAGGAATCTTGCCGGGGGGGGGGGGGGAGCCAGAAACCATCAACCTGGGAAATTGCAGCTACCAGGGGAAGGCCCCCTCTAGCACTGGCCCGAGCCAGGGAGGGAACTTTCCAGCAGCCAACTTCGAAACATAAGACGTCAAACAACACTCATCTGCATCTGCTGTGAGAATTGCCTCCAGCACGCCTCCCTTATAGGGGAAGTGACATCACAACCCTACAGCGTGGAGGCGGGTTCTCTTGTCTACCCCAGCTGCGGAGGAGTAAATCCCTATTGTGAAGACTTGTCTAGCAGGGGGTTAAGGAACTCCAGCTGGCTAATGCATAACTAGCCCATGCTTACGGTGAAAGAGGTCCTGAAGCTGCTCTTTCTAGCACTGTACAACTTGCCCACAAGTCATTCTAGAGAGAGAAGCTGTGTGCTGATCCTGAGGTTCAGCTTACCCACAAATCCTCATCGTGAGAAACAGGAGCCGCATGCGCTGCTCCCAAGGGGTCAGGTGTCCAGAGTTTCTTACAGAGTCAAGAGGCTTCTTTTCGCCCTTCTCATCTGACAGTTTGAAATGTCCTTACAGGTTTCTACCTGCTTTATACGGAATAACCTGGTGAGCTGAGGCCAGCAGAAGTTTGCTTCGGTTTCCTCAGACCCTTGAGACGTTCCGTTGCAGGCTGGGAAAATGAAATTAGCAGACTGACCGGGTCGCAGCTGGGAATGACTGATGCTGCCATTTGTCCTCCCTCACCTCCTCTTCTGGTCATCCTGAATCCTTCACAAAGTCTCTCTTTGCCTCGGCTTTGGCTTCTTATTTCGGTCAGAATTATTTCTTTATGGGACAGGAGATGGTGCTAAGGACTCGTTTCTTACCTTTCTTTGCTGCCAACTGTTTCTTAGGTTTGAACCTTCAGCTGCCGGTTTAGTTTTGTTTATTTGTTCTTGATTTCCCACATCGTTTAAAGCACATCAAGGCAGTTTACACTGAATCATAAAAACAATGGGCAAGACGCAAAAAAACATAACCATAATGGATCTAAACAATGCTAAACTATAACCTACCAAAAATAATCATGTGCATCATGTTAGCAAAACCACTAATAATATAATATAATAATTAGTGGTAAAGCCCTAGAAAAATGGCAATCTTAAAATCAAAATGAAAACTTTGTGTGTGCAATCTCAGCAATAGCATCATGAAAAGTAATGACAATTGTGAATAATCAGCACACAGAAAAAAAAGCTAAAACAGGCTCACAACATTAAGCAGATTGACTCTGAAGCAGCCAGAAGTTCTCTGCAACAGTAACTTAGCTTAAACACACAGAGAGACTCTATGTGGATGACCACACCCTGGTGTCCAAAGGCTTGCACAGATAGCCAGGCCTTAACTTCTTTCCTGAGCTTTAAATATTATTGGTTTTTCTTGCCCATGCCTTTGTCAATGTATTCCATAACAATGGTGCATTATAATTTATAGCTATATGCAGGCCAGAAGATTACTTCTAGTCACAGAGGTGCAGCCAGCAAGTCTGAGAGGGACGCAATGAACAAGGAGGCGAGCAGGGCATCAGAAAATTGGCTAAATATAGTAGATGACCTCTGTGCACACTTTTAAATGTCAGGCTTCAGATTCTGAATTGGCTCCTATAGAAGGAGAGGGGTTATCAGAAGCAGTGTCACATGAACAAATTCTTTTTACTTTACTGTTTACTTTAAAGAGAATCTTTTTGTACTAATTGAATGTGTTATGGTAGACCTGCAGCACATCCCAAATAAAGAACACTACAATAATTGAGACAACTAGAAATATTGCAATGGAGAATAATTTGGAGTGGGTGACATAAATCTTTTAAATAAATAACTAAAATAATTTGTAAACCTTTTGCAGTTTGACTGTTTTTCTTTGTTGCTTTGGTTTACTTTATTTTGCTTCTGCTTCCTCTGCACGCGACCTCTTTCTCTTCTAGGCCTGACCTTTGGTACTTCTCTCAGCTCTCAAATTCCCTCTAATATCTGGGGAGCCTTTACAGCAGGAAGCACATATCTGGAGAGTACAGCCCACAAGGGAAGGAAGACAAAGACTGAGCAGGCCACAAAGGAAGGAGGAGCCAGAGAAATCACTGCAGAGGTAGATTACCCTGCAGTGAGTATTTACCCGATATGGGGCTGATGCAATAACGAGTGGGTTAAAACTGCATGCTGATATTCAGTGCATAGTTTCTTAATGCAGGGGTTAATTTTTTTTTTTAACTCCAGATGCAGTAAGCTACTGTTATGCTTATGCATCAGGAGTTAAAAAAAAAAAAAAGTGCACTGACTAGAAAAAGTACGCACAAACCTGAACGAAAATGTGCACACAGCACAGGCGTAGGGGAGCAGGGGTGTCTCTCAGACCTGATTTATGCACACAAAATCACTTTCAATGCAGAAAACATGTTTTGTGCACATAAATCATATCTACATGCAAAAAGCATACATTGTGTGCACAAAACATGTTTTATGCATATAAATCCTGATTACAGATCCTGGTGTTGAAACTTCAACTTCTAAGAACATAAGAACATGCCATACTGGGTTAGAACCAAGGGTCCATCAAGCCCAGCATCCTGTTTCCAACAGTGGCCAATCCAGGCTACAAGTGCCTGGCAAGTACCCATTACTGCCCAAAGGCTGACACAAGTACTGGAAACTTTACCCAACTTCTGATCAAGGTAGAATTTCCAGTGCTAGGAACCCTAAGTTAAGCCATCTCTTTGAATTGGAGATAATAGTTAGTGCCTTCATTTGCTTGGTATTTCCATGTGCAGGTGCTAAGCAGGACAAACTGTTTCATATACACATTTTATGTGCAAAACACTCTTTGCTGCATCAGGAATAACATCTGTGCACAAAATGTGTATACAGCTGATGGTAAAACTGTGCCTTCTTTGAATGCACCTTATCGCATTGGCCTCTGTGTTTGCCTAACATGCATCTATTACTTTTGGGCATGAATAATCCTTCTGAAAATGGCAATGACAACTTGAATTAAAAAAAAAAAAACCTTTCTAGAAACTGCTCTTAAATACAAACAATGCCAGTGAATTAATGATTAGTTTTACATTTACCGCTTTTATGTAGGTTTTTAGCAATAATTTCTTTTTGTAAAGTTACATTCACGAGACAATGGTGCTGAGTTAGTAATGCAGCTCCAAGAGGATCAAGACAGAATTAATACATTTATCAAATAAATTTCATCACACTGCTGCTCAATGCAGTGGTTCCCACACCATGGGCAGGATCGACAACAGCGGGCCTAGAGAGATTTGCAAGTAGATAACAAAATGATGAATTACCCCAGATACATAACCAGCAAACTCTAAGAAGTAGCAGCAGGATGGAAGCAAATCAGTAGATGTAGCTGTAAACTCTCCTGAAAAGTTGAAATGATGCAATTTTAGCAAAGACATACCCTCACCGTCACACACAAATACACAAACATAAAACCCATAGTCTCAGTGTGTTTCATGGAACTGGATTACCTGCCTCTCTGATGCAGCGGGACAAATACTTGCCTGTGTGTTTTGCATGTGTTTTAAGGTCAAGTCATTTTAGGCAAAAGGGGTCCCATCCAAAATAAATAAATACTGATAAAATAACCACACCGTACACATTCTACTTATGCTGCATTTTGGAGATGCAAAGAGTATGGATTTAAATGTTATAGGTCTCACACAGTTTGAGCTCACCATTTGAACTCTGAAGCTTTGGTTAGCCAAGGAGCAGCTCTGCACGGTAGACTTGCAACCAGAGGACACCCAAGGTCATCTGGGAACATGTGGAAGTGCACAGGCATGTTTTAACGGCATCACTTCTCCTTTTCTTAACAATATTGTGTGTTCCTTATCAGTCTTTCACTATGGTTTCTACAATCTCTGTTCCCAAACCCCCCCCCCCCCAAAGTGTTTTAAAAAAAAAATAGCATTTGGAATGATTTCTCTCTTATTTGTGTTGATTCATACCATTTCAGTCTTCGAGAGGGTCCTGAAAAGGACAAGTCAGGAAAAAAACCAGCAAAACGATTAGGGTTCCTAGATTTCATTTTTAAGAATCATTGG
The DNA here is from genome assembly GCF_901001135.1 of Rhinatrema bivittatum. Lineage (NCBI taxonomy): Eukaryota > Metazoa > Chordata > Amphibia > Gymnophiona > Rhinatrematidae > Rhinatrema > Rhinatrema bivittatum. The sequence goes on from NC_042616.1 coordinate 299,217,696, forward strand.
CTTCAATTTAAAAAAAATATATATTCCAAACACCGCCATCTAGTGTTTATATAGCAGAATGTCTGGATTTATAAAGCTTTCTTTAACCCCCTCCAAAAACATTGTCAGTCCATCCAAGAGTAGATATTTCCTCCACAAAGTAAGAACATGCCATACTGGGTCAGACCAAGGGTCCATCAAGCCCAGCATCCTGTTTCCAACAGTGGCCAATCCAGGCCATAAGAACCTGGCAAGTTCCCAAAACCTAAGTCTATCCTATGTTACTGTTGCTAGTAATAGCAGTGGCTATTTTCTAAGTCAATTTAATTAATAGCAGGTAATGGACTTCTCCTCCAAGAACTTATCCAATCCTTTTTTAAACCCAGCTACACTAACTGCACTAACCACATCCCTTGGCAACAAATTCCAGAGTTTAATTGTGCGCTGAGTGAAAAAGAACTTTCTCCAATTAGTTTTAAATGTGCCACATGCTAACTTCATGGAGTGCCCCCTAGTCCTTCTATTATCCGAAAGAGTAATAACCGATTCACATTTACCCATTCTAGACCTCTCATGATTTTAAACACCTCTATCATATCCCCCCCTCAGCCGTCTCTTCTCCAAGCTGAAAAGTCCTAACCTCTTTAGTCTTTCCTCATAGGGGAGCTCTTCCATTCCCTTTATCATTTTGGTCGCCCTTTTCTGTACCTTCTCCACTGCAATTATATCTTTTCTGAGATGCGGCGACCAGAATTGTACACAGTATTCAAGGTGTGGTCTCACCATGGAGCGATACAGAGGCATTATAACATTTTCTGTTTTATTCACCATTCCCTTTCTAATAATTCCCAATAATCTGTTTGCTTTTTTGACTGCCGCAGCACACTGAACCGATGATTTCAATGTGTTATCCACTATGATGCCTAGATCTCTTTCTTGGGTGGTAGCACCTAATATGGAACCTAACATTGTGTAACTACAACATGGGTTATTTTTCCCTATATGCATCACCTTGCACTTATCCACATTACATTTCATCTGCCATTTCGATGCCCAATTTTCCAGTCTCACAAGGTCTTCCTGCAATTTATCACATTTTGCTTGTGATTAAACTACTCTGAACAATTTTGTATCATCTGCAAATTTGATTACCTCACTTGTCGTATTTCTTTCCTCAAATATATTGAAAAGTAAGGGTCCCAATACAGATCCCTGAGGCACTCCACTGCCCACTCCCTTCCACTGAGAAGTAAATCAATTCATCACCGTGTCTGGCAGACTGCGCAGTGCCCACAAATACCCTTTATTCATATCTCTGAGGAAAGGCAGGGAAGATATGATACAGACTTTTAAATACCTGAAAGGTAATTGACGAGCACGTGAATGAAACCTCTTTCCGAAAAAAAGGAAGCTGTAGGAGTAGGGGTCATGCTATGAAACTCCAAGGGTGAGACTCATATCCAACATCCGTAAGTTTTTCCCCGTTTTCCCCATGGAAAGGGGTGATGTATGCATGGAATGCCCTCCCGGAAGAGGTGGTAAAGACAAAAAAATGATAACGAAGTTCAAAAAGGCATGGGCTAAACACAGATGACCCTAATGGCTAGAGGAAGGAAATGAGGAAACAGGTTAACCTCTGGTAACTGTAACATTTCTGCATGGGGGTAACCTGCAAACGGCGACAGGTACAACCCTAAGCAACTTACTGGGCAGACCAAACGGACCATTTGGGTCTTTGCTGTAATATACCATGACGCCATGATACTTTGTTCCTGGGAAACTGCCCCCTACCCTTTTTGAGAGAGCGTGAATGCTTCCACTCATGCGATCAGTGAACAACAAATGTGCCATCCTCACACCTGCTGGATGCCCAAGGATATCAGTTTCCTTGCACGCTGCAGATCCAGGTTCCTTTGTTTTTCCTTAGAAGAAGAAAAACATTAAAGGGCCGATTCAGTAAACTTCACTGGCACTTACACCAGTGTGGACATCAGTTCTCCCACGGACCCTCCTTGTGACCTTGGGCAAGCGACTTTAACTTCCACCTTGGCGGTCATGTTCTCCTGCATGGGTTTGGAAAGGTGAGTAATTTAATCCAAAGCCTTTAGGTGACACTTTTGCAGTGAAAATGCAGCTTGAAGTGTCAGCATAAAAGCACTCCACACCTGAATATGTTAATAATGAATTAACCAGGCAACCGAGCAACTCTGCCCACTGCGCAAAGTTGTGCACTCTTTGCTAGAGCATGCACCCTTATGCGACCACTTTCAGGAGTGCTTTTGCTTCCAAATTGTGTACCACCTTGGGACTTGGTGGTCACGTTCTCCTGCTTGGCTGCCTGTGGGAAGCCATGACTGACTCTGCTACCAAGTGAGTATGCCCTTGTCGCCCAGTTTTGCACCCTATGGGAGGAGGTGACCAGACAGATGCAAGGAGTGGTGGTATGGAGGAAGAGTATGACAGCAGGACAGGGGTGGGTGGCTCCTCAAGCACAGGATGCCATACATCAGTGATTCTCAACCCTGTCCTGGGGACCCCCCCCAACAGTCGGGTTTTCAGGATATCCACAATGAATATGCATGAGAGAAAATTTGCATACACTGCCTCCATAACATGCAAATTTTCTCTCATGCATATTCATTGTGGATATCCTGAAAACCCGAGTGGCTGGGGGGGTCCCCAGGACAGGGTTGAGAACCACTGCCATACATGTACCCGGGGAGGAGGACTTATCAGCACCCAAGGAAAGCCTCTGTTACCTGTAAACCCCAAACACCAGAAATTTCAATTTTAAAAAGCCATTTTTTAATGAAAAGGGCACCAAATCTCATAAGGGACAGGCCAAGATCATGATACGCAGGAAATCAATGATAAAATATGTACAGTCCTCAGAGACTTTGCCCAGCTCTTTGGCAAGACGGAGCTCTGACCAAAAGGAAACCCGCCTGGAACGCAGGAGCCAGGGCCCTGATCCTCTGTCATCTCAGTTCAGGAAAGCTGTGGCAGTCTGCAGATTCCTTGTTTGGAGGGGGGAGGGGAATGGCTTTAGGAGAAATCCACGGAACGATTTCCTGCTGCCTGTATCCTTGGACTCTCTCTTTTGAACTTGCCGTTCACGGTGGTGCCAGTGCAAGTCATGGACTCTGCTGTGGTAAAGAGAGGCATGTATGACTGGAGGGCATCAATGTCTTGCCACATAGCGCAGGCTAGTGAGCCAGTGCCTTTCTTTCCAGCAATTCGGTGTGGATACCGCAGAACAGCGACTTGCAGGCTCTGCACACTCTTAGGCACACGCTGTGTGGCTTGGCCAAGGAGACGGAGCTCCTTGCATAGGTCCAGGAGGCCTGCAAGGACTGTTTGGGTGCAATCTCTGCTGGCCCAGCACAGCTGGGAGCTCTTGCCAGTTGGGGGTGCAGTTACCTGGTTAGTTTAGTCAGGAAAGCAGTGACAGATGGGTCTTGGGCTGAAGGGTCCCAAGGGAGTGGTGCCAAGTTCAGCCTGCTCCTACTGCCCCCCCACAGCTGTCTGGCCTTCCCCTTCATATTCTGCAATAGCGGTGCTAACAATTAGTCGTTAAAAAGAAAACCCAAACAAACAACACAAGCAGAACCCAGCAATGCCTCCTTCCCTTCCTTAGCTGTTCTCCAAAACAGAAAGCCCCCCCCCCCACAACCTCCCTCCAGCCCTCAGTGCCCACACCTTCCACCCGGCTCAATAGTCATAACCGAAAAGACTGCCTGGGTCCATGCTCCCTTCCTCCCTACATTCATTTGATAAAATAAAACAGCACCCCAAGTCCTCCCCCTCCCCTCTATATATCAGTGCTGGCCAAAAAGCATAGGGCATGCTGGAGATCCCCCCCCCGTTCAAATATGATGAAGTCCTGGTGGAGCTGAAGGAAGGGGGGGATCCTGCAGTGGACAGCACTGACAGAGGAAGAGAGGGGAGGAGCAGAGGGTACTTGTTCTGATGTAAGAGGAGGAAGAGGGAGGGAGAATCCACTTTTATGTGGATAGAAGGCTGGCATCGACCCCTTACAGCCTCTTCCTTTTGGAAGATCAGGCAGGCAGGAAGGCAGGCTGGAAGCAGCTCAGATAGTATTTTAGTTGGTTTTTGTTTGGGGTTTTTTTTTTTTTTTTTTTGCAAAATCAGGTAGTTGGGAGGAAGGGATTTTTATTTTAGAGACTGGATGCAGGGGGGAGAAAGGGGACCTCACCCCCAGACAGTCTTTTTTTTTTGTGTTTCTTTAAAACTACTGTGCAGGTGGGAGGGTTGTTTTGGTTAACTTTAGGTCCGATATCTGGCGAGCAGAGTTATTCAGATAACGCTGGATGCTCAGAAGCAACAGGGCACTGGCTCAGGCCTCAACAGCTCTATGGGGCAGGGTCTGCCGCTGTTGGTCTTCCACTGGCGCCTCCTTCTATAGACACAGCTTTGCTTCAAGCTGTCATAACATGTCTATTCTGCTGAACTAAGCAGACATTTTGCTTAGCTGCTCTGGACCTTCTTGTGGACTCCTTGCCATACAGAATGTTTTCGTTTTCCCACCACCCTGTCCAGCTCCATATCATTTTCTGTGAAGTGTTTTCTGTTCTTTGACTGCAGAGCAGAGTGGCCCGGTGTGGCATTGATGGCCTGTCTGTCAGCTGGGAGAGCTCCCTGCTCACTGCCACTCTTGTACCAGCACCTAATCGTCTCCTCCTGCCTCTCCTCTCAACTCCTCTCTTATTCTCCTGCATGCCCCTCCACCTCTGCACTTCATGCCCTTCCTGTTCACCACCCCACCTCCCACCCATTCTCTCAGTCCTCTGGTCCTTCTCTGGGCGCACGTTGTACCTACTCTTTGTGTGGATAGCTGAGTGGGAGTTAAATAGTGCATTTTAAAATTGAATTGGAATATCTTTATCATATTCTCCCATCTCTTCTCTCCTCTAAGGTAAATATATTTAAATCCCCGAGTCATATTTCATAGGATTTATGAGCCTGGGCTTGCACCATTTTGGTACACCATCTCTGGACCACCTCTACCCTGTCTATATCCTTTTGGCCTCCAAAACTGGATACAGTACTGCAGATGACATTTTCAGAGATATTCTCACCAACATTCCCTGTAAGCTGTGTGAGAAGCTGTGCCAGCATCAGAACTGCTTGGCAAAACTCCACGCATCTTGTGATTGGAACTATGCAAGCCCCATAATCTTGCAGCATCTGTGAGGTTTTCAGTTTGGTCCTGAAGGCAGATAAAGGGATAACATCTCGGACATGAGGGAACATACGAACATAAATTGCCATACTGGGACAGACCAAGGGTCCATCAAGCCCAGCATCCTGTTTCCAACAGAGGTCAATCCAGGCCATAAGAACCTGGCAAGTACCCAAACACTAAGTAGATCCCATATTACTAATGCCAGTAATAAGCAGCGGCTAACTGCTATTTCGACTTGATTAATATCAGGTAATGGACTTCTCCTTCAAGAACTTATCCAAACCTTTTTATCCCAGTTACACCAACTGCACTAACCACATCCTCTGGCAACAAATTCCAGAGCTTAATTGTGCGCTATATGAAAAAACATTTTCTCCAATTAGTTTTAAATGTGCTACTCACTAACTTCAAGGAGTGCCCCCTAGTCCTTCTATTATCCGAAAGAGTAAATAACAGATTCACATCTACCCGTTCTAGGTCTCTCATTATTTTAAAGACCTCTATCATATTCCCCCTCAGCCGTCTCTTCTCCAAGCTGAACAGCCCTAAACTCTTCAGCCTTTCCTCATAGGGGAGCTGTTCCATCCCCTTTATCATTTTGGTCGCCCTTCTCTGTACCTTCTCCATCGCAACTATATCTTTTTTGAGATGCGGCATCCAGAATTGTACTCCGTATTCAAGGTGTGGTCTCACCATGGAGCAATATAGAGGCATTATGACATTTTCCATTTTATTAGCCATTCCCTTCCTAATAATTCCCAACATTCTGTTTGCTTTTTTGACTGCTGCAGCACACTGAGCCGACAATTTCAATGTGTTATCCACTATGATGCCTAGATCTTTTTCCTGGGTGGTAGCTCCTAATATGGAACCTATCGTGTAACTACAGCAAAGGTTATTTTTCCCTATATGCATCACCTTGCACTTGTCCACATTAAATTTCATCTGCCATTTGGAGGCCCAATCTTCCAGTCTCCCAAGGTCTAGAAAGCAGGTGCCAGTAAAAAGAAAGCATAAAAATGAAGTTTGTAAAGTGTGAGGGACAAGGGTGAACAGCATTTGATACACATCAGGTCCTCACCCCCTATCATATACTGCTTTCTTGGACCATCACACCCCAAATGAATGATTCTGCACTTTTTTGCATTAAATCTTAGTTACCACCCATCTGACCATGCCTCAAATTTCCTACAAACGGTCAGTTTTTCTGCTCCATCTGACATGTCCATCCTGTTGCAGAAATTAGTATCACCTGAATAAACCCAAATCTTTCCTCCCGCTCCCTCCACAATATCACTTATTAAAACATTGAACAGAAGAGTGCCTGAAGCTCACCAATCCATTGATTGCACACCCCCACCCCCACCCCTTGGAGTAAACTCCATTTACCACTACCCTCTGTTGACTCTCTCACAACCAATGTCTCTCTGGTTACCAAGCATGCATAACCTTATTGAATTCTAACTATACCATATCCATCGCTCACATCCAATTTAAATCTTTGGTCATTCACTCCAAACAAATTGATCAGATTTCTCTGACTTGTTGCCTTAGATCTGCAACCTACTGGATTCAAGATACGTCACTCTCCTTTCCTTCTGCAGCGACTCCATTAATTTACCCATTACCAAAGCCAGACTAAGAGGCCTGTAATTACTTGTCTTCTCCCTATTTTCACTGCTATTAATGCGAAGGTCATCTACCTTTCTCTGGGTCTCTAGAAGCACATCAGTCTCCAAAGAGCAACTGAACAAAAGTGTTAGCGAAGCTGCCAGAACCTCTGAGCTCCCTTATTGTCCCAGGATCTATACCATCTGCTCTCCTTTGCCTTGTCCAATTTCAGATTTTTTCAGATTCATGCAAATTCTCTCCTCTGTAATTGAAGTGGCACTTTCTTCCCTTCTACAAAAGTATCCAAATCTCCACCTTTGGTCAACAATCTCCTGCTCCTAACAATCCCAAAACTGGGGAGGATAACTTTCAAACAAATTACGTGCAACAGCATATACACATGTGTATGGCCACATATAGATTCATGCTAGTATTTTATAACCTGTGTGCATCAGGTATGCAGGTATTATAAAATACATGTCGGTGTACCCTGGTACACATGTGCAAATACATGCAGTGCACTGAAACAGCATACATTGATGCAATAAATGCACATAGCTTACCCATTTATTTTAAAAATATTTGCACACATATTATGCTTGAAAATAAAGGACTTGGCATGTAAGTCGGAATTTAGGTGTCTAAGTTGATGTATTTTGAAACATAAGTGCCGAGTGAAATTACCAATTTTACTAATTAGTCCACCAGTTTGCCTAGTCCTTCTCCAAGTCATCCAGACCCTCCTAGGTCTTCACTCTGAACTCCTTCCCCCCATTCACCCAGACTTCCCCCCCCCAATCAGTAATACACAATAAACACGTTTAACATCACGTACACCAGATGTAAAAATACCTGAGAAAACTGGAAAATGTATACGCATGACTTTTAAAATAGCAACTTACCGTGCAACTGTTGCCCCTGCTCAGGAATGCCCCATTTTTACGTGTATGTGCGCCCACACGTATTTTGGATTTTTGTGAAACACAGAATATGCGAGCAGAGGCTACTTATGCATCTATATGCTGAGTTTTACACACGCAATGTTTTGAAAATTTACCTTCAAGTGTGCCATTTCTCTTTACCATAACAGAAACTTGTTCTTTTAATCCTTCATTTTCAGTGTGCATCTAAACAGAATTTATGTATTATCCAATACACTGCATTGTCTTCCCTATTATTACTGATGTCATTTTGGGGAGAAATGGGTGGAGGGTGGGATTGGTTTGTGTTTGATTTGGGATTTTCTTCCAATTTTTCTCTTTCCCATGATTTTGCTTTTTTTTTTAATTATAGGCTTGTGTTAGACCTCCCATGCTAACAGTATTTAAGCAAAGGCTAACAAAATAGTTGTCAAACCTTTACTAGAATAATGGATCCATTAGTTTAAAACAGAACCTCCACCAAACTACTTTGCTGTTTAACAAAATAAATTAACAACTATTTTTTTTATTATAATGTATTTAGAATTGATTTTTTTATGCTGCCTGCAATACTGTAACATACATTTTTCGATGCCATCTCCTGCTTTAGGTATAACTGATTTTAAAAGGCCCAGAAAAAAAGTATGATGCTCACCTGAAGCTGATTTGCTGTGGTTCTCCTCTCACATATATGTAATGCTCATAAATTGATGGGCCTTGCCACCAAAACTTCATGAACTCTAGAAGCAAACAGGTCTGTTCCGCAGTGGGACACGTAAAGGTCTGATTTAGTCCTAACCTCCATGATAACTACACATTACGACGTAGTTAAAATGAACTATACACGGGATGAAAATGAACTACAGGACCCACAGCAATCATCAATTTAAAGGTAATTCTCTTAAAGAGAATACAGAATGAAGCGCTGTAAATAAAAAAGCATAGCTGAACCACTCCAGCAGCGTTCAGCTTTTCCACATGCATTATATACTACTACACAGAGGCTGAAGTCCATCCTTGGGAAATGTGACAGCTTTATTGGAATTTGTAACACTGTCACGTGTGCCATCCGATTTCATCATTAACGTTAGGCCATAATCAGCAGTTTAGTCAAGACTGCATGGAGAGGGCCTGCCTGTTACAGGTCAGAGCTTGCTGACTGAGATGCATCTGTCATGCTAAGGAAGGCCCTTTCTCTTTGTAAAGATAAAAGGAATGGGGCTCTCAGAATATTTATTTGTATTTTTATTTCTTAAATTCTTGTCTTTTTAAAATGTTGCATGGGGCAGTGGCTCTACACCACCACATTATGGAGTGATGTTTTGCTGAGAACACTGTATCCTTCCAGCATCATCTCATGTGTGCCCAATGTCTCTTGGTCACTTGCTGCCACATGACTGTCACATATCTGTCACTGTGCTTGCTACTTTCCAGTTCCCTTGGCATGCACGCTACCCATTTGCTACACTCACAACTTCATTTACAATATATCATGCACTCGTATACAGTCAATGCACAGGGGGACTCATGCTTCAAGGTCAATGAATTACATCAATCTGAATTTACTGATGGCCTCCGTAGTAAGTGAAACAGCACTGGGATGAAACTGCAGACAGGAAGCATGAATACCAACTGCTTGCAAAACCTCTACAATATAAAAAGAGAAACACAAGCATAGTACTTGCTGACAAGTAAAGACCCGATGGCGGATTGATGTGCCCAGCTGCCCCAGCCGACTGTCACCGCAGACCCTATTTAACCTCCAGTCACCTTCCTCCCTCCTTTGTCCTTGTCGTTGCCCAAGGGTGCTTGAATCCTGTTGCTATTTTGGTTGCTACTATTGGCAGGCGATTTCTCTAAGCCTTCCTCCTTCTGACTTCTTACTATGATTGCCTGTGTCCGAGCCCTCAGTTTGTATGGAAGATGCCAACTTCTATTTTATTGAAGCCTGCCAGATACCGGCATGTTACTACCTTCTGTCTCCTAGTGAGTACATTTTGAGTTCTTCAAACATCTTTCTTTTAGGATGCAGGCCGCACACCAATGTGGTACTCTTTTTTGAAACTGCTTCCTTCCTTTTTTTATCCTTATAAAAGGTATGGCTTTCAGACATGGAGTACCACTGACCTATACATGGGCAATATCACCATTTCCTTTTATTTTTCTGTTACTGAAGCCAACTGTTATGCATCCGAGTTATTGTAATCTTTTCTTGTTGCTTTAATCACACTAACCTTCGAACTTCAGGGCATCAATAAATGATTACTTCTGAGTCCCCCTTCCTTGATAGCTGCTAGTTCTTGTCTTCCTGACTGGGAATTGGCAGTAGGCTTTTGGGCAGCAAATGAACGAGTCTATACTTTTGTTTGCACTGAAGCACAACTTCTAGTCAAGTTAAATTTGTGTGACAATAAGCATACATTGAAAGTTGCTGTGCTCAGAGTCTCTTTCTCTAATGACAAAAAAAAAATTAATATGGAGGCCTATGCAATAAAACTTGCACAAAACCAATTTTAACGCAGGCTAGCAAAAAATTTTAAATAGCTTACTAAGAAACTACTTATCCCTAGATTTATCATTTTGCTATAAAACTGCGAAAAATAGTGACTGTGATAAAAAAAAGGAGGAAGAGAGAGAGAGAAAGAGAGTGAGCCTCTTTATAAGCTTCTCATACGTAAACTATTTATACCTCTGTAAGAGGGACAATTAGTAACTCGGGGTGAGGTTTTGGTGGTGGCTGAGGTTTTGGGGGGCAGTTTTACATGCACAGTGCTGGCAGCTAGATAGAGAGTGCATTAAGCTAGGTTGAGAGTACATTGTACAAATCTCATCTTTTTATATCTTTCCTCACTCCAAATCACATAACATTTTCACTGATATCTATTGTGCATGTAAAACTTTCCCCCAAAACCTCACCCCAAATTCAGAATGGTCCCTCTTACAGTAGTATAAAAAGTTGACTAATACGTGTGCCTCTCTAGAGGCTCTCTCTCTCTTTCTCTCTCCCCCTCTTCCCACCCAAAACGGGATTTGCGATATTTATCGCAAATCCCATTTTATAACGCACAGCGTAACGCCAGGAAAAAAGGTGTAGTTATTTCCGGCATTAAATCCCATGATAGCACGCATTACGCTATCGCACGCAACGTTAAGCACCCCTCATTTTCATTTACTCCTCCCAAACTCCTCCCACTTGACTAAATTTTTAAAGTTTGCATACGCATCTCACGATGCGTTATTTATTGCATGCATTATGGCATTATCACGGGTGTTAGCACCGTAATGCCCGTGATAAGGCTCTAACGTGATTTGAAAAATGACCTTCTTAATGAGCAATACAAAAATATCGAGCGTGTTTGACATAAAAGAACATGTGGTCATGCTAAACACACTCTGCTGAGCAGTGCTCCTAAGGCCAGCAGGGACTAGGGGTGCCACGAAGGCAGCATCCAGTTTCTGGGAAGGTGACAATGTAGGGATGGCTCAGCAGTATTCAACCACAGCTGCCTTACAGACACAACTGTACTCAGATTCTCAAGTTAACTGTGGGTCAGCAATGGCTGAGCCAGATCGGAGGGAGAGTCAAATTAAACTGAATGGGGATGGGGGACTGCAATTAGCAAGGAATGATGGTCCAGTGCGCCCTTCAGCTTTGGTAATTATTGTTATGAAACAGCTTTTGAACTGGGTGGAAGCCAAAAAAAATAAATAAATAAATAAAAAAGGGAGCCGCATGACCAAGATGCAAGAATACAGATGACTAAATAACTTGTTACGTTTGCACAATTGCAAGATCTGGGTTTGTTTTGGCACCAAGATTTAAACAAAGACAGAAATGAGTTCTTCTAAATTATTCCTAATGCAAAACTCATAAATGTGGCCCATAAGAAAACAGCAATGAGTGGCAGTACTAAAAGAGACCTGCAATGTCACCAGAATCCTCTAGGGGGAGATACAGGATTGTGTTGCCCATTTCATACAGTTCCTAGAGCGTATTCCCTCAGTAGGGGCAAACATTTTACATTGGGCTTTTTTGTCTTAAAATGCTAAATGAAAGTAGTAAGACCAATGGCAACCCAGGACTTCCTTAGTCCAAATTATGTCTTTAAACCTGCAAAGGCCAAGGGGAGGGCAATTTTTAAAGCCATTTACCTGGGGTAACCTGGCCCGCCCGCAATCCAGCTAAATGTGCCCGCATTCCCTTTTAACCGGGACCAAGGGGAGGCAATCCTGGTTGGGCATTTTGGGCAGGATCAGCAGATGACACGCAGAGCTTATATTTTCAAATCTATGCATGTTATTTTCCATAGAAATCTTACCCAAAGGTTTGCAGGTTAATTTCTACGCGGAAAGTACGGGCATCCTTCCCTTTTAAAAATTTGCTATAAAGCACCTAAGCGAACAATTTGAAAATTACCCTCTCGTGAATAAGTCCTGATCAACAATGGAAGTAAAGTTACATATTAGAGAGCTAGCTGGACCCTTCCCAGCCATTAAAAAGATAGTAAGAATAGCAAGAATGGGCTTATCTGAGCTACACAAGAAAAGGAGTTATCAAGCTACAAGGAAAGTCAGAAAGAAAAGGACAGGGAAGAATATTTCTGGAAAAGCTGAAACACAGGATGGCAAACCCAAGAGCACAGGAAAGAAACACATTGGCAGGAAAGAAGATATGAATATTTCAGGTATGAATGTCAGTGAAAGGAGGAAGTGCACAGATGAAATCAGAAAACTGAGCTGGAAAGGAGGAATGTGCTGAAGGAGACTAAGAAAAAGCAGACATCCCAAGTACTTTGGTTGAGTGCTCACCGAAGGGATTAGAGCAGGAACACTAACAGCTGGCAGGGATACACAGGGGAGCGGGATAGACGTCACTCCATTCACAGAGCAGAGGCTTTGCAAAAACAGCAAGTGGCCAAGACGGTATGGTCGCAGGCGAGATATCCTAGGGCAGTGATGGCGAACTCCTGTCCTCGAGTGCCACAAACCGACCAGGTTTTCAGGATATTCACAATGAATATGCATGAGAGAGATTTGCATACTATGGAGGCAGTGCATGCAAATCACTCATGCATATTCATTATGGATATCCTGAAAACCTGGCCTGTTTGTGGCACTCGAGGACAGGAGTTCGCCATCACTGTCCTAGGGCATTAAGGGAACTCTGGGAGCTCCTGGCAGCTCATCTATCAGTTATGTCCAATCATTCTTTGGGATCAGGAATAATTCTACAGGAATGAAGAACAGACATCATATCCCTCTTTATAAAAATGGAAATCAGGGTGCTAATAAATACTGCAACCTCCACCTGGACAGAGCACAAAAATGTAAGAGAGGCCGGAACCTGAGTGAAGCGAGTGCCGGTCTCTTGGAAGGGTTCAGATAGAAGGCAAGTCAAGTAGATGTCATAGTGGACCTGGGCCCAGAGGCAAAGAGGATGGATAGAAAGACTGAACTGGATAGGGATCACATGCTTATGACCACATGCTTATGACCTCTCTCTGACTGCTATCTCCCCTATTCAAACCTCACCAAACCAGAAAACATGGAGCCTCAATCTGCAAATATATTCCAAAAACAAACTTATTTTCTGGTGTCACCAGTGGTCAGACTATGAAAAAAACAGAATGCTAGAAAACACTGATCAGATCAGGGTACATAGGCTTGCACAACTAGGTTGTGGAGCTTACAAATGAGATAGAAAGGTCAACCTACTACATCCTCAGTAACTTTATACACCTTCCTTTAGATCAGGAGAAGTTCTTACACATACTTTTTCTCCACTATTCTCCCCAATATTTTAAAGTATACTCAGAAGAAACACTTCCCACACACTACAACCACTGTTTCTCCTATTTCTCAACAGACTATACTTCTCATAAGAACATAAGAAATTGCCATGCTGGGTCAGACCAAGGGTCCATCAAGCCCAGCATCCTGTTTCCAACAGAGGCCAAAACCAGGCCACAAGAACCATCCACATCTCATAGTTTCTCCCACCCTAAATTCTTCAGTACTCACTTGATATTATTTGAATTATCGAACTTGACATCTGATAATTCTCTCCATCTTCCACAGAAACTCTGTAATCCTTCAGAAGTTTATTCTGCCCCTATCCAGTCAATCACAAGGGACTTTCCCTGGGGTCCCAAGCTCCCACCCTTCCCATGGCTAGCTCACTCCACCTCTCCTCACTGACTGCGTGCTCTCCAGACTCCCCTCTACACTTGGGATTTGGGCAGATCCCATGTTTGCTTCCCCTTGAGCAGAAGCACCTGCTCTGGGCTCAGGCCTTTCCCCTTGAGAGGAAAGCCTAGCAGGGCCCCTTCTCCAAAGAGAGGCCAGTAGTATAATGGGTACACGATCAATCAAACTGATTGACAGGTGAGATAAGGATGACAGCAGCCAATCAGCGTTCACTTCCGGTCTAAGCCCCGCCCACGCCCCGCCCACTCCCCCATAGAAGTGAATGGGGGCGTAGCCACGCCCCCTCCCACCTCCTCCCGCCCTCGACCACGCCCCCAACCACACCCCTTCCGCCACAGGCCCCACCCCTTCCGCAGCCAATCAGCATTCACTTCCGGTCTAAGCCCCGCCCACTCCCCATAGAAGTGAATGGGGGTGTAGCCACGCCCCTCCCGCCTCATCCCGCCCTCGACCACGCCCCAGGCCCCACCCCTTCCGCCCCAGGCCCCACCCCTTCCGCCCCGGCCCCACCCCTTCCGCCCCTGGCCCCCGCCCCAGACCCCGCCCAGACCCCATCGATGCTCCTCCCCTCCCAATAGAAGTGAATGGGGAGCCCCTCCCACCCCCAAACCGCCCCCCCATGATGTCACGGATGACCCCGCCCACACCCCAACCCCAAGCCACACCCCCCTGTGACGTAGCGGGTATGACATCACCGGAAGTCCACCCCACACCGCCCCCCAAAAACACACCCCCTAAAACGTCATCAGAAAGGGTCCTGTCGCTTTTTTAATGATGTCAGTATTAATGGACTCTGGCTGTTTTTGATGATTTCACCGGAAGTACAATACAAAAGTCCTGAAATATGCGCTCCTAGAACCTCCTGATGCCTTTTTAATGATGTCGGAGCCGGTAGTATGCTTTTAGGAGGCAGGAAAACTGCAGGAAATATGCTTTTTTTCTAGCCACTCTGTTTTTAAAAAACCAAACAAAATACAAGCTGATAGGAGGCAGAAAAACAGTGGCTCGTTCTGTTGACAAGGATTTGGTTTTTTTTTTAAAACAAGTGATTGAAGCTACCGGTGGTGAATTGCATGAACTGCAGGATCAAACTTTGCAAAAGACAGGTTTTTTTTTTTTTCCAAAAGACTAGGGACCGGGTAGTATAAAGGGTACGCTGTCACTCAAACCCCCAAGCCAAACCCCCCAGTGATGTCACCAGAAGCCCAAGCCCACCCCTCCAAGCCCTTGCTGTAGATAGGCATGCCCCAATAAAAAAAGTTACCAGAGAGCTGGCAGGAAACTGTGACTCATTCTGTACACAGAGACGGAGAATCCAATTACACCCCTTCCCTCCGCCCCCTCTGCCTCAATCCGACCTTCCCCCAGACCTAAATCTGAGCAGAGGATAATTGAAAGCAGTGGGGGGTGCAGGTTTGCAATGGTGAAACACAAGGCTTTAGTTTTGTTTTAAAAAAAACAGACTTCTGTATTTTACAGCCATATAAAAAACAAGAATGCACCAGCGGATCTTAAAGAAAATTTATAATGAGCCAGGAAATACCGGCAGTTTTGGCGGTATAACACCTCTTTTGCAGGCAGCTAAAGCATGTATGCCGTCTGTGACCAAGAAACAAGTGATTGATTGGCTTACAGAACAAGATGCTTATTCTTTACACAAACCTGCTAGGGTACGATTTAAAAGAAATAAAACCATAGTGTCTGATGTGGAGTTTTGTTTTAAAAAAAACCAGACTTCTGTATTCTCCCCCACAACCCTTCCCTCCTCCCCTCTCTGTTAGACACGCCCAAACTTGCAAGACCGGATATAGAAATAAGCATGTGATAGTGATCACGTGAGAACAATCTTCAAGCAGAGTTGTTGTAATTGTTCCTGAAAATGGCCGTATATGAAACACCTAAGCGTCTTGAAATGAAAATCGTTCAACAGCCAAAACTAAAGAGGAGCCATAAACGAAAGCGGAGGGCAGAAGAAGAAGGAGGAAGCACTGACCCAGATTTTGATGAACTTCCGTTGGGGCAAAAGCTTTTTGATTCGCAGGATCCAAACTTGATCAATGAAAATGCTTTAGATTCTGAAGATTTAGAGCTGCACAAAGCTGCTCTGGATGCCGAAGCAGATTATTTGTTGGAAAAGCTTGAGTGTAAGGTAAGAAAAAATCTCTTTCCTTCTAATGATGCATTTTAGGGGTGGCGTGTTTGGGAGCTATCTATAATAGAGAGTTTGTTTAGAAGAGGTTTTAATTTAATGTTTTACATTATGTTTTATAGGAAAATGAAGGATCTTTACAAACAGAAGAATATGGAGACACACCAGGTATCAAAATGAACTGTATTTGCTGCTTCTGTCCAAATATAAAAGAACCAGATACATGTGATCAAAAAAAAAACAACAATCCTGAAGATGTGCACGATTTCAGCTGGTGGAGCTATATAGGATTCCCAAAACCACCGCCGGTGCATGGAGTTTTTCGAAAAACAACATTTAGATCGATCGTAAGGGTGGCTGTCTATAGTATTCTTAAAAAATGTCTGTCTGGCATACGGTATGAAAATTGCGAAGGCTGTGTTCTCGACGATCCGAGTCAGGATGATCATAGTTGCGTTTATTGGACTGCCTCTGACACACAGGAACAATTAAGGACCGCTTGTAACAGGTTGTGCCTAGAACGTGTTTTGAATCTTGTGGTACTAGCTGCATATAAACGAGGTGTATTAAGCCTAAACAATGACGATATGAATCTGATCATA
This sequence comes from Rhinatrema bivittatum, assembly GCF_901001135.1. Taxonomy (NCBI): domain Eukaryota; kingdom Metazoa; phylum Chordata; class Amphibia; order Gymnophiona; family Rhinatrematidae; genus Rhinatrema; species Rhinatrema bivittatum. The sequence continues at coordinate 299,234,370 of NC_042616.1, forward strand.
TATCTTATACACAGTGTGAAAACTGCTGAAAATCCTGTTCAAAAACTAAACAGTTTGCTTAAACCTACAGATGAGATTTTAATGATAAAATATATAAATGCCATCATCTATGGTAGAAAACACCAGTCCTTTTTTAAAAATGTATAATAAAGCAGTCTTTGTTTTTTCTTGTCTGTATTTCAGAAGTATGTATTGACAATGAAATACTTTGTAATATTTTAACAAATTTTGCCATGTGTATAAATTAGTTAATAAAAACAACTAATAAATATATCAGAATTAACAAAATGTGTCAATTGTGCTTTAAGGTGATATGGAAGTTTTTAGGGGGGATATCTTATGGTTTTATTAAGTCTCTTTGATATCAATGCACAGGCTGTAAAATGTTTGATACCGCAACTATTTCATTAACTAAGGAATGTATATTGCTATGAGCTATGTGTGGGGGGGAAATTGTCTGGATCCAAGATCTGTAAATGGTTAATCTAATCAGAATGAGACAATATTTGGAAGGGAAAAAAAAAGACCAGAATGACAAGACATTCAAGAGAGACCAATTTTTTTTTGTAAAGTGCCCCAAGACCTAAGAGGGCGTTGGTAACACACTACCTTTCATGAACAAAAGGGGGGATGTATATTGTAATGAGGTAGGTGCGGATAGCTGTCTGGGACACATAATCTAATCAGGGAAAAACAATGGTCAGCAAAACATTAAATCACAAAAAAAAGGTTCAACATACTATAGTTTTGTGAATGGGCTTCAGATCTAAAGAGATATTGATAATACATTCAAAAAGCCCTGTAAATGATAACCCAAGCAAGAGAACAATCTTATTCTATAAGATGTCCATCACATGACAGAGAGGCCAGGTAGCTTTTTTTTTTTTTTTTTGGTTTCAATACACAGGTTTTGAGGTTTGTTGGTGGTTACGCCCCACCTAATGCTGGTGATAAAAGGGTATAGCCGGTGACCAGAAAAGATTCAGCAGTCTGGAGTTTGAAACAGAAATGGATTCTTCAAACAAAGAAAGGCAGAAGCCTGTGTTTATTAATAAAATGTCACTTACTAAACGCAGAAAACAAAGGAAATTGAAAGGTGAGTTAATAGTTTTAATGTATATTTTTAGATATGATTTTTAAAAAACAGTAGTAAAAACAGTGTTTGTCTGTTTTATCATTAGAACAGGAAAATATTGCAAAATCAGACACACATTTGAACATAGAAGAAGAAGAACAGCCTGGCTGCAGTAATGCCTTAGACAGAAAAAAAATTGATCAACAAGGCATTTCTGACAGCAATGCAAATAATGGTGAGAAATAGGTTTTCCTTAATGTCTATGACCCTCCCAAATGTCTCTCTTTTTTTCCTTCATAACAGTCAACGAAGCAGAGATCTATTTACAAAGACATCAAAAGTGTGTGTGTGTGTGACCCTGTGTTTTTTTATTTTATTTTGTAATTTTTAGAATGTGAAAATGGTGCAAACAAAACTATTTCCAAAAGAAAGAGAAAGGAGTCTGAAGATGCAGTTGAAGGTAAGAAGTATTTTTTTATATATCTGTACGGGTAAAACAACAATTAGTTCACAACTGTGTAAAAGAAAAGGTATTACCATTTTTTTGTTTTTTTACATAACAGACCATGAGCAGCATATGCCAAAGAAATCTGACGAAAGACCGTACAAAAAACCGAGAGATAAACAAAAAAGTAAGAATCTATACTGTTATAGTTTTAAGAAAAATTCTTCTTAAAATATTGCAAAAAAAAAGTATGAGCCCACCCGTGTTAATTATTATTATTTTTAATTTTAGACCGTGAAAAGACTGCAAAAAAGCCTATTTCCGAAAGAAAAGATGAGAGAGACAGCAACAGACCTGTGCACAGGGAGGAAGTAGAGAAAGAATGTGAAAGCATGTTCTTAGATAATTGTACCGATGACAATGTTTCAGGGGGGTTGGTAAATAATTGTATACCAGAGACCTCTGAAAATGCAGCTGTAGAAAATGAACCGGTTAATTTTGTGCAATTTGTGAGAAGGTGGAACCGTGATTTAGAAAAATTTAATGGCGTGCTTTATTCAGAGGAATTTCGTTTTATTAATTTAGATAGAATAGATTCTTTCATAGATGCGCAAAATGTTGTGAGACAAGGCATACAGCATGTTCTAAATGAAATAAGCCATAACGTGTCCCCCCATGATTATATACAGATTCATTTACATTCTACAGGTTTTCATAATTCTTTGTATTCGGGAAAGTTAAACCCTCAGGATTTGAACGCTGATGATTTCTTAGATCAAGTTAGTAAACTCCTGCAGAGTTATAGAGAGATACAGTTTGGTGAGACATTCCGCATAGTCATTCTTGTTATAAGGAACAGAGGGGGCGGGTCACGAAGGGTTTTAAGGTCTATTCTGTACAGTCAAATCATACATAAAAAGAGAAGGCATTTAATAGACTTGAACAACACAGATAATAAGCTCTGTTTTGCAGGGAGTGTTACAGCGCTCATGTCACCAACAAAGCTCACAGATGCAGAGCTATTAGACCGTGCTAAAAAACTGCACACAGAGCTAGGGTGGTCAGAACATAAAAAGGTCATGCTAGATGATGTCTCAACATTTGAACAACATTTGGGTATAAACATAAGAGTTGTGCTTTATACAAAACAATGGTGGTGTTTTAAGACAAAGGACAGACCTGAATTCCAGAAAACTGTATTTATATTGCTACATGATGACCATTTTTATGGAATCTTAGATGTAAAAAAGCTCTATGGGGAGCGAAACTTCTGTCATTTTTGCCAGAAACCATATAGTCACGATCATAATTGTACATTATGGTGCCGTCTCTGTTTAACAGCAATGTGTGTAGACAATATCGGGGTACAACAGAGATGTCCGAAATGCAGGCTGTATTGTCGTTCTCAAGAGTGTTTAGAAAGGCATACAGTTCTGGCTTTAAAAAAAGAAGTTGAGTGTTTGCTTAAAATACTGTGCGAAAAATGTGAATCGTATGTTGATAAAAAACATAAATGCCGGGTCAGACAATGTAAGCTTTGTTCTGAGCCCTTGATCGCTGGTGACAAGCATTTGTGTTTTATGCCCCGTATTGATCATGCACAAATATCTGAAAAATATATATTTTATGATTGTGAATGTGTTCAGGAAACAGGCTTTCACGTTCCAAATTATATATATGCAACAGATTTAAACAACACAAGAAACTGGGAGTTCAAAGGTCTTGAGAGTATTTCTAAGTTTGTTAAGATTTTTTGTGACAAAAAGTTCAAAGGATACACCTTCATAGCGCATAATTCTAAAGGCTATGATGGTTATTTTGTAGTTAGAGAGCTGCTAAAGGAAAAGATGGATGTGCGCTTGTTAGCTCAGGGTGCTAAGCTCTTAGAAATCACGATAGAACCCCTGGGTATACGGTTTAAAGACTCTTTAAATTTCCTGCCCATGAAGCTTAGCAAGCTTCCGCAAGCCCTGGGGTTTCAAGGCTGTAAGGGTTATTTCCCGCATTTTTTTAACACCAGGGTTAATCAAAATTATGTGGGACCTATGCCCGGTGTTGAGTATTATGGAGATGGGTATATGATGTCTGGAGAAAGAGAGGAGTTTTTAAAATGGTACAGGGACAATCAAAATAACACCTTTGATTTACAAAAGGAGCTGGCCTATTATTGCCAACAGGATGTGAACATTCTGAGGCAAGCTTGTGTCTTATACAGAAATGAAATCATGGCTTTGACAGAGAGAGAGGTGGTTGTAGAGCAGGATGGTGGATCTAAAACTGTGAAAAGGTGTATAGACCCCTTCCAATATATAACACTGGCATCTGTGTGCATGGCTATGTACAGGTTTATGTTCTTAGAACCCAAGACCGTGGCACTCGTCCCTCCAGACAACTATCACAGACACACAAAGAGATATTCAACACCCTCTATACAGTGGCTGATGTATACAGAGGCCACAGAGCAAATACAGATCACCCATGCTCTAAAGGGGGGTGAAAAGCAGGTGGGTCCCTATTTTCTTGACGGTTATGCACTTATTGATGGGGTACCAACAGCTTTTGAATTTAACGGCTGTTTTTTCCACGGTTGTCCGAGCTGTTATAACGATAAAGACCAGAACCCCTTAACGGCTACAACCTTTGGTTTTCTCAATTACAAAACACAAATCAAAGCAGATTTCCTGAAAAGAAGAGGGTTTAAGGTCATAAGCTTGTGGGAACACGAATGGAAGAGAATGGTGAAAGAAAATATCAGGGATTGTGCAGACTTTCTGGTTAAATCAGGCCTGCCGCAGCAGCTAGTACCCAGAGATGCCCTCTTTGGTGGTAGAACCAATGCTACATGTTTGTACTATAAAGCCAGGGCTGATGAAAAAATACATTACTATGATTTTACCAGCCTCTACCCCTTTGTCAATAAAACCAAGGAATACCCTGTTGGCCACCCGCAAATCATTTATGACAGCTTTGGTCCCCTCTCAGACTATTTTGGGCTTGTTAAAGCCAAAGTGTATCCACCACGAAAGATCTTTTTCCCAGTATTACCGGTCCGTGTGAGCGGTAAGCTCATGTTCCCACTGTGCCGCACATGCGCTGACAACAGTCTGCAGGATATGTGCAACCATACGGATGAGGAGAGAGCCCTCGTAGGGACTTGGTGCACTGTGGAGATGAATGAGGCTGTTGCAAAAGGGTATGTGGTTGCTGAAATATGTGAAATATGGCACTTTGAATGTAAATCTGTCAGCCTGTTTTCTGAATACATAAAAATGCATCTCCGTCAAAAACAGGAGGCCTCTGGTTACCCTCAGTGGTGTACCGATGTAGAAAAACAAAACATGTATATATCTGATTTTTACAAAAAAGAAGGTGTAGTTTTAAGGCCTGAACAGGTTAGTATAAACCCCGCAAAGCGTCAAATTGCCAAGCTTTTCTTAAACTCTTTGTGGGGGAAGTTTGGTCAAAGAACAAACCTACCTGTTACAAGTATTGTGAGAGATCCTGACGATCTGTATAAGTATTTGTTTTCACCCGAATATGATGTTTCATCATGCGATTTTATTGATGATGAAACAGCCTGTGTGACATGGAAGCATTCAAAAGACCGCAGCATATTGTCAGGTAATACAAACATCTTCATTGCCTGTTTCACAACTGCTTATGCTCGTTTAGAACTGTACAAACTGCTTGACAGTTTGCAAGAACGTTGTCTGTACCACGATACAGACTCTGTGATATTTGTGAGTCGTGAGGGTGCCAGCGATCCGCCTTTGGGAGATTATTTAGGACAGTTGACGAGCGAGATACCCGCAGACGAGCATATCACAGAGTTTGTATCGGCTGGGCCCAAAACATATGGCTACAAACTATCCAGCGGAAAGACCTGTATGAAAGTGAAGGGGTTTACGTTAAATGTAGAAAATTGTAAAAAGATCAATTTCACTAATTTGAAAGACCTCGTCTTTGACTATAAAACTGACGCCGTGGACAAGAGTCCTAAAAAGATACAGGTACAACAATCTGGGATCATTAGAAACAAAAAGACCTGGGCGATAGAGACCGGCCTACTTAAGAAAACACAAAGGGTCGTATACGATAAAAGGGTGATAAAAGAGGGTTTTAATACGCTGCCTTATGGATACTGAATTTGTGGATGTGCGCTGGAGACACCCATTTTCGTGTATTTTAGCCGGACCGTCAAATAGCGGCAAAAGCTTCTTTGTTAAAAACCTGCTAGATCACGCTGGACGTGTGTTGACTGACATGCCTGATAATATTGTATGGTGTTATAGTTGCTGGCAACCTTTGTATAAAGAAATGCTGTGTAAATATCCTTTTATTACCTTTATGGATTCTTTGCCTGATACTTTTAATGATGATCAACTGTTTCCAACCAATAAAATAAATATGGTTATTATAGACGATTTGATGGCTTCTGCTTGTAAAAGTGATGAAATCGAGAGAGCCTTCACACAATACGTGCATCACAGAAATCTGAGTATTATATATATTGTACAAAATGTCTTCTGTCAAGGCAAAACAAGCAGAACTATAGCCTTAAATACCAAATATATGGTGCTCTTTAAGAATCCTAGAGACAAGTTGCAAATCGCTATTTTAGCCAGACAGATGTACCCCGGTAAGTCACGCTTCTTTTTAGAAGCCTTTGAGGATGCCACCAGAAAGCCATATGGATATCTCATCGTGGATTTAAATGCTACGACCCCTGAGCGTTACAGATTGAGGACAAACATCTTTCCACCAGAATGGACCACTGTATATTGTGAAAAAACACAACCCCTCCATAAAAAGAAGTGAATATATATTCTCCCCCACATATTTGTTTTGTGTGTGTCCCAGAGATCATGTCTGCTCGCTTAAAGCGGAACCTAGCCCTTTTAAAACTTTTAGTTCAAGCCTCTCCGCAACGGAGAAAAGCTATCCTAAAGGCCGCTTCTAACGATTTAGTGGGGGCCATAGCGGAGATCGCACTAAACACTCTGAGAGGTAATGTTCCTTTATCACAACAGCAGATAAACATCTTGAAAAGGAAACGTCAAGCCATAAGGATTTTGGGTGATAAAAGAATAACACTTAAGAAAAAAAAGAAGCTGGTCAAACAGTCAGGGGGGTTTATCGGGCCTCTGCTAGGATTCGCGCTACCACTCATCACGGGGCTTTTGAGCTAAAATACTAATGCAGCACACAGAAAAAATGTATTTAGTGTCTAGTCAACAACTTGACCGTTTGAGAAGCCCTTCAGTTCATGAGGAAAATATTAGAACCACAGCTGTTCAAAGACTCGATGAAGAAATGAAAGGTATACTTCAAAGTTCTGGTATGTCTGAATATGAGAAAGCCAAACGCTATTCAGAAGTGCTACAGCGCTATCTGGTGCTTAACAGACACGGAGAAATGGAAAAAGAAAGAATAAATCTGTATCTACCCCCACAGGATGATACAGCAACCTCTGCATTTCTAGAGCACAAAAGCCCCCCAGACCCCATCCTGCAGGAAGTGTTAAACAGCATCAGCATGCACCGTAGAAAAAATGCAGAAATACTGCTCAATAAACTGTCAAAGAATAAGGACATTGCATCCTGGGAGAGTAATGGGACTTTTGTATACAAGGGAAGACCTGTAAGTGGCTCTAACCTATTAGACCTGATTCGTGGAGCTACACAGACCCGTGCTCTTTCACATCGGAGGATACCCAAAGGTTGGGGAGAGTTCATGCAAACCCTGGCAGAATTAAACATGCCCTCCACCGTCATGGGTAATCCAGCCAACAGGGATCTGCTGGTACAGCTCAAGGAAAATCCTTCAGCGACAACTGCTGAAATGTACACAAAGACTGTAAAGTGCAAAGACCCCCTCCCCCGTAAAAGACGTAAAGTACTTGATACAAACAGATGGTTGAAGGTGTAATTATATCTTTTCAAATAAAAAAAAGGCTTTTTTAAAATATAGACTATAGACGTTTGGTTTGTTTTTCAAAAACTCTCAAGAGAGATTGTTTTTATTTAGGATTAGTACAATATTCTTGGTACGGTACACACACCTGGGGGGTATGAAACAGACAGCGAAAAGATTTAGACATACAACATGTTCTCTGTTTGTTGTTTTTTACAAATTGTAAAACCATTTTGTCATTTTGCAATGGTTCTTCGGAATACAGTTTTAAAATATTTTCAAAAGACAGCCCTTTACAACGTTGATGTAGGAAAAACACACAGTGGTTACCGCAGGTTGTAGATACAGGGTGTTGCAGTTGTTTGCTGCTGTATAAAACATCCTCACAATGTTTATTGAAAAAGTTCATAATACTGTTAGGGAAGAACAAACTATCAGGCTGTTGCCCGTAGGAATCAAAAAATTCTCCTGTGCCGTTTTCAGTCACGTATATTGCACATCTTCATAGCGAAAAGTGTTGCGCGCTGTAAAGTATCGCCACATTTTGGATTTTAAAGTCCTGTTAAATCTCTCCACAACTGCTGCCTTAACATCGTTGTTGGTCACAAAATGCTGAATGCCCCTGTATTTTAACAAACTCTTCACAGATCTGTTTAAAAACTCTTTACCTCTGTCTGTTTGTATTTTGTTGGGAACACGACCACCTTTAAATATATTTTCAAAGGCCTCTGCCACTTCACGACCTGTTTTTGTTTTTAGGGTCACAGCCCATGCGTATTTTGACAAAACATCTATCACCGTCAAAATGTATTTGTAGCCTCTGTTATAACCAGACAAGGCTGTCATATCAACCAAATCTGCCTGCCATTGCGAATCTATATCTGACACTATGGTTTTATTTCTTTTAAATCGTACCCTAGCAGGTTTGTGTAAAGAATAAGCATCTTGTTCTGTAAGCCAATCAATCACTTGTTTCTTGGTCACAGACGGCATACATGCTTTAGCTGCCTGCAAAAGAGGTGTTATACCGCCAAAACTGCCGGTATTTCCTGGCTCATTATAAATTTTCTTTAAGATCCGCTGGTGCATTCTTGTTTTTTATATGGCTGTAAAATACAGAAGTCTGTTTTTTTTAAAACAAAACTAAAGCCTTGTGTTTCACCATTGCAAACCTGCACCCCCCACTGCTTTCAATTATCCTCTGCTCAGATTTAGGTCTGGGGGAAGGCCGGCTTGAGGCAGAGGGGGCGGAGGGAAGGGGTGTAATTGGATTCTCCCCTGTCTCTGTGTACAGAATGAGTCACAGTTTCCTGCCTGCTCTCTGGTAATTTTTTTTATTGGGGCATGCCTATCTACAGCAAGGGCTTGGAGGGGTGGGCTTGGGCTTCTGGTGACATCACTGGGGGGGTTTGGCTTGGGGGTTTGAGTGACAGCGTACCCTTTATACTACCCGGTCCCTAGTCTTTTGGAAAAAAAAAAAAACCTGTCTTTTGCAAAGTTTGATCCTGCAGTTCATGCAATTCACCACCGGTAGCTTCAATCACTTGTTTTAAAAAAAAAACCAAATCCTTGTCAACAGAACGAGCCACTGTTTTTCTGCCTCCTATCAGCTTGTATTTTGTTTGGTTTTTTAAAAACAGAGTGGCTAGAAAAAAAGCATATTTCCTGCAGTTTTCCTGCCTCCTAAAAGCATACTACCGGCTCCGACATCATTAAAAAGGCATCAGGAGGTTCTAGGAGCGCATATTTCGGGACTTTTGTATTGTACTTCCGGTGAAATCATCAAAAACAGCCAGAGTCCATTAATACTGACATCATTAAAAAAGCGACAGGACCCTTTCTGATGACGTTTTAGGGGGTGTGTTTTTGGGGGGCGGTGTGGGGTGGACTTCCGGTGATGTCATACCCGCTACGTCACAGGGGGGTGTGGCTTGGGGTTGGGGTGTGGGCGGGGTCATCCGTGACATCATGGGGGGGGGCGGTTTGGGGGTGGGAGGGGCTCCCCATTCACTTCTATTGGGAGGGGAGGAGCATCGATGGGGTCTGGGCGGGGTCTGGGGCGGGGGCCAGGGGCGGAAGGGGTGGGGCCGGGGCAGAAGGGGTGGGGCCTGGGGAGGAAGGGGTGGGGCCTGGGGCGTGGTCGAGGGCGGGATGAGGCGGGAGGGGCGTGGCTACGCCCCCATTCACTTCTATGGGGAGTGGGCGGGGCTTAGACCGGAAGTGAACGCTGATTGGCTGCGGAAGGGGTGGGGCCTGTGGCGGAAGGGGTGTGGTTGGGGGCGTGGTAGAGGGCGGGAGGAGGCGGGAGGGGGCGTGGCTACGCCCCCATTCACTTCTATGGGGAGTGGGCGGGGCGTGGGCGGGGCTTAGACCGGAAGTGAACGCTGATTGGCTGCTGTCATCCTTATCTCACCTGTCAATCAGTTTGATTGATCGTGTACCCATTATACTACTGAGGCCACCCTGGGCAAAACCAGTCCCCAGTTCTCCTCCAACTCCTGCTCCTCGACCAGTCCTTTTACACTAGATGAACAACACGCCCTCTGTGAGACCTTGCTCCCCATTCTTCTTAAAGGGGAACGCGCTCACAAGAGCATTAACTACTCTTTCACCTTGACCCACTGAAAATGGGTGGCCATTCCACATCCCACAACTTTCAGATGCAACCAGCCGCAACAAACAGCTTCTGCTATCATAGAATATTTCCACACGCTCCATAATTTCCAAAACTGACTGCAAGCTGGGGCCAGGTAGGACTCATCTAGCCAGAATCCTTTCCAGGGGTCTTCTCTGTGACAGACAAGGGATCCTGGTTGGGAGACCCATCATGTTGTGGACCAGTTAGTCTGGTTTCAGTGATCAGTAAATTAATGGAATCGCTGATAAAGGAAAAGACTGTGGATTATCTTAAATCTAGCGGGTGACAGGCCCCAAACAATATGGGAGATCTGATCAATTTGACTGTGTAATCAATTAGGATCAAGGCAAGCTCTGGATGTGGCAAATTTCGATTTCAGCAAAGCTTTTAACAATGTCCTAACCAGGAAGCTCATAAATAAATTCAGCAGCCTAGGGGTGGGCTCTGGAGAGGTTGACTTGGTTAGAAACCGGCTGAATGACAGATAAAAGGCTGGTGGTAAAAGCCAAGGCACTGTAATAGGAAGCAAATGAAGCAGACCACATGAACCTTACAGTCTTTATCTGCCATCAAATTCTAGATATCTAAGTAAGCAGGTTCCTGCCTCCACTCCCTCTCTGGCCCAATATATTTAATGCAATGTAGGAGAAAACACGGATGGAGAGCAAGCATATATGATGGCTCTGCTGAAAGACCAATAGGATGGAGGAAGGAGAGACAGCTTTAATGAAAGGACTGGAAAGATTTCTGAATTCATGAATGTCAAAGACTAGAAATGAAAACCAGCTAATGGGGTGAGTCAGAACGCTTATCGGATTGAAAAACCTGCGATTGTGACTTTAGACTCCCTATGGGAGCTTATGGCTGGAATGGACATTAAGATACAGGAGCAATCTCATAAATTACAAGGAGTCTCTGCCAAACTGGACATTGTAGCCCACGACCACCAGCAAATATTACAGGAACAAGGATCCACTATCCAAAGGATTGAGTTGGAGGTTAAAGATTTAAAAGAAGTTTCAGCAGCATTCTCTAGGGAAAGGCTTGCTACATTACGTAAAATGGAGTTTCTTGAAAACTCTCTCAGACATTTGAACCTTCGTTTATTAAATTTTCCTGTGATAAAGGATGAACAATGCCTAGTAACAATTAAGAAATACCTGGGAGAATTTTTAAAAATCCCCCAGGAGAAAATTCCTGTGATAAAAAAGATATTACATCTTTCTCAGAGGCAAAGTACACCCAGAATAAGTGTTTTGGATAATATGGACAATCTGACGCAGTATTTAGAGGCATCAGAAATAGAGGTTGCCAGAAGAGAGACTCTTTTAGTGACTTTCATTTCAGAAGAAGATATAAACTTGATTATGCATAATTACTATAAAAACTTACGGGTACCTTTCTGTGGGGACTTGGTAAGGATATTTCCTGACCTTGCCAAAGCCACCCAGGTGAGGCATAAAGCATTTCTTCAAATGAAACCCAATGTATTATCTTTGGGAGCGAGTTTCATTGTGAAATACCCGTGTAAGTGTGTTATAGGCTGGTGTGGGTCTACTTACATTTTCTTTGATATACCACAGTTGAGAGAATTCCTGAGTTCTAAATGTCCAATGACAGTCGAAACATCTATGGAGGGTTAGTAATTATGAATGTCTACTCTTGGTTGACTATTGTTTGAATTAGAGTTTCCATATAGATTACTCCTCTGATTACTGCACGCCCCCCAAAATATTTTCCTCTATAATGTGATAGTGCAAAACTAAGAGTTAAAATGTTACCTTTAATGGAAATTGTGTTTTCCTTTGTATTTCATTGTAAAAGCACTTAAATTTCTGTATGACAAAGAAGGATTTGTTATTATAATTTGAAAAATTTAATAAAGAATAAATTAAAAAAAAAAAGAAATGAAAACCAGCTAAGGAATTATCTATTGTCCACCACTGGTTTCTTTCACGCTGCACTAGAAGCTCCATGATACTTTCATTTCACACATACCAGTAATGGTGCCGGCATCTCTGTACTCTCTGATGTCTGCTGCATCCTTTGCATCCACAGCTTCACTTACATAGTGCTCTTCATGAATGCCTGCATGACAGGCTAGGACTGCATGGTCACTTGATTCTGAAGGGGCAGCCAAAGTGTTGTGGTGCAAAGCTGTGGCGTCCAGCTTGGCAGGTTTCACCGGGATGTGCAAACTGCCATCAGGGGGACCCGTGCTGGAGACGTGGTCTGGAAAGCAGGAAGGGATTTCTCTGGCTGCGTGTCAGCTCCAGGAGGTACCTGCAAGAGTGCAAATGGGAAACATTAATTTTCTGCAGTTCCAACTAATGGTAAGAATTATAATTTATAATCATTAGTGGGGGAAAAAAAGACACACTTCAGTATGTCTGGTCTTTCTTCCCAGAGGCAAGGGAATGTTAAGGTCGTTCCCCAACCCAGGTCTCGCAGATGAAACATGAGATTTTCTTCATACACAGTATTTTCATACTATTCTATCATTGTACCTCAAGTCACACAATCATACGTTTCAAAGGGCAAGAGGATAATTCAGTTTCTCTTGGTCTATCTGACAACAACAAAAGAACATTAACTAGGGTATATAATCAATGGTAGGGACCCCTGTCCACAAGGAACTGGACCAAGGTTCCAACAAACCCTTATCACAGACGTGAAATGCTTTATCCACTTTGTTTCCTTCTATACCCAATCAGTTTTCAGATGACTGTTCCCATTTCTAAAGTAACGTTGCTCTAAAATGGGTATTACTAGTTATGGGTGCCATAATATACTGCATATTTATGAGGTTTCTACAGTCATTTGGGTTTGAATTGTTTCAGTATCCTGAAAACAGAGTGAGTGAATTTCTACAGAGCCACCAGCACACATGGCAGTTTTGACAAATACCATTCTCTAGTTTGGTTTTTTTATGGTAAACTGCTAATGCCACACAAACGTCAATTTATCATAAAAGCACAAGAATGACAGCCAATTCAGTAGCAATCTTATTGTCACACAGTGTCCATGATGCTTTTCTTTGGTTATTTGTTGTCATTCAAATTCAGGAACATATGGAGTATTACATTGCGGATACCATAAGCTGTCATCTTGATTTTCAGCACACACAAAGCTAAGCTCATGTTTTTCCTCCTGTACATCCGATTGCAAATTACAGTCTGTATTTTGACTCTCCCATCAGAATCAGAAGGGAAACCCTGAAACAAGGTGGAACTAGGGGAGTCTGGAAACCAGAAAGGCATGAAGCAAAAGCAGGGAAACACAAAATGTCCAATGACCTCCCTATGGCCAAATCACTAGAGACCTATGAACTAGAACAGTAGTTCCCAGATTTGTCCTGAGAGACTCCCAGCAAAGAAGGTTTTCAGAATATCCACTATGAATAAGCATGAGATAAAGCTGCATGCAATGGAGACAGTACAAGCAAATCTCTCCTACTGTCGCTATCCTGAAAACGTGACTGGCTGGGAAGGCCCTCAGCCACATTTGGGAACTACTCTACTAGAAAGAAAAGCAGAGTTGCTTACCTGTAAAAACAGGTGTTTTTGCGAGGACAGCTGGATGTTAGTCTTCACACATGGGTGACATCATTGGATGGAGCCCGGCACAGAACTTTGATCTCAAAGAATCTAGAACTTTCAAACATACCCTACTGAGCATGTGCAGCTGTAGTCATCACCCTGTCCCCTAGGCAGAGCCCCTCAGTCCATAATATAGCTCATACATGGAGAAACCAAATCCCAGGGGAGGCAGGTGGGTTTTATGAGGACTACCATCCTGCTGTCCCTGGAGAACACCTGTTACAGGGTAAGCAACTCTGCTTTCTCCAAGGACAAGCAGGATGGTGAATCCCAAGCTATAGGCTGTCTGAGCAGGACAAAGCAGAAAACCGTACCATGCTGAAAGCATCACCACTTCTCCCTTTTGCCTGTGAGGCAGCCAACCCTCAAAGGGGTCTAGGTGGGAAAAGAGATGGGTTCTACAAAGAGAAAACCATAGAAAAGACTGAGACACAAAACTCTGATGCATAGCACAGGTGCTTAAGGCAGGGGAGTGATGCAAATGCCAGCAAGAAACATACTCCACATCACAGAAAACATTACAAGTAGAGTTTCAGATCAGTAAACTCGGACAACGACAGTAGGTCTAGAACCTCCTGGATACAGGAAAAAGTCTATAGAGATGTAATCAAGAAAAGGACTCTTGGACAAAAACCGCACAGTTTTCCTCCGTGTTATAAGACAACCAAAAAAACAACTGGGCCTCGATAACTCCCCAGAAAGAAACTGCAGTCCACTGACACCAGAAAGACAGAATGTCTCTGCAAAAGTGTGCCCATGTTTGGCTAATAGGCATAATGGATAGAAAACCCTAGCAACGCTTGGAAGTATCATCAGCATCAATGGCAAAGCCTGTGACATACCCTAAGTATCAAATCACCAGAAATAGCTGACCAGCAGAACAGCATCAAGAGTTTCAGGAGATCAAAGGCAATCCCTGAATGGGATCACTAGCCCAAACCTCTGAGCAGGGAGATACGTTAGGCCTGAAGCTCACCTACACTGCACCCTGTTAAGGGCAGGGCTATTCATCCTGTCTACAGGATAGTTCAGGTGAACAGGAAGACACTTTGGGTAACCTAGTGAAGTGAGAAAAGCTAACGGCAGTATTGGCCAGAGCTTGGTGAAAATATAGGGAAAAAGTGGTGTATCTTTCCCTGCAGGTATACACTAAGATATTCCACAAATGCCGTAGCTTTTCCTCCCCTCCCCCCCCAACATTCCAACTGGAAGTCGGATGGAGAGAACACCACAAGGAGGCAGACCACCGGACTGCCTGGTAAGCACAAGTCGCTAGATTGTATAACTCAATCCAAAGCGAATAACTCACTGCCGACTCCAGTACGGAGTTACCTACTGGAACAGCTGAAACTGAGAGCAAATTCCACAGGGAAGAAATCCAGAAACACTCCACTAAGAGATAGGAAGCCGGAATACTGCAAGTGCAAACCTCTGTCAAACAGGATTTCTTCACCGGTCTGAAAACCCTAAAGGTACCAGGGCAGGGCAAGGACAATCTCGGAACAGATTGCCCCAAACCTTGCTTAGTTATTAATACCTCCGCCATGATTATATACTTCCCCCAAAGAATCACTTGGTCCAGTAAACGGAACAATTGTTGCATGAACCAGGCCTCCCCTGTCCGCAGACAGGGTTATCCCTAAAATGAGGAAGTTTAGCTTGCAAGCCACTGCAATCAAAGAGCAGCACCCCTGTTGCAAGGCCCCTTGTCCCCCAACTCCCTCAGCCTTGGATATGGCAATAAGTTGAAAGGCATACTTGCCAATTAGATGGATTAGAACCTTCCTCACTGAGGTAGGGTCTTGCCTGTGTAAGCCAGTCCACCGCTGCTCCTTTCTTGCTTCCAGCTGACACAGACACTATTCCTTCCTCTCTCCTGTCCCGTGCAGACCTCCCTCCACTGCCATTGCTTCCTGGTCCCTGCACGAATACACTGGGGCAAACGCAAAGTTCTACACAGGAAGGGAATTCTGTGCAAATCTGGCGCAAGTGCGCAATGCAGAATTCCCCCCGGAGTAAAGTCTGCCCATAAGAATAGGTTTGGCCAAGCAGCAAAGCAAAACAATACTCCTTGCATCAGCAGGCTCTGCTGTATTCTTAGCTTGTTTGTCAATATGTTCTAAGTGCACATTATTAAGCTTTAATCAATCTTTTCTTTCATTGCTTTCTTGACTTCTCCCTTTTTGTTCTTTTATTTTACTAAACCATTTGTGGAACAGTACTGAACTGAACTGAAGAAGTTCTTGAGAAAAGCATTGCAGTATTACCAAAAAAGAGAGAGAATACACAATGCATGCAGTATTTCAAGATCCATAAGCAAAAGAAAAATCTAATTGAGATGGATAACTCTGTCAACAGTGGCACTACCGCAAAAAGAAATAGTGAAGTGAATAACAAATCTCAACAAATATCTCACAAGGAGTCCAGGAAATGCAATAACCGTAAAGAGAGTACCTGGAAGGCTATGACCACAAATGCTCATAGTTTGGGAAATAAAATCCCAGATCTGCAGGCCCTAATGGCTGACGCAGAATTGGACATTGTTGCTATCACAGAAACATGGTTCACAGAATCTCATGAATGGGATACAACAATACCAGGCTACAACTTGTTAAGGAAGGACAGAGAGGATAGAAAAGGGGGAGGTGTGGCTCTTTATGTCAGAAACAACATCCAAGCAACTGAGCTACAAGGAAGTTGGGGTATTGAAAAAGCTCTATGGGTCGACCTAAAAAAAGATGACGGAGCGTCCATTTATATTGGAGTGGTTTACAGGCCTCCAAACCAAAAGGAAGAGCTGGACAGAGATCTGGTTGAAGACATCCATAAGATAGGTAAGAAGGGAGAAGTGGTGATCGTGGGTGACTTTAATATGCCAGATGTAGACTGGAAAATCCCATCTGCAGAAACTAAAAATAGTAGAGCGATAGTGGATGCCATGCAAGTATCTTTGTTCAAACAAATGGTGTTGGAACCCACGAGAGAAGGAGCTATACTCGACTTAGTGCTCACTAATGCAGATAATGTCTCAGATGTCCAGGTGGGCGCCCACCTCAGCAGCAGTGATCATCAAACGGTATGGTTTAATATCACTAAAAGAATAGGGAAAAGAACCACAAAGACCCGAGTTTTACAGTTCAAAAACACAGACTTTGAGGAAATGGGGAACTACCTGGAGGAAGAACTTAAAGGATGGGAGAACGAGAGAGATGTGGATCAGCAGTGGACCAATCTAAAAGGAGCAATCACCAAGGCAACTGCTCTATATGTTAGAAATGTAAAGAAAAGCAAAAGAAAACTGAAACCTATCTGGTTCTCAAAGGAGGTGGCTGACAAAATTAAAGCTAAAAGAACAGCATTCAAGAAATATAAAGGATCCCAAAGGGAGGAGCACAAAGAAGAATATTTGTATCAACTGAGGGAGACAAAGAAATTAATCAAGTTGGCAAAGAGTCAAGCAGAAGAGAGGATTGCCAAGGAGATAAAAAATGGTGACAAAACATTTTTCAGATACATCAGCGAAAAGAGAAAGGTCCAAAGTGGTATAGTGAAATTGAAAGGTGGTAAAGATCAATGTGTGGAGAGAGACGAAGAAATGGCAGAAATATTAAACGAATACTTCAGCTCTGTGTTCACTAAAGAAGACCCTGGAGAAGGACCATCTCTAAACAACAAGAAACTGGAGGGAAGGGGAATAGATGAAAATCCTTTTACAGTAGAAAATGTGTGGGAAGAACTAAAGAACCTGAAAGTGGACAAAGCCATGGGGCCTGATGGGATTCATCCAAGGATATTGAGGGAGCTCAGAGATGTTCTGGCGGGTCCGCTGTGTGACCTGTTCAATAGATCCCTAGAAACGGGAGTGGTGCCGAGTGATTGGAGAAGAGCGGTGGTGGTCCCGCTTCACAAGAGTGGGAACAGGGAAGAGGCAGGCAACTACACACCGGTTAGCCTCACTTCGGTGGTGGGAAAAGTAATGGAGTCACTGCTGAAAGAGAGAATAGTGAACTATCTACAGTCTGGAGAATTGATGGACCAGAGGCAGCATGGATTCACCAGGGGAAGATCCTGTCAGACAAATTTGATTGACTTTTTTGACTGGGTAACCAAGGAATTGGATCAAGGAAGAGCACTAGATGTCATCTACTTGGATTTCAGCAAAGCTTTTGATACGGTTCCGCACAGGAGACTGGTGAATAAAACGAGAAGCTTGGGAGTGAGTGCCGAGGTGGTGACCTGGATTGCAAATTGGTTGACGGACAGAAGACAATATGTGATGGTAAATGGAGCCTTCTCTGAAGAGAGAGCGGTTTTAAGTGGTGTACCGCAAGGATCGGTGTTGGGACCGGTCCTGTTCAATATCTTTGTAAGCGACATTGCGGACGGGATAGAAGGTAAGGTTTGTCTTTTTGCTGATGACACTAAGATCTGCAACAGAGTGGACACGCCGGAAGGAGTGGAGAGAATGAGACGGGATCTAAGGAAATTGGAAGAGTGGTTGAAGATATGGCAGCTGAGATTCAATGCCAAGAAGTGCAAAGTCATGCATATGGGGAGTGGAAATCCGAATGAACTGTACTCGATGGGGGGGGAAAGGCTGATGTGCACGGAGCAGGAGAGGGACCTTGGGGTGATAGTGTCTAATGATGTGAAGACAGCGAAACAATGCGACAAGGCGATAGCAAAAGCCAGAAGAATGCTGGGCTGCATAGAGAGAGGAATATCGAGTAAGAAAAGGGAAGTGATTATTCCCTTGTACAGGTCCTTGGTGAGGCCTCACCTGGAGTACTGTGTTCAGTTCTGGAGACCGTATCTACAAAAAGACAAAGACAAGATGGAAGCGGTACAGAGAAGGGCGACCAGGAAGGTGGAGGATCTTCATCGGATGACGTACGAGGAGAGATTGAAGAATCTAAATATGTACACCCTGGAGGAAAGGAGGAGCAGAGGTGATATGATACAGACTTTCAGATACTTGAAAGGTTTTAATGATCCAAAAACAACGACAAACCTCTTCCGTAGGAAAATAATCAGCAGAACCAGGGGTCACGATTTGAGGCTCCAGGGAGGAAGATTCAGAACCAATGTCAGGAAGTATTTCTTCACGGAGAGGGTGGTGGATGCCTGGAATGCCCTTCCGGAGGAAGTGGTGAAGACCAGAACTGTGAAAGACTTCAAAGGGGCGTGGGATAAACACTGCGGATCCATAAAGTCAAGAGGCCGCCAATGAAGAGTGGGTGACTCGCCAGAATGATGGCTATTGACACAATACCCATATTAAATAAACATACACATGCTTACTGTGACTCCTACATCGCTCTAAGCTTCAACAGCAAGAGGTAATGGAAAAAAGGATTTGCACTCACAAAGAGGGGAGTAGCTGGCTTGTTACGGCGGTTACTACCCCAAACCAAATATGCCTGATACTTCACTTTCAATGCATATACAGCATAGCTCTCTGCTTCAATGACAGGGGAGAAGAATAACTGATACTTCACACATCCAGCAGAGCTCTCTGCTACAACGGCAAGGGAGAAGAAAAAGGGTTCGCACTCAAAAAGCGGGGAGTAGCTGGCTTGTTACGGCGGTTACTACCCCAAACCAAATGTGCCTGATACTTCACTTTCCATGCATATCCAGCATGGTTCTCTGCTTCATCGGCATGGGAGAAAGACTGATACATCACCCATTTCCAGCATAGCTCTCTGCTTCAACGGCAGGGGAAAAAAAAAAAACAAAAACAAAAAACTGATGCTTCACGCATATCCTGCATAGCTTCAACGACAGGGGTGAAGAAAAAAAGGATTCGCAATCACAAAGCGAGGAGTAGCTGGCTTGTTACGGCGGTTACTACCCCAAACCAAATGTGCCTGATACTTCACTTTCAATGCATATCCAGCATGGCTCTCTGCTTCAACGGCAGGGGAGAAGAAAAAAACTGATACTTCACGCATATCCAGCATAGCTCCCGGCTTCAACGGCAGGGGAGAAGATAAACAACCAATAAGGGCTGTATAACATAATCTGGGTAAAAACAAATAAGCATGGGTGTAGCTTGCTTATCGCGGCGGTTACTGCCCCTACTACCCCTAACTAATCAAGCTAGATATTTCACTTGGATGCAGCTCCATCACTGCTCTCTACATTAATGGTGGGGGTGGAAGGGGAATAGAACAAAGAGCTAAGAGGAACAGATAAGAATGAGAGAAAAAATGTGTGAGGCTTGCTGGGCAGACTGGATGGGCCATTCGGTCTTCTTCTGCCGTCATTTCTATGTTTCTATATAAGTAGAATATACAAACATCTCAGAGAGATGCGCAGGTCTCAGATTCAAGATATAAACCATGGCATTACATTACACTACACGGGAAAGGTCTGTTGCATATCTATGGCAACAAGAAGGTAGATAGATATTGCAATTCCAAATAATTCCAGTAGGGGTCTAGTTTGAATTTCATGATGTTTGTTAAGTGCTCTAAGGTGGCTCTCTCTTGGACTTGGTCACATCATCGATTAAATTATGGTTCAAATTTAGTCATTCAATACTCTGTTTAGTGGAACAGACTAGTTGAATATTTTTATTTTTTTTTTTTTTAAATTCCATGAAAAACAAAACCCTCCCAATACCCCAGTAATGCTACAGAGAAGTGTTTCCCAAACCTGTCCTGGGTAAAGGCAAGTTTGCTCACCATAAACAGTGTTTTTCGTACATAGCAGGATGAATTAGCCATGCTGTCTGGGACGTCCTCCGGGTGGCCAGGTGGCGGAGCTTCTCCAAGCACACAGAGCTTTGGTCTGTGTGCGCCTGCGTGTACTTTCTTGCATGGCTCCATTTTGCTTCAGTCGGTTTCAAAACGTGTATGGAACCAGAAGCAGAGACTGTCCAGGGAGGTGGGCAGGTCAGCATGGCTAATTCATCCTGCGCTCTAGGAAAAACACGGTTTATGGTAAGCAAACTTGCTTTTTACCCCATAGATAAGCAAGCTGAATTAGCCCTGCTGTCTGGGAGTCCCCAACTGAAAGGTTTGAGAGCAGTAGGAAAATCCTTGGGAAGTGGGGTACATCTGCCCAGGAGAGAAGATATCGCTCAACCCGGTCCATTTCAGCGGACAGTCTCATGTCGTCCCTGATTGAAGAATGGATCTACCCATCGCAGCATCTGCAGCAGCTTGCTGGTCGAGGCAGTACTGAGAAGTGAAGGTATGCAGCGAGGACCATGTTGCGGCTTTGCATGTGTCCAGGATAGATACCTCGTGTAGGTGAGCTATGGACGCCGCCATGGCCTGGACCTGGTGGGCCTTTGGGGAATTAGCCAGGATCTCCGATTTCTTATTGTAACAGAACTGAATGCAGTGGGAAATCCAGGATGAAAGAATTCTCTTGGAGACCAGAAGTCCCGGGGCATTGGGATTGAAGGAAACAAAAAGCTGGGAAGCCCTGGGTTCCAAGTGTGTTCTACGCTTGTAATAAGCCAGGGCACACTTGCAGTCCAACGTGTGAAGCCGCCGCTCGCCATTGTTCCTGTGCGGCTTCGGGAAAAGGGTCGGTAGGGCGATAGTCTGGTTGAGGTGGTACGCCAACACCACCTTGGGTAAGAACATGGGGTACGTACGCAAAGTCACTTTGATGTGATAAAACTCCAGGTATGGTGAATCACGAACCAACGCCTGTAATTCACTAACTCTCCTGGGCAGAGGTGAGGGCAACAAAGAAGAGAACATTCCAAGAAAGATACACCAGGTGACTGCTTGCTAAAGTTTCAAAGGGTGGAAGCATAAGCTGTTCCAGAACTAGATTAAGGTCCCATGGAACAGGACGCCATTATGAAGATGATGGTATACTGCAATGGCACTGACTCTGTCGGAAGCTAGTCCCAGGCCAGCCTTGAAAAGGAGATGGAGGTACTCCAATAGTTGTTCCGATGAGCAGGAGAATGGATCCACGCCATGCTCGCCACACTAATTAGAGTATCTGATCCATTTGCCCTGATAGTTCTTCCTGGTCGAGAATTTCCTGGAGGATACTAGGATGTTCTGAATTTGCGGAGATAGGTTCAGGTAATCTAATACTGTCCTTTAAACCTCCATGCTGTGAGATGTAGTGAAGAGTGAATGGGGTGGAGAAGGGAGCCCCCCTCCTGCGACAGCAAGTCCGCACTGTGACCAAGAGGGATGGGATGTTTGATGGAGAGACGGTTCAGATGGGCTTACCACGGCTGTCTGTGCCACACCAGAGCTATGAGGATGAGATCGGCCATGTCCTTGATACACTTTTGAATTGTTCTTGAAATTAGCAATATCGGACGGTAAGCATAAAGAAGACCCCCCCCAGTCCAAGAGATGAGGAAAGCATCCTGCACTAGATGCTTGTTGCTGGGGTAGACGAAGCAGAAGATCGGTACCTTCCTGTTGCGTTCAGTAGCAAAGAGATCTATGTGAAGAAGACCCCAAGTTTGAAAGAGTCTCTCTGCCACATCTTGTCGAAGTTCCCATTCGTGCAGGTGGAGGATTTGCTGAGCTTGTCTGCTTTAGAATTCTCTATTCCCAGAAGATAAGTCGCCTGAAGTGTGATGGACTGGCGTTCTGCCCATTCCAAGATTTGTACCAGTTCCCTACACAGCTTCCAGGAAACAGACCGTCCTTCTTTATGTAGAACATCACTTCTTGGTTGTCCATATGGACCATGACAGTCTTTCCACGGAGAAAGCCCTCAAACGTGCGTAGGACATTTCCAATCGCCCGAAGGCCCTCTCACAGCCCGACCAGAAGCCCTGAGTTTGAACTCTGTCCAGATAGGCTCCCCACTCCTTGTTCAAAGTGTCCATGGTGAGGACTAGCTGATGGACCAGTGGTCAGAGGGATGCCCCCCCCCCCAAGTCACCAGCACAAGTCCATTTTCATGCTCGGCGTGAGGACAATCTGACATGACAAAGGATGTCAGAAATGTGTCCACCTAATCTTCAGCCCCCACTGTAGGCGGTGCATGTGCAGGTGGGTGCACGGCACTACATAAATGGACGCTGCCATGTGCCCCAGAATAGTCAAGGCCTATCGAGCTGAGGCATGCATGGTGTTCTGTAGTTGAGTGGCCAAGGTTCACAGGGTGTGGGGCCTGTCTTCTGGGAGGAACGCTCTGTCTAACTTCATACTGATATAGGCCCCAATGAACTGCAGGGCCTGAGGTGGTTGCAGATTGAATTTCTCATAACTGATGACCAAGCCCAGTCTTTCTAGGCACTGAATCCTGGTCTGCAGGTTGTCGCACAGGGCAGGGGGATCCGGAGCTACTAGCAGCTAATCGTCGAGGTAAGGAAACATTTGGATTCCCTGTTTCCTTAGATGGGCCACAGCTACCACTAGACACTTGGTGAAAACTCTCAGGGCTGACAAGAGTCCAAAGGGGAGCACCTTGTACTGGAAATGGTATCCACTGACATGAAAGCACAGGTACCGCCAGAATGCATGGTGCATAGGGATATGGGAGTATGCATCTTTGAGGTCTAGTGAACACATCCAATCATTGAGTTATAGAAAGGGAAGTATGGATTTGAGAGAAGTCATCTTGATCTTTTCCCTGGTGAGAAAATTGTTGAGAGCCTATAGGTCCAGGATCAAACGAAAGCCCCCTGATCTTTTGGGGATGAGGAAGTACTGGGAGTAGAATCCCTGATTCCATTGAGAGACTCAGCAGATGCAACGTTGTAGAAGCAGCCAGGTGATCTCTTCCCTGAGGCAGTGGCTACTCTGAGTCGACCCACTGCGCCCGTACTCAGTGAGCGAGGGTCGGCGTGGACTTGAAATTCAGGACATAGCCTACCTTATTGATCTTGAGTACCCAATGGTCGGAGGTGATCGCTTCCCAAGAGTGGAAGAAATGGGAAAGCCTCCCACCCACTGATAGCTGTAGAGGTGGCCCAGATGTTTCCAAAAACCCTGCAGGGTCTGGGGGTGTTGCCAACTGAAGGAGGGCAAGGCTGCCGCGGATTATGCTGTCTGGCACGGTTCTGCGAATTCTGGGGAAACTGCATCCAGGTTTGCGGGTAAGGTTGAGGGCGGAAGGGCGTGGACGTCTCTGGAAGTATGGTTTCCAGTAGGCCGAGTAATAATTTCTTCGTGGATGATTGGTCCATTAGCGACATTAGAGATATAACCGCCACATTTTGTTCTTTTAATTGGGCCACCATCTCACGCAACTTGTCTCCAAAAAGGTTGTCTAGGAGACAGAGAAGATCTGCTAGCTTCTCGTGCACATCCTCCCTGATGGTGCTGGCAAGAAGCCATGCTAATCGTCTAGAAGCAATGGCTCCTGTTGTGGTCCAAGCAGACGTATCAAACGCTTCATAGATGGTACCCAGCAAATGCCTAAGCCCTTCTTCCAGATCATGAAATTGTTCAGGCGGGTTGCTAACCGGTGCAGCTGGAGTGACCAGTGGCTTAAGAGACTGGAGACATTTGTATAAATATTGAGTGATATAAAATTGGTGTTATTGGATCTTCACATTAAGCATACCCGCTTGAAAAGCACATTTTCCAAAATCATCCAGGTATTTGCAATCTCGCCCTGGAGGGGTGCTAGAATACAGCCGTGTTTTCTTTGCCTTTTTCATGGCCGATTCGGCACATGAGGAAGCTGGACTAAGCTATAAAACAGGGACTGCCGCATTTGAAATTTGAGGCCAGCTTTTTGAGATGTTGCTGGTCCGGAAAAGGGAGACTCCCAAGTCCTGGTCATTACCGCGTCCAACACGGCATGAGAAGGCAAGACAGTGGGCTCGGACGGCACCACGAACATCTTTCATATGCCAAGAACCTCTGCTCGGTGTCCAGAATTTTTCTGGTCTCCACGTTGAGCCCGTTTCCCACCTTCTCCACAAATTTAAAATAGAAAAGGTCTTCTGGGGGGGGGGGGGGGGAACCGGTTCATGTTATTGTTCTGGGGAGGTAAGAAGGGTAACCTGTTAAAGAGCCTGGAAACATGGATGGGGACCAGTGAGGAGAAGTGTCCCTAGGTGGGGAGCCCTTCGGAAGCGGACTGTCTGAACATGGTTCAGGACTAAGACTCCCCTGTCGGGGTGAGAGTGGGGCTCACGGGGAAAAACCTCCAGTGCTCTGGTGTTCCGCTTGTCACCTCCCTGCTGCTACTACACAGATGAGAGAAAATGCATCAATGTTTTTTAAATTTGTGACATTGCCTGGGAGGCTAAGGTCCCTTGTGTTGTATCAGGAGACGGTTCCTGGGAATTCCTCTCGGGGGCAGTGCAACGAGAAAAATGTCCGAGTCTGGGCCTCTGAGATGAGTACCGGCCCTCTCCACTGCAGAAGTCTTTTTGAGACACTTTGCCAGGGGCTCCTGCAAATGGGTTCCAGACTGCCTGCGCTGAGACAGCAATGACAGGTCCGAATAAACCCACGAGAATTGTGAAGACCCCGTGGATCCATACTCAGAATCTGGTTCCACATCAGAGAAGACAGGTTCAAGATCCAGAACAGAGACTCCTTGTGGCCCCTCCAGTGGTATAGGCAGCAGTGGAGATCTTTCAACAGAAGGAGTGGGAGTGTGTGGGACCCTATGCTCAGAGGGTTGTTTATGTGGTGACGCGCGTTCCCGCATCAAGCTCTTCACTGGTGACACGCGGTGCGATCCCAACGATGACTTGCGTCAGCGTGGCAAGGCAAGGCAATTTTTTTGAAGGGGTTAATAAACATGTGGATAAAGGTGAACCGGTAGATGTAGTGTATTTGGATTTTCAGAAGGTGTTTGACAAAGTCCCTCATGAGAGGCTTCTAAGGAAACTAAAAAGTCATGGGATAGGAGGTGATGTCCTTTCGTGAATTACAAACTGGTTAAAAGACAGGAAACAGAGAGTAGGATTAAATGGTCAATTTTCTCAGTGGAAAAGGGTAAGCAGTGGAGTGCCTCAGGGATCTGTATTTGGACTGGTGCTTTTCAAAATATATGACATTTTCTGTTTTATTAACCATTCTGTTTTATTAACCATTCCCTTCCTAATAATTCCTAACATTGTTTGCTTTTTTGACTGCTGCAGCACACTGAGCCGACGATTTTAAAATATCCACTATGATGCCTAGATCTTTTTCTTGGGTAGTAGTTCCTAATATAGAACCTAACATCGTGTAACTACAGCAAGGGTTATTTTTCCCTATGTGCAACACCTTGCACTTGTCCACATTAAATTTCATCTGCCATTTGGATGCCCAGTCTTCCAGTCTTGCAAAGTTTCATAATCCGCTTGTGATTTAACTACTCCGAATAATTTTGTATCGTCTGCAAATTTGATTACCTCACTTGTCGTATTCCTTTCCAGGTCTCTCTCTCTCTATATATATATATACACACACACAGTAGAGTGCCTCAGGGATCTGTATTTTCAGGAAAATAATGAATAAATGCCATGAATAAATGAAAAAATATTTCTCATTTGAAATGAATGAAACAAATCCTTAGGCCTAACAAACGTAACGTGCCTCTGACGCCAGCAGCTTATACTATAGCCAGCCCTAAATACCTCTGTTCTGGCTCTGGTGTGGTGTCCTGCGCTCCCCTACAGACTGCTCCCATTGACCTGGCTCTGCCCTGCATCCTATAGCTAAGAACATGCCCAGGAAGTATTGATCTTTATATGGCCTGAAGGCAGGAAATCCTGTGGTGCGCCTTGATGACATAAGCGCTGTTTAAAGTATATAAGAACGCCCAGCTCACATCAACAATTGCTTGAGCAACAGGTCCTGTTACTCCACTACTGAAGTACTCGCTTCTTCACACTCCTGCTATGCCTTGATCCGGACTGTTCAGACCTCGCTCTGCTTGTCACCTGCCCTGTCCTTGGCCTATTTCTTCTCTATGAACCTGACCCATGCCTGACTGATTACTGCGCTGTTTATGGTTCTGTGCACCGGCATCTTGTGTCAATTGTCACTTGCTGGAGCCAGTAGATCAGGCAGCGCCAATCCAACAGTGGTCCAATGGTTCACATCTCAGCCTGTGATAGGCCCAAAAGAACCGGAGGGCTACCCCATTACAACAAACCAAAAATGTTAATTTTTTCCTCTCGCATTCCTACAAATCACCTTGACAGCTGCTGTCATTTTCAAAACTTTTTAACATCCAAAATAAATATAAAAGGGTTTAAGACCAGAGTTATGCATAGGACCTAGCAAAAGGCTACAGTTAGAGATTATGAAGAGGAAAAACATGACCTTGTTACCTGTGGAGACAGAAAAGAAGAAAAACTGCCATTGGACATTTCATGAACAAATCTAAAAACAGATGTAAGACAGGCTTCTCAAAAGTGTAAGTTTAGTGGTTATAGCACACCCTGGTGAAACTTGAATTTTTTAGTTCAATCACTGATTCAAGATGATGCAATAAAGTGTGTGTAAAAAACGTGCGTCCAAACTCTGTGCCCGTTTTTTTTTTTTAACGTGTGCACATCCACCTCTCCAGGGCACCCAATGCAATATGTAAATGAGCTGCTGCAATAAAACGGATGCGGTAGGGATAAATTGTGCATCCCTAGCATGTCCGTGGCATTGGGCACCCAGGAGACATGGCCGTGCACAGGTTAGGAAAACGGACGCTCAATTTACAAGTGTCCGTTTTATCCCCCGGCAGCTATTTTACCAGCACAACATGCACACACAATATACATGGCCCAGAGCGTTTAAGTTGTGGATGTATATTGTGCATCCAGAAATTTTTTAATTTTTTATTTTTTTATTTTTTTTTAAACGCCATCTTTTTTTTTTTTTTTTTTTATGAATGGTGCTGCTTTCTGCGATTCTTCCTACTTAGCATCGTGACAATACTAAGTAGGAGGAACCATAGAAAAGCAGGGGTTTTTTTGTTTTGTTTTTAAGGTGAGTCCTTGACGCATGGGTTAAACTGCACCTCAGGTGCACAGGGATTCTTTGTATTGTGGGGTAATAGCTAATAGCCTCATGTACATAACATTTACTTGTGATGAGCGCTATTAGCTATGCCTTTGTTTGGACGCGCGTTTTGGACACACTGATCCCCTTATTGCATCAGGAGTTATGGACGCCCGTCCAAAACACGCACCCAACTACTAGTTAAGCTGTGCGCACTTATCAGCCCCATTGTGACTTTAACGAATGTCAATTATCCTCCCTCTGCTCAGAAGTATATTGCCAAAGCTTACTGCAAGTTATCTTGTGTAGCACTGTACAGACAGAGCTATAAAGATATAAAAAGTAAATATTTTTTATTATGAAATACATTTTAAACAGCTATGAATTTTTTTTGTCAGTTATTTTAATAAATTTAGGACAACTAGCACTGCTGCTAGTTGTCCTAAATGTGCTGTAGGGAATGTGCCTAAAATTAAGTGTCTAGAACCTACCCTTGGCCTGAGTGAAGCAACCAGCCCAGACCCATGTGGAGCCAGTACTGGGGCAACTGGCTACGGACAGAGTGGCCTGAAGCTGCCACCTGACACGGGGCAGCACAAAAGAAATTGGAGGGAGCGAATGGGAAGGAGAGGAAAGGATGGGAGTTTCAGGAGGGGAGAGGGCAGAGCAGATAGATTCATGAATAAGGGAAGGAAAAAAGGGAAAGAAGTCTATGGGAGGAGTAAAGCAATGAAAAGGCAAAAAGCACAAAAATAACAGCAAAAACAAAAAAAGTTATAAGTTATATCTTTGCCCCAAAAGTCAGTCAGAATCCATAATCTGGATCATTTCAGCTTTACATTATTATATTCCCGTCAGGCCCTCAGATCAATCTCTATAAGAGATTCCTGCGGCCAAACACGCCCACCTGTCTGTCACCCGTGAAAGGGCCTTTTCAATTGCTGGTTCCAGTGCCTGGAATTGAATATCCTCGCCATTAGGTCTCTGACCAATGCAAAGGAGTTTTAAAAGCATTAAAAACCTTTCTATTTAGGAAAACCTTCCAAGATTAATCTTAGACTAGCCCCCCCCGAGTTCAGACTGCCTCCTCAGCAGTGTTGTGTTATTTACATTATTGTCTTGATTTTTGTCCTGTTTGTTCCTTTTGTATCCCGCCCCAAACTTTGGGCAGGGGAAACAATTGCTTTTAAACAAGAAAAAATATTCTTTTTACCTGGATCCTAAAAATCTTTGCTGTCATCCCAAGTTTACTAAATATTTTCCTCCCTTGTCCTTTATCTTTCTATATTCCCATGGAATAGCAAGGACTAAAAGAAAAAAAATACACGTTCTGGCAGGACTAAATGCAATGCAAGTTTCATTGCAGCTGGGGCCCAGTCAATGAGCCTCACTCCATTCATTTGGCAGTGTAAATCAGGCAATCAAATGAAGTACGCTGACCGCTCCCCACCCCACCCTCTCTCACTCCGTCAGAGATCCTTTTCCAACTCTTACATTCCAAAGACCGTAAGAGGCAAGCAACCCCACTATACACACACCCCAGCCACAAACCCACCCTTCCAGCCCCCCTAGGGAGCACCTTCTAATCGCTGCTACACTGAAATCTGCAGCAAGCGGGAGGATGAGAGGAACACAGAATGAAAGATACTGTTATTTCTTTTTAACAAACTTTCCAAAAATTCATTCACATGATTTTGAAAATTTGCCAGGTGGCAGCCCGCCGAAATTCTTGCAGCAAGCAGGCGTGCCCTGCTGCTTTAACTCCCATGCGATCCTTGTAGCTGTGATCATCCCTAAATCACCCCAACCCACTTTAGAAGTTAGAAAAAGCAGTCTCTTGTTCCTATCTTGCCAAATATGGCTCAGCGGATTAAACATTCTGGCCACAGCTGGTTAAGAGTCACTCGGTGAGGGAATCTGAGTCACTGGGAGCAGGCTGTGAAGAGGTGGGGCCTATTCCTTAGAGCTGGAGGAGCCTAAGTTAGAGAAACTGAAACCTCTTTTAAACTCCAGCCAACTTTTAGCAGCTCGGTGTGACCTTGGGACAAGTCATTTGGAGGGCAGTTTTAAAAGCCATTTCCATGGAGACGTGCTTTCCCTGTGGAAACGGGCTTTCAAAAGACTGCCCGCCTTATATGCAGACAAAAGGTACACATGTAGGTCCCCCCCTGTGCGCACACTTTCTCCTGCAGTAATGTGGAGGCGTTCTCGGGTTTTCTCAGAAAAAAACTACTATTAGCAGGTGTGCAAACATGTATCCATAGTTTTCCTGGGATAATTTTCCCAGTGAAAGTATGCCTATATTTCCACTTTGAAAATCTGCGGCAAAAAAAAAAAAAATACAGACTTTGTAGATAGGCAGCCAGTCTGAAAAGGACCCCTTTAATTTGTAAGTGGCTCCATATATCCCAGCAGATCTGGGCGCTGGACATGTGCTATCAGACCATTTATCACAGAGTTCTTTGTGCATTCCAGCTCTGTGCTCAAATCCTCTTTGTGCTAAATGTACGAACACACATCAGTTATCGAAGAGGTCTCTTTTTTTCCCACTCAGTTAGAAACCGTCTGGTGCTCTCTTCCTCAAGAGGCCTACTTTTTACCTGCAGGATTTGCATCAGTTCTCAAGTGTCTGAAAGGCAGACTATAAACTAAATAAAGTGACAGTAATCGTCATGGTTTGTACATGCTTTCCTGCAGTACGATTTGACTTGACAAGTCAACACGAAAACTGTGCACAGCACGTACTTTACCTCCTCCAACCTCAATACGCCCTAAGAACACCACCTCTCCATATGGCCAAAAGCACGCGGGAACTCTCGGCCGCATTAAGGGAGAGCAGCTTTGCAACAGACAATTGGCATGGGTAAAATACTTTTTACCTTTATAAATCACTTTACATACTGACCTCTCCGTCTAGTGCAATGGAAACGTGCTCATCAATATTGGAATTATAATTGTTATCACTGTCTATAACTTTTTTATTTTTGCCACTGGTGTCTTGAGCTGGCTCTGCATTATTGCCTCTGCCCCCTCTGGCTTTATATATACATGCACGCGGTCCTAGATTTAAATAAAATTAATTTAGCCAATGTTCAAATGCTCATCTACTGCCCATATCACATTCTATTACAAATAGGAGAAACGCACTATTGCATGATGTAATTTGAAAGCAATCACACAAAAGTCAACAACCTATTGGAAACATAATTCTCAGAAATGTATACATTTTCAGTATCCTGAAACAGCTGTTATCTGGCAAGAGCTTTTTGAGTTTTGCCGACACGTTAGAATGAGTAAGACTGCTTTTCTTTCCAGAAACACAGTAGGAGTGGTAGGGTGACTGGTAAAAATATAGCCAATTCATTTCCCAAAACATACATGGATGTTGCACTTGATATCTGACTTCATTCCAAAAACAAATAAAATCATCAGTACAATCTATACACATAAAAAAAGAGCTAGTTTCCTAACCATTTCCCTTTCTGTGTTCAGTCAAGCTTTACAGGATCCTCCATTCTAGATCCCACACAGATGATAATGGGTAAAGATAGAGAACTCTAGTTCACCAAACTACACCTGTAAGTCTCCTTCTACCTAAAGGAAAGTGAGCTTATGCTGACAGAACACCAAAATAGGGCCGAAAGGTCTAGTGGAACTGTAGATCCCCAAGATCTTAGCAACAGTGACCAAAACAATAAAAAACAACAAGAGGATAAAAAAAATCTAAAGGTAAAAATATATAAAAATTAAAAAAAAAAAAGTCACTGTATATGGGTGAGGGAAAATATAGAACCCTTTTTTGGTGGGTTGGATGTATTCCTAAGGGCTATAAAAACATTCATAACTGGGGACTGTCTCCATGGACTTGTTTTCCCCTATTTGCATGTCCCAAGGTGTGGGCGCTTTCTCCTGGAGTGTGGGGGGAGGGGAGGGGAGGGGGAGCGATGACTTTCAAAGCCCAGGCGATGTAGTGAAATATTTATTTAACATTTTTATATACCGACATTCGTTTGCACATCACATCGGTTTACAGTGAAAACATCTGAAGCATGAAAGGAAGTTACATTTTAAACACTTTAAACAAAATAACAGAATTTTACGGCAGGAGGAATAGAGAGAAGTACAGTAAGGGGTAATGAGATCAGAGGAAGGAAGAAAATAGGAACAATGAACTATAGTTTTACTAACTGAAAAGGTAATCCCTCTGGGTTTTGGCTACTGTGCTGACTACAGTG
Organism: Rhinatrema bivittatum; assembly: GCF_901001135.1. Classification (NCBI taxonomy): domain Eukaryota; kingdom Metazoa; phylum Chordata; class Amphibia; order Gymnophiona; family Rhinatrematidae; genus Rhinatrema; species Rhinatrema bivittatum. The sequence goes on from NC_042616.1 coordinate 299,266,164, forward strand.
GTAGTGCTGCAGGGAACAGGCAGGACACAGATTGGGTATTCAAATTAACTTAACTGTGATTCTTCAGAAATAAATAAATACCCAATCAGGTAGTTAACTGTTCACTTTCATCTGTGCTCACACTAGTGTACTTACGGTGCAGGCTCTTCTTCCTTTTCTCTGTGTATGTGTCCTCGGTACAGGGCCCAGGCGAGAGCTTATCCCTTAGGGTGTGAGAGAATAAGTTATCCCAGCTGGGCAGGGAATTTCCTGTGTGTGAGGAGGATCCCTTTAGACTCAAAAATTAGACACAAGTCCAGATTTTCCCCAGCCTGTGTCCTGCGTCCCAAAGTATGGAGATCCAGTCTCGTGGGTCTCTAACGTTCTTGCCTCTGCCCGTCAGACTTCCTTCTGATGTGACCTCTTGCTGGGATAGGTCTGTTGCTACAAAAACTGGCTAATATTGCCCAGCTTCAACCATGAGGAGAGGTGGCACTAAACCTCCCCACAAACCAAGAAGAGGAAAAACACTTTCCAAGTCCCAAAACTTCCTCTGAGGTAATAATTTACGTAACCTCTCACCACCTCTCACTTGCAGGGAGTGGAGCAACACAGATCTTCCTACACCTGACTTCTGGGTACGGGGCTTGCTCCTCAGCAGACTGCACCAGGATCGCACTCCAGACATCTAAAAAAAAATATATATATAGACTGTTACTTAAGGCTTTTAGCCACAAAATCTGGAGGCAGGTCCTGACAGGCAAGGGGTGCACTGCAAGAATCTCCTCTCAAATCAACCAGCTCCCAAAATGGCTCCTTTCCCTCCAGAAACTAAACTAAAATGACTGAACTCTCTAAACCACTAGCCCCCTCTTTCTGCAGGCCTCTAGAGGAGGTGCTGTTAAGAAATGGTATTTCCCACTAAGCTGGAATACCCAAGCATTGATCTAGGGCCATCTAGAGGAGCCCAGGCGGGTCTCTACAGATATTTTAACAACTTTTAATCTCTCTACAGAACACTTCTTTTATAACTGGTTTAAATCTAATTTCAAATGTACTAGGAGAAAATGAACTGTACTATAGGATTATAATTAATTTACATATTTTTTCAGAGGAAGCCAGGATGGCATCTTAGGAATAGACATGCCTGCCGGGAGCACGCAGTTGTACTTTCAATTTTTCTTTATATCTTTTGCTATGGGTAAATGGAAGGATTGACATAGAACCTATTCTGTAGCTCCTATGGGCCCCGTCACCTCAAGTTAGATAAACAGTTTCATCTGGTGGGGACAACCCTTGTCCGAAGAATCTTCACTGGGGAGTTCGGAGTAGGGGGGGAGAGGATTGCCCTTGCCTCACCTAGATTGGAGCATTTCACTCAGCCCAGAGGACAGAGAACCTCCCACAGACCCAGCAGTGAAAAAAGCCAAGCACATTGCCTTGAGCTGCGTGCAGACCGACATGACCCAAACAACTGGGGCAGAATGGCAGCCCTGGTGCTGCCTTGGAGGAAGAAGGTCTCATGATCAGAGAGAATCAATCTAATACAGCAGGAAAAGATCCTCTAGCAAGGACCTGCTCTCCAGGTGGTACATTGTTCTCTCGCACCGAAGATGTGTCCCCCAAGGCTACTGCCCAGGAGGGAAGAGTTAGGTCGGCCATCATGGTTGGTGATTCGATTATTAGGAATGTAGACAGCCGGGTGGCTGGTGGGTGTGAGGATCGCCTGGTAACATGCCTACCTGGTGCGAAGGTGGCGGACCTTATGCATCACCTAGATAGGATTTTAGACAGTGCTGGGGAGGAGCCGGCTGTCGTGGTACATGTGGGCACCAATGACATAGGAAAATATGGGAGGGAGGTTCTGGAAGCCAAATGTAGGCTCTTAGGTAGAAAGCTTATATCCAGAACCTCCAGGGTAGCATTCTCTGAAATGCTCCCTTGTTCCACACGCAGATCCCCAGAGCCAGGCAGAGCTCCAGAGTCTCAATGCGTGGATAAGACGATGGTGCAAGGAAGAGGGATTCAATTTTGTAAGGAACTGGGGAACCTTTTGTGGAACGGGGAGTCTTTTCCAAAGGGTGGGCTCCACCTTAACTAGGGTGGAACCAAGCTGCTGGCACTAAACTTTAAAAAGAAGATTGTTCTAGTTTAAAAGCTGCTCTAAGGGGAAAGCAGACAGTTGCTCAGCAGCGCATGGTTCGGAGGAAGGTATCTTCAAAGATACTAATGACGCATTAGAATTAGGGCATCCCAACAGTGCGGTTCCAATAATAAGAAAAGTAGCCCAAGTGCCTGTAATTAAAGACTCACCTGAGCTAAAAGATTCCAATTTATCCCTATCAATTAAAAAGCAGAATGAAAATACAAACAAAAAACAAACTTTGAAATGTTTGTATGCTAATGCCAGAAGTCTAAGAAGTAAGATGGGAGAATTAGAATGTATAGCAGTGAATGATGATATAGACTTAATTGGCATCTCAGAGACATGGTGGAAAGAGGATAACCAATGGGACAATGCATTACTGGGGTGCATATTATATCGCAATGACAGAGAGGAGCACCCGGGAGGCAGGGTGGCACTTTATGCCCAGCGTGGCATAGAGTCCAACAAGATAGAGATCCTGCATGAGACTAAACGCACAATCAAATCTTTATGGGTAGAAATCCCTTGTGTGTTGGGGAAAAGTATAGTGATAGGAGTAACTACCGATCACCTGGTCAAGATGGTGAGACTGACAGTGAAATGCTAAGAGAAATTAGGGAAGCTAACCAAATCGGTAGTGCAGTAATAATGGGAGAATTCAATTACCCAAATATTGACTGGGTAAATATAACATCAGGACATGCTAAAGTTCCTGGATGGAGCAATTGGTTCAGGAACAGAGGAGAGAGGAAGCAATTTTAGATCTAATTCTCAGTGAAGAACAGAATTTGGTGACAGAAGTACGGTGGTGGGGCCACTTGGCAATAGTGATCATAATATGATCAGATTTGAATTAATGACAGGAAGGGGGACAGTAAATAAATCCACGACTCTCGTGCTAAACTTTCAAAAGTGAAACTTTGATAAAATGAGAAAAATAGTTAGAAAAAAACTGAAAGGAGCAGCTACAAAGGTAAAAAGTGTGCAAGAAGCATGGACATTATTAAAAAATACCATCTTAGCAGCACAGTCCAGATATATTCCACACATTATGAAAGGTGGAAGGAAGGCAAAATGATTACCAACATGGTTAATAGGTGAGGTGAAAGAAGCTATTTTAGCCAAAAGATCTTCATTCAAAAATTGGAAGAAAGATCCAACAGAAGAAAATAGGATAATGCATAAGCGCTGGCAAGTTAAATGTAAGACATTGATAAGACAGGCTAAGGGAGAATTTGAAAAGAAGTTGGCAGTAGAACCAAAAACTCACAGTAAAAAACTTTTTAAAATATATCCGAAGCAGAAAGCCTGCGAGGGAGTCAGTTGGACCGTTAGATGATAGAGGGGTTATAGGGCACTTAGAGAAGTGTTCAGATCTGATGTTACTGCATGCATTAATTCATTTCTAAAATGTGATCCATTATCTGTCACAATTTTCACTGGTACCCCAAATCTGGGTATTATGTGAGTCAGCAATGCTTTTGCCATACAAGTACCAGTTTCTGCTTTACAGGGTATGGCTTCCAGCCATTGAGTGTATGGACATAAGATAAGGCCATCGTGGAAAGATTCAACAATTTCTTTGCTTTGGTGTTTACTGACAAGGATGTTTGGGGAGATACCCGTTCCGGAGAAGGTTTCTTGGGTAATTACTGTGAACCTAGAAGATGTGGTAGGCCTGATTGACAAACTGAAGAGTAATAAATCACCTGGACCAGATGGTATACAAGTCCAGGGTTCTGAAGGAACTCAAAAATGAAATTTCAGACCTATTACTGGTAGTTAAAATTTGTAACCTATCATTAAAAATCATCCATTTGACCTGAAGACTGGAGGGTGGCTAATGTAACCCCAATATTTAAAAAGGGCTTCAGGGGCAATACAGGAAACTACAGACCAATTAGCCTGACTTCAGTGCCAGGAAAAATAGTGGAAAGTGTTCTAAAGTTCAAAATCACAGAACATATAGAAAGACATGGTTTAATGGAACAAAGTCATCATGGCTTTACCCAAGGCAAGTCTTGCCTCACAAATCTGCTTCACTATTTTGAAAGGGTTAATAAACATGTAGATAAAGGTGAACAGGTGGATGTAGTGTATTTGGATTTTCAGAAGCCATTTGACAACGTTACTCATGAAAGGCTTCTAAGAAAAGTAAAATCTCATGAGATAAATGGTGATGTCCTTTCATGGATTACAAACTGGTTAAAAGACACGAAACAGAGAGTAGGATTAAATGGACAATTTTCTCAGTGGAATGGAGTGGGCAGTGGAGTGCCTCAGGGGTCTATATTGGGACCCTTACTTTTCAATATATTTATAAATGATCTGGAAAGAAATACGAGTGAGGTAATCAAATTTTCAGATGATACAAAATTGTTCAGAGAAGTTAAATCACAAGCAGATTGTGCTAAATTGCAGGAAGACCTTGTGAGACTGAAACATTGGGCATCAAAATGCAGATGAAATTTAATGTGGATAAGTGCAAGGTGATGCATATAGGGAAAAATAACCCATGCTATAGTTACACAATGTTAGGTTCCATAGTAGGTGCTACCACCCAAGAAAGATCTAGGCGTCATAGTGTATAACACATTGAAATTGTCGGTTCAGTGTGCTGCAGCAGTCAAAAAAGCAAACAGAATGTTGGGAATTATTAGAAAGGGAATGGTGAATAAAACAGAAAATGTCATAATGCCTCTGTATCGCTCCATGGTGAGACCGCACTTTGAATACTGTGTACAATTCTGGTCTCCAATTCTCAAGAAAGATATAGTTGCAATGGAGAAGCTACAGAGAAGGGCAACCAAAAGGATAACGGGGATGGAACTATTCCCCTATGAGGAAAGACGAAAGAGTTAGAGCTGTTCAGCTTGGAGAAGAGATGGCTGAGGGGGGGATATGATAGAGGTCTTTAAACCACTCACCTTCAGTCAGAGGCTTAGGGGTGCGCATCGACGATCAATTCAACCTTAAATCTTTCATTCACAACACAACCAAAGAATGTTACTTCAAACTCCAAGTGCTAAAAAATCTGAAACCACTCCTTCACTTCAGCGACTTCCGCTTAGTAGTCCAGTCCATAATTCTGTCCAAGTTAGACTACTGCAATTCTCTTCTGCTAGGTCTTCCGTTTTCGTCCATAAAACCCTTACAGATGGTACAAAACGCTGCAGCGAGGCTACTCACCAACACCAACAAAAGAGCCCACATCACTCCAATTCTGCTCTACCTCCACTGGCTTCCCATAAAAGCTAGAATCACCTTCAAGACATTATCAATGATCCACAAGGATATTATGGGAAGCGCTCACCTAAATCTTACCTCACAACTCCGCCTTCACACATCAAAAAGACCTATCAGATATAATTATAAAGGTTCTTTATATGCTCCCCCGATTAAAACTTCACTAGCAAAACGAGCACTCTCCACTGCTGGGCCCTCCCTATGGAACTCATTACCGCAAGATCTTCGTCTTGAAACCTGCCATCTTACCTTCAAGAAAAACCTCAAAACGTGGCTCTTCCGACAAGCCTATTCGGAATCGCAGAAACAATTCGACACAGGTCAAAGAGCAAAATAGCACAATATAAAGTCCCTTCCGACTTTATACCCTTAGGACCTTCAGGACCTTATCTGGACAGTCCACCCACCTGCTATGAAAAACCATCTCTTGAAGCATCAGCTTTCTAGCTCATGCTCTTCCCATAGTTATTTTATTTTATATATCTTTTTTATGTTTAATATTTAATATTTATTGATCTACGTTCTTTTGTTCAATAATTTGTTGATTGTTTAATGTTACGCTGCACGTTCTCTGTTCAATACTTTGTCTATTGTTTAATGTAACGCCTTACCGGCGACAGTTTTGTTATATGGAAACCGACCTGATTTGATATGTATATCGAGAATGTCGGTATATAAAAACCCTAAATAAATAAATAAATAAAATCATGAGAGGTCTAGAATGGGTAAATGTGAATCGGTTATTTACTCTTTTGGATAATAGAAAGACTAGGGGGCAGTCCATGAAGTTAGCATGTAGCACATTTAAAACTAATCAGAGAAAATTATTTTTCACTCAACCCACAATTAAACTCTGGAATTTGTTGCCAGGAGATGTGGATAGTGCAGTTAGTGTAGCTGGGTTTAAAAAATGTTTGGATAAGTTCTTGGAGGAGAAGTCCATTACCTGCTACTAATCAAGCTGACTTAGAAAATAGCCACTGCCAATACTAGCATCAGTAGTGTGGGATATACTTAGTTTTTGGGTACTTGCAAGGTACTTGTAAGCCTGGATTGGCCACTGTTGGAAACAGGATGCTGGGCTTGATGGACCCTTGGTCTGACCCAGTATGGCAGTTTCTTATGTTAGAGAGAGAGAAAACCGAGGCGTGGGAAGGATGTGTTCCAGGTAGGAGTACAAGACAGTTCAGTCCAAGTCAGGTGTGTGTAGTGGAGGATTTACAGCCTGGAGAGATTATGAAGGCTTTGAGGCATGGACAAGCTGGCAGAAAGATTTTGAATTGGATAGATCGACGGAATATATACAAGAAAAATCTGGAAAGTGAACTTTAACTTGGATAAGTCCCTCACAAGTCAGATTTCTTCACTTACTGGGAAAACACATGATTGGGTGAATAAGTTTCAGTTTTTATGAGGCTCACCTTGAGAACCCGGGGCAACATGCAGACAAAATAGAAACCTAATCTCAGATAAGAGGGTGCAGGAGGCACTGATGAAAGATAACACTTCCCTACAAAATGTGTTGGAAAGTTTTGAAAATCTGATTAGGTGCTGAAATTTATGGTTTATTAACAATCCCCATCACTCATGCCGGGTCGACCCAGTCCTAGTGTTGCCCTGTTGCATGCATGGTGTTTTAGGTCTGAATGGCACAACGATTTCTCCTAACCAGTAAGAACTACAACTCCATGCATGCAACAGGGCAATACCAGGATTGCATCAACCTGGCAACCATAATGACAGCACTTGAACATCCTTCCACAGGAACATCTACAGGTGTCAACACATCCTGTCTATTCCCTTCTCCCCCTCCCAACGTGAGAATTTATCATCTTCCTCAGTATCCGCAACACTGATTGTAATGTTAGCTCTGGATACAGACAGAGACTGACTTTTAAAGTTATAGTTTAAGCATAGTTAGAAATCTTTCCTGGGTCAACAAAATAAATAAATAAAAGTCAGTTTCCACCCAGATGTGTCCAAAGCCATTCAGAGATGAAGGAAGCAGTTTCTTTAAATGAGACCCAGAGTCCTTCAGTTAGGAGCCTCTTTTTTTTTTTTTTTTTTTAAGTTTCCTTCAACACATCCTGTATTTTTTTTTTTTTTAACTTCATCAGCTCTAAAGTGGTCCCCGCTATATATCTCCTTCCTAACTGGTAGCTCTTTATAGCCACTATTTCTCTCTCAGATTAGTGATAACTATCACTCTTGATTTGTACTTTCTTCTTGTGTGTGATCACTGACTAATTTTCCTATCAGTTGGGACTCGTCTTTTCCATTTATTGACGACTTGATTTATGGCAAGAATTAATGGGGTAGATTTTAAGACCTGCGCACGGGCATACATGTGCACACGCTAACCGGCGCGCACACGTTTGCCCGATTTTATAACTTGCGCATGCAAGTTATTAAATCGGGGGTCAGCGGGCACAAAGGGGTGCACACTAGTGCGCCTTCCTTGCATGAGCCGACACCCGCGGGCTTCCCCCTAACCTAACCTTTCCACCCCCCAGCCCTACGCTAAGCCCCCCCCCAAAAAAAAAATTTTTATCAAACCTTTTGCGCCTGCCGGCAGCCTTTTGCCACTACACAATCCTCCAACACAGTGGCAAAAGGCCACTGTGTCTGAGGTCTCTGGCCCTGCCCGCCCAGCCCCTTTTTGCAAGCCCCAGGACTTAGACACGTCCTGGGGCTTTACGCGTATCGCCGGGCCTTTATAAAAAAGGCCCGGCGCGCGTAAGGCGATTTACGCGCGGAGTGCTTTTAAAATCCAGCCCAATATGTGTAATTCAGTTTGAAACAAAATGATTATTCCTCATTTGTATTTATTCTTTGTTTCTTGACTTTTTTCTTCTTCTTGCATAATTTGAATGTTATATTTTGACAATCTTAAAAATAAAATAAAAAATTAATTAAAAAAAAAATTGGTCATATTTTACTTGTCCTGAAAACCTTACCAGTTTCAGACATCAAGAGCTAGAATTTAACATCTGTATAGTATAGGCTTTACCATTACATAATACTGACATTATTCCTTTAAGCTCTCTGGTGTGAAACAAACTCCCTGCATCACTACATTTAAAAATAACAGTGAAATAACAGATTACACAAACCTCATATAGTTTGCATCTGCCTGTTATCAGGTGGACATATTGCTGGCTAACCTTCAGCAGCCTAGGGAAATGGCTGATAATGATTATACCAGAAGAATGCTAAAATTAATATAGGCTGGAACAGGACGGTAAACCTAACATTAAGGGGCTGATTCACTAAACTTTCTAGGCTATTCAGATGGTAGTGGAAGGTTTACTAAAGTCAAGAAAGGTTTTCACACCTAAAGCTTAATGTCTTTTGGATAAAGTTTGCTTTCTAGTCCGAAGCGAAATATTCCCTTTACTAAAATTAGTTTATTTTATGTTCTGAGTTTGGTTCAGTTATATTGTTTTGTAATGTTTTGGTTGGTTCCGATTTTATGTATGGATACAGTCCTGTATGTTTTTTTAAAAAAATAAAACCTCTTTAAAAGTTTTTTGAATTTTTGGTCTTAATAAAAGGCCTAAAATCAGCCATATTAAATCACATTGGTTGGATTTCCTGTCCGGATCACCCTCAGTGTCTCATATTTTCATGCAACTTTCAATCTAGCATGCTCAATAATAGCAATAATCACGCAGAGGCAATACCATGACTGTGCAGAATGAACAAATTCAAAATATTCTTTGCTCTCACTAAGCAAACTGACATTGACGCCAGAAGTATATGCCAATGCTACGTCATTACCCTGTTTTCCCTAACTTTGGATCTAAAATAAAAACCAAAGTGAATTGTGGAGCTGCTGCTTCTAAAATAAATCCAAATTTACACTAACCACAAGCAGATAAGGAGGACCAAACATATCCAAGCTGACAGGGGTTCCAAAACTAGGAGCTATGCCCCCAGCTGGGTATTTGCATCACTTTGGGATATTTGGCCTCCAGTTGCCAGTGGAACGTAAAAGCTCATGCCACCCTAGTACAAAGAGCAGCAATGCTAAAAATAAAAAATGCAACTTCATTCAACCAATACCTAGAATACCTCTGCGATCTCTATGGTCTTGAATGCTCAGGTTTTTATGTTGGTTAAAAAAAAAAAAAAAAAAAAAGTACCACAATCTACAAAGAATCCTGTTTCCTGCTATTAGAAATCTCTAGTATGGTTAGTTGGGATAGTGAAGGGCTACCCAGTTAATGCAAAACGTGCATTCAACTGCAGCTTTCACACACTACTTCAGACTCTTTAACTAAAAAAAAACCAAAAAAACCACACACGGATGCTAATATGTGGAATAGCAAATAAACTCCACCAGGCCGTTTGGTCCTAACATTATTCCTCGAAACCCACACAAGCACATACATTATTCAGTACTTCTGAGCCTACATACCCATCATGCTTAGACATAGTTTGACGAAACATAGCTAATAAGAGCAGCGTTAAATGAAAAGGGCAGATATGACAAAATCATGCAAAAGGACAACTGTGCACCGCTGCCTCGTGATAGCAAGAATGACTTTAGGATTCACAATTGCTCCTTCATGCAACTCCACCATACAGACATTATGCTGAGCTCAAACACTGCCACGAGTTACCTACAACATGAGAGGTTCTCTCATTTCCTTTCTGACCCAGAAAGGCATTTGAAGGTTATCAAGCATGCACATATATTTATTTTACCATCAGATGGGTCACACAGTTGAAAAACATTTAAAGTGCAATTTTCCTTATTCCTCACCCGTGAGATTTAGGTTTCACATGTGACCTTTATCGCCTGCTCCTGAGGTACTCCAGCCAGAACTGGGACCATGAAAAGACAGAGCCGGGACAAAACCACACATGTGACCTTCACTGCCATAGGTCTGTGCTCACAGCACAGCTTTACACAATCCTGCCCCGGCCGTTCAGCGCCTGGCAGCAAACATTTAAGAGTCTATAAATAGGTCCTGCACATGCAGAATGAAACAAACACTGGAGGGTTCATAGCACACCAGCCCGTAACACCCTCCTGCTATCACTATCCAGTTTAAAATCAGCCTTTCAGCAATAGGGGATAATCTTCTCGTGCACGCAGACACAGGCAGGGGAGCATCTTCTCACGGAACTTTCTTTCAGGTCGTCTGAAATGCATTCTATTTGGGTTCCAAATGCATTTAACTCAAGATGTGCTTAAAAGTCAGATGAAAGTCATTTTAATCCAGTGAGGGAAAGTTAAATGAAGATTGCATGGTATAGAGACTTAAGTGAGGATTGCCTAGTTCAAAATGCAGCACAAAAATATGATCACACTTAATGGCTTACCTGTATTTTTAGATAACACACCACATATTATATTTTTCCAGTCAAAAGTGGCAATGCTACCTTCTTTTTTTTAGCACATTCTATAAAACCAAAAATGTGCATATAGATTTTTTCTTGCCATCCATCCATGAGGACACAGACATTAGAGATGAGTAGTAGTGAGTGGGCAGACAAAGGGGAATTAGGCACTGGAGCTCCATTCTAAATTAAGACGACCCCACCTTTGATATATGCAGGAACCTTGCCAACTAATCCCTTGACAAACACTGGTGCTTGCTTTACAGGAAAGCAAAAAAAAAAACAGTCACACCACGCTGAAGCCCTGGATACAAAAATCTCACAAATGTTCTACAATTCCTAGGGCAGAGGAATGGAGCCAAAAAGGAAAACAACTAAACAATGGCTTTACAGCAGAGCAGCAGGAACGGCAACCAACACTACATTTTACATGCAACTTAAAACAATCCTAGATTTAAAAGTCACTGAAGGGATAAGTACACAGTACAAAGATGCGGATGTAATCACTGCCAAATGCAGATGCTTTAAAAAAAAAAAAAAATTCACTGAGGACCTGACTCACTAAGGCTTTTCTCCCATTCTTTGCCTACGCAGAAAAAAAAAATAAGCTTAGTGAATCTGGCTGTAAGTGAACAATTTTCGTATTCAACTGCACATCTCTTCCACTCCCGAAAGAACTGCTCCTTCATATACAATACGATTCCTGCCCTGAACAAAAGCGCAATGCAGTCAGTGAAAAGATCCAAAATTGTGAACCTATCTTGTCTAGTTTTGATTTTTGCAAGGTAAATTCTTTGTTGCCATTGTCCGCTGCCACACTGGAAGACAATGCACTATTCAGAAAACAGCTTTAAGGTAGCCCAGACCAGTCTGGATAATAGAGCGGCATGTAAACAATACCTGACAACATTTCAGGGTTTCAGTTTTACCTCACTAGGGACCACACATACAGGCCGATTCAGTAAAGTCCGTGGGAGAGCGGACGAACGCTCGCTCTCCTGACGCACGCACTGGCCACTCGCCGATGCACGCGATTCAGTGTTCAAATTAGGTGGTGAGGTAGAAACGGGCAAAAGGAGATGCTAGGGACACTAGCGCGTCCCTAGCACCTCCTGTTGACCCGGAGTGGCGGCTGTCAGCGGGTTTGACAGCTGACACTCAATTTTGCCGGCGTCGGTTCCGAGCCCGCTGACAGCCACGGGCTCGGAAACCAGACGCCGGCAAAACTGAGCATCCGGTTTTCGGCCCGACAGCCGCCGGCCCATTTTACATTTTTTTTTTTTTTACTTTTTTTTACTCTTTGGGACCTCCAACTTAATATCGCCATGATATTACGTCAGAGGGTGCACAGAAAAGCAGTTGTACTGCTTTTCTGTGCACTTTCCCGGTGCCGGCAGAAACTAGCGCCTACCTTTGGGTAGGCGCTAATTTCTAAAAGTAAAATGTGCGGCTTGGCTGCACATTTTACTTACTGTATCCCGCGGGCATACCTAATAGGGCTATCAACATGCATTTACATGTTGAGGGCGCTATTAGGTTCCATGGGTTGGACGCGCGTTTTCCTCCCCTTACTGAATAAAGGGTAAGGGAAAATGCGCGTCCAAGGGCAGGTTAGTGCGCTCCGTTGGAGCGCACTGTACTGTATCGGCCTGATACTAAGCATTTTTCCCCCACAGACATAAGACAGAGGAAAATGTCATTGCATACAAATTGATCTCGTGCATGTTTCATTGTGGATAGCCTGAAAACTAAACCGGCTAGAGGGTATATAGAGGAGCCCAAATCTGAGTTTTACATCGGATTCCACAAACCAAGAGGAAGGGTGCACTGGATTCAGAATCGGTCACTGCACGATATTTTGGGATGTAGGCCCCCTCGCAGCGGTTGGCCTCACAAAAATTGGAGCAAAGTTAACTGCTCACTCTCCAACAAGAACTCTTTAAGGATATTTCTAGTAAGCCAGAAGCCTCTGTAAAAGGGTTTAAGGGCAACAAAAATTTTTTAAAAAAGTGTCCTATTGTAAATCTCTCAGTTAAAAAAAGGTACTCAGTGCGGGCTTTTCCCATTAGCTGAGCAGCAATCCCAGTGGAGCTTACATTTGTTTTAAAAATAGGCTTGTGTTTTGTATACGCCTAAGTAACATGACACTGATGAAATGTAAATAGGAAGACACATTTTGGCCCAAAAATAAAAAATGGTCACTGCTTAATTTGGCTGCCACAGAGCCATTGAGTTTTTTTGCAGCCATAACTCCATCTGCAGTAAAGATCTGTCAAAGGAACTGTTTTAAAATGTCTTTTGCAATGAAATGTCCTCATCATCCTCAATTGTCAAGCCGTTCTGAAATTATGGTCCTATGCAAGATGGTTTCGAGTTTTTGTGATCTCCAACTGCCGCCAAGGCATCCACTTGTACATAAAGCATTCAAATATGATTTTTTTTTTGTAATGGCAATGTCAAGAAAAGCTTTTTCTGCGCCATGGATTGATTAAGTATATGAACAGTGGTGCTATTCGGCTATTTCAAAGCTCTGTGATACTGACCAGATGAATAAGAACATAAGAACATGCCATACTGGGTCAGACCAAGGGTCCATCAAGCCCAGCATCCTGTTTCCAACAGTGGCCAAGCCAGGCCACAAGAACCTGGCAAGTACCCAAAAACTAAGTCTATTCCATGTTACCATTGCTAATGTCAGTGGCTATTCTCTAAGTGAAATGATGAAGAAATAATGACAAACTGGTTGACTCTTCCAGAGGTGTCATATGATATTTGGGAATTTCTTGTAAATGTAGAAAGAGTTATCACAGTAAAGGCTGCAGCTGTAGGAATCATAAAACGGTATGCACACTAACGTGCAAAGCTTGTAAGGGATGATGCGACTAGTAGAGGTGAGCTCTATAACTATAGTTTTGCATATAATACCACTCATGGGGTTGCGGCAATTCAATGGAATGCTCGAACTGAATCTGAGATACTGTAATCCTGTAGAACTGTGAGAAGGCATTTTTCTGTGCCCTATCCAGTACTGCTACCCAATGGTCCAAATACTCACAACTGCAGCCAGAGGCACTGAAATAGCAGGTTTTATTTGCCAGCTTGTTACATCACAGGCCAAACACAGTTCAGTTTCTATAGAAAATAGCAATGTCTTATGCATACATTCTGGTGCAGGCAGATCTCCTGGTCCCCATAAGAGCCGCAGACTTTACCTCCCAGGTTTACTCTAACACAGTGTGGCCAGCCTTGAGCTGCAGGTCTTACTGGTTTCTCTCATGCTTCTTGGCCTCCTTATAACGGTGGCTTCGACTTCAACATGGTCCTGTGCTTGAGGGATCTTTGTCCACTCAGCCACAATGTCTTCCCTGAGAACACCTTTCTGCCAGCATTTTCCAGTATATATTAAATATTTATTTATTTATTATTTATTTAACACTTTTATATACCGATATTCTTGTAACAAGTTACAAATCACTTCGGTTTACATTGTAACGATAACCAGAGCATGAAAGAATGCATTACATTGAACAAGGAAGTGCAAACTTGGATCATATATATAAATATATATATAAATATATATATATATAGCCTGCCACTTTGAAGTCCTACTGGCTTCTTTCAGGCTCCTTGGCCTATGGATAATAACTCAGTACTCACCATGGTCCCATCCGACCAGGCCTAGTTACTCCAGCTGCAAAACTTCCCTGCAGCACCACATCCGGCTTTCTAGGTGTCTGCCCTGTTCTACCTTTTCCCAGGGCTCTTGTTTCTCTGGAAAGCGGTTGTTAATCAGACACATTTGTATACAATCATTCCACTTCTTCAGTGTTGAACCTCTACCCCCACCCTTTTGGAATTATAATACACAGAAATCTGCAGTGCTTTCTTGTTTCAACTACTTGTGGGTAATGTTGCGCCAGAGGTGGACCCTTGGGCTGAGGTGGGGTTGATACAACCCATAGGCAAGATTCTACGGGTCCCCACCATCAGCAGGTGGAGTGGGCTGAAGTTAGAGACCACTGGAGCTTCACCTATACCAACCCTCGTTCCCCTCGGGCTGAGCCTTTGGGTGCCGGGCCGGCAGGTGGGCCTCGAGGTTAGCAAGAAGTGAGTAGCTATACAGCCCAGACACAGCAGTCGGTAGATGGCGTAGTTCTATCCTGGACTGGATACTGTACGAGGGCTCAGGTGCCAAAGGAACAATAGGGAACTGAAGGCACCCGAGCAAAGGAAGGCCTAAGGCTTGAGAGTCCACGTCCAGAGGATAGGCGAGGAGAGGTGTCACTGACAGGCTGGATTCTGAGCCGGCTGTGAATGGTAGTTGTGGCAAGCAACGAAGAACTCTGGACGAAGAAGAATCTGTAGCGTAGTCGTGCAAAGTGAGGGTTGGGGCACTGAGAAGGCAGGTATAATCAGTCCAAGCAATAGTCACGATATGGAGCAAGCAAATGTGATCAGGCAATGCAGAGGTCAGGGCGTGGAGAAGGCAGGCGTGGTCAGGCAATGCAGAGGTCAGGGCGCGGAGAAGGCAGGCGTGGTCAGGCAATGCAGAGGTCCGGGGCTGGTGAGAAGCGGAAGAGTAGTCAGGCGTAGCGAAGGTCCGGGGCTGGAGAAGAAGTTGAAGAGTAGTCAGGCATAGCAAAAGTCAAGTCCAGGGAATCAGTCCAACACATAGACGAACAGGAACTAGGAGAACAGGAACCAGAAACACACGATGAGACGATCCAAGGAATAGCAACGAGTATTCGGAGTCCTGTTGCAAAGGTAACGCTATGGAGCGAGGCCTGAGCTTTTATAAGCTTAAGAGTCTGACGTCCATGGCCAGGTTCCCGCCGCGGGCCCTTTAAAAGAATCCCTGATGCGCGCGCCTAGGAAGGGGCACAACGCTGGTGGCGGCGTCTCTCCACGGGCCACGCAGAGAGGTTCGACGAGCAGGGACATCCTGGTCAGAAACACTGGGCAACGTGGCAGGGCCGGAGGGAACCAGAGGTCAGAGCTGGCGGCCCACCGCCACCAGAGAAGAGGAGCCAGCAGCTGGAGTCCGTCTGAAGACGTGAGAGGGCCGTGCCATGGGGCTGCCGCGGGCAGCACACGTAATAGTAAATCAAACAAAAATTTTACCTATTTACATATTGCATTAACTGTAAGTTGTCTAATGTAAACAATGTTATACTTGGATATATCTGTATGAAAAGGTTTTTATGTATCCTGTCTACTTTCTCTTTATATTCTCTCTGTGCTCTCAGATATGCATGTCCTTCTTTGAATATTTTATTCTAATTTTTTACTGTTTTCTCTAGGTTCCATCCTGATGCAGTCTCTTCAAAACACGGCCATCCTTGGGGACCAAGACTCTATTGACATAACCTTTTTGGATTGATGCTGACAAGTGAACTCTCTGCTTGCTTGTACACAATATAATAAAAAATGTGTATATGAACTCTATGGACATTGCTGAACTTTCGGGTCCTTCCTCCTTGCATTGATCCCATATCTTTGATGGTTGGACTTTCGCCTGTTTTGCTTTTCACTTTCACTCTCACCAACTGCACCCTCTCTTCTTGCACTGCGCCATCTATAGCGCTGGATAACTGCCCTTTGTACATTTCTAGGCTGTTTCCAGTGATGTGAGCTCACGTCATCAGACCACCACATTGTTTTGGTTGTATTTAAAATATATTACTGTATAGTTTATGTTTCACTGCATTCAGTTGAAAGCATTAGACATTAAAAAAAAAAAATTGTTGCTGACTAATCTCAAATGTTCTTGCAGTATGATGTTATCCTGTACAGGCTGTCAAACAGAGCAGACATGCCATTCAGCACGCTTATTTAATATAAGCGGCAATCAAGGTATAGAGCCCTCTGAAAATTGAACAGTGCTCAAAAATTAAGCTCTTGTAAGAGCACAGAGTGACACATCTGCAATGTGAAAGGACACAAAGTTGAAAATACACAGGGCCACATTTTAAGACGTACGAGCGGGCGTAGATTTGTGCGCGCAACCCGGCGCACAAATCTACGCCCGAATTTATAACATGCACGCTCAGCTGCGTGCATGCTATAAAATCGGGGGTTGGCGTGCGCAAGGGGTGCACCCTTGTGCACCTTGAACACGCCAGGCCCTAAGGGAGCCCCGATAGCTTTCCCCGTTCCCTCCGCCCCCCCCCACCTTCCCCTCCCTTCCCCTATCTAACCCGACTCCCAGCCCTACCTAAATCCCCCCTACACCTTTACTTTTTTTTTTTTTTTATTTACGCCTGCCTTTGAGCAGGTGTAGGTTGTGCGTGCCGGCCAAGTGCCGGCGTGCGATCCCCGGGCCCAACGGCAGTGGAGAGGCCTCTGGCCACACCCACACCCCTGGACTGCCCCATCCCGCCCACGCCCCACCCCACGCCCACGCCCCACCCACACGCGCAAGCCCCGGGTACTTACATGCGTCCCGGGGCTTGCGCGTGTCGCCGGGCCTATGCAAAATAGGCTTGGCGCATGCAGGAGCGGGTTTTCGGGGTTACGCGCGTAATATACGCGCGTAACCCTTTTAAAATCCGCCCCACATTGCGCACTTCGCAAACAGAAGTGTGACTTAAGTATCCAAAGATGTCATAGGACTTGTTTGAAAGGAAATTTCATTACAAAGGCCTTTTTAAACAGCTCAACCGGCATATCTTTACCGCAGATGAAAAGCAAACCAGAATGGAAGCTGCGAATCAGTGGCCATTTTGGATTTCTAGGACACTATAAGAAGTGTCTACATATCATCAGTACCAAATCTAAGTATATAAAAAATATATATATACTTGTTTCAAAAAGGTCCCTTCTTGCCTCATTTATTTTGCAAGTGTTTAGAAGTTTCTATTCCTAACCTCATGGCACACCCTGTGCAGTAGCGCAGAGAACAAGGATGCAGATTCCCTATAACATAAGGTCAGTCGAGCATGAGTTCAGCATGTAGGTGGCACATTCAGGTACAGGATTAAAAGGACGATATTGGTCCCTATAGCTGAGGCCCCACTAGCCCTGAGGCTACACCTCAGAGGCCCTCCAGCTGGCAAAGGATGGCTGAACCACTTGGGCAAGACAGTCTTGAGAAGGGATCGGAATGGTAGAAATCACAAAGGCTTAAATTAAAAAAGAAAATAGCTTCCAAATGGAAGTCTACAGACGTGCTGGTTCCATAATTACATATAACTATGTGACAGAGAAAGAGAGCAGCTGACTTCCTAGTACCCAAGTTTGAAGGACATTCTTGGAAACCAGTCATTTTTGGGCATTACTCCAAACATTTATAATTAAAAGAGGAGGTGTGAGATGAACACAGTTGATATGCCAAGTCTGCTGCTCCTCTGTTGGGCAAACTACGCCAACACTAGTCTCAGAGTCAGCAGGTCCACATACTGGTATGCGGCTGAAATGTTTTCATTTATTTCTTTTCTTTATTTTCATTTTATGCCATTTCATTTTTGTGTACAGTAAATATTTTTAGTGTATGTAAAAAAAAAAAAAAAAAGTAAAATGTTTGTTTACATCACATGTTGTCTCAACATCTTATCAACATCAATATCTTATCAATATATTGTGAAACACATACCAAACTGGTTTATTAAATCTTAATGTATTAAATACATTTATTATAATTTTACATAACTTACCAACACTCATACACACTTATATTCACAAAAATGTTCACAGATAAATATTATAGATAGTGCACCCAGAAGACAAGTTCTTTTTTTTTTTTATGCAATTTTCAAATATAACGCAAGACAATACACTTGAATAGAAATTAAGTGACAATTTTTTTACAAAATACATAAATTTATAAAGAAATAAAGAACCATCAGAAAAAATTAAAAATAAACATAGAAAAATCGCCACAATCAAAGTCCTCAAGTGGGGGATAAGAGTATCACCATTTCAAGGTATTTTAGTTAGAAAACTAAGATATAAGAAAAAGCTGGCTTTATCAAGGGCCTAAATAATGAACAAACTACATTCTATCATAGACAGTTAGTTGGGCATAGGAGTCAGAGGATATTTTATTAGACAAGAAAGCAGATAATTGAGATGGTTGGAAAAAAATATAAGAGGCATTTTGATGTTTTATGATACATTTGCAAGGGAACTTTAAAATTAAAAAAAGCTCCCAACTCCAAAACCTTTGGTTTAAGTAACAGGAATTGCTTCCTCTTTTTTTATTTATTATTCATTTATTTATAGGCTTTTCTTTGCCGACATTCGAAAGGCACATCATGCCGGCTTACATTGAACTGAAAGGAAGAAAACGTGACAAGTCTGGGAAAACCTGAATCTTCATATTCAAGAAGAGATCCAACCTATGGCGAAAAAACATTTTAAAAATCCAATCTATCAGATTTCAACTCCAAAATCACGTGTAACTCATATGCATGGATTGTTCACAATTGACATCCTCCACACACCTCTTCTAATAGAGATCAATCATTCAACTACATATCGCAGGGAGAGAGAGCCATGAACGCCACATATTTTAAAATATAATTCCGTGAGAGCCATACAAGACCTACCAAATTAATTTACTACAACCCCCTACTCTCCTGACGCCCCCCCAAGACCTGCCAAATTAATTTACTACAACCCCCCACCCTCCTGACCCCCCCTAAGACCTGCCAAAAGTCCCTGGTGGTCTGTCGGGGGTCCAGGGCTCGCAATCTTTAATAAAAAAGTAAAAATCTAACAAACCCCCCACCCTCCTGATGCCCCCCAAGACCTCCAAAATTAATTTACTACAACCCCCAACCCTCCTAACCCCCCACCCTCCTAACCGCCATTTTGATTACTGGCAGCCGACGGCCCTTTGCTCTTACTATGTCACAGGGGCTACCGCCGCCATTGGTCGACTCCAGTGACATAGTGAGGGCAAAGGGCCGTCGGCGCCATTTTGACTACTGGCAGCCGACAGCCCAAGTCCAGGAGATCGTTCCCGGACCGCTCCTGGACCCCCGCTGGACCTACAGGGAATTTTGGTAGGTCCTGGGGGGGGGGGGGTGTCAGGAGGGGGGGAGGTTGTAGTGAATTAATTTTGGAGGTCTTGGGGGGCGTCAGGAGGGTGGGGGGTTTTGTTAAGATTTTTACTTTTTTATTAAAGATTTGTCTGCGAGCCAGATGCAGCCATCAAAAGAGCCACATCTGGCTCGCGAGCCATAGGTTCCCGACCCCTGACATATCGCATGAGATGGATGGGAAATATCCAACTATTCCCATAAACTCATCTTCAACAATCGTCCACTGATCATATCTCATTCCACATCTATTGTTTTCAACAACCGATTTTCCCGCTATCCCAATGTACAGGTGCACTTTCAACAATATTTATTTCTCGAACGTTCTCCGTATGTTGTTTCAGCAATCACTAATTCCAACATGACCTCCACTGCTGCTTCCATCCGGATGGAAATCTGTTGTTGAAAACATTGTTTGACATGTTTGATTGTTTGACATGTTTTAGAACTATTGTCTTTTGGGTGCACTATCTATAATATTTATCTGTGAAAATATTTTTGTGAATATAAGTGTGTATATGAGTGTTGTTAATTTATGTAAAATTATAATAAAATATGTTTAATACATTAAAAGATTTAATAAACCAGTTTGGTATGTGTTTCACAATATATTGATAAGATATTGATGTTAAGATGTTGTGATACGTGATGTAAACAAACATTTTACATGATGTATTATTTCCTTTGATGTATTTATTAACATTGTTGTAACATATTCAGAGGTATTGCACTTACATTGTATGTATCTTAAAAAAAAAAACAAGGTCAGGAATTTTTTTTTTTTTTTTAATTTACTGTGGTTGAAACACAGGTACATCAAGGATATTTTTGCAGTATTATGGAATAGATATTTTGAAATCAAGCATTCTTATGCAAGTTTGGCAAGACACTTAGTAGATGAATATTAAGACTTTGCAATATGCTATGCTGCTGCCCTGAACAAACAGTGATTTTCCCAAATTCCTCCAGGACTTACTGTCCAGGGACAAAATACAATTGCCATGCACTTCCTCTTCTCCTACAAATAATTTGTGCTGGGGAGAGGAGAGCCAGCAGGAGTACATGGCGAGTACACATTCTTTACTTTAACATAAGTACACGTTTGGGGACAAAATTACCTACTGCTTAGCACTTTATACTACCAACTAAGGCCTGGATTTATGAAAATGCACTAAATATCGCATGCGATAGGAAAAGGGGCGTATTTTATGGTAATAGGCTGTTTATAGCAAAGCGCGCTATTTTAGCACTTCGCATAGGTATTACTGCAGACTACGATAACTTTTTCGCACTTTGCGGTAAGTACCACAATTGTTGCAATTCCAACTTACAACCACTAGGGAGAGAGAGAGAGAGAGAGAGAGAGACACACTAGCTATAAGGCCCACATACTAGGTAGGTATTTATACCTCTTTAAGAGGCCCACCTAGCTACTGGAGGTGAGGTTTAGGTATTAGTGTAAGGTTTAGGGGCCACTTTGACATGCAGAGTGGACCTAAACCTCACCTTGAGTAGCTAGGTGGGCCTCCTATAGAGGTATAAATACCTACCTAGTATGAGGGCCTTATAGCTAGTCTCTCTCTCTATCTCTCCTCCCCCAGCAGCTTAAAATACTGAAAACGCTATTTGCAAAAACATCGCAAAGTGCAATAAAGCCATATTGCACGACTTAACACAAATGAAAAAGGTAGTTAAAATCCGCATTAATATTGTGCGATATGGCTTCGCAAATTGCGAAGCCAGCCCACTTGGCCAGAAATCCCATCCCAAACTCCTCCCCTTTTCCTAATTTGCATCGTACCATGCGTTATGGTGTTTTCCGCATGTGAAAACGCCTTAACACATGCGAAAACGCCATATAGCACTTTGATAAATCACCCCCTAAGTGCCCAAAGTTAAAATTCTGGCTCATGCCCCAATGGGAAAGTTGATGAATTGGTAGCTAGTCCCAGAGGGGAGAGCCAAGCCAGGCACTGCTCCTGTGATAACTAGCTAAAGAACGGATAAAGCAGTACTGGAAAGAATATACCGCCCCAAGTCTCAGACACTTAGGGCAAAATGTACTATTTCTCTCCCGTCCAGGACATAAAAAGCAAAAGTTACTCACCTGTAGCAGGAATTCTCTGAGAGCAGCAGGATGTAAGTCCTCACAGCTGGCTTCCACTTCCTAGCTTTTAGACCTTTCCCAGCTTTGGGCATGTGAAATATTGTCCCGCAGCACAGTGACGCCTGGGGACCCTCGCGGCTCTTTAATTAAGCTAACAAAAAGCAGCCAACTTCGAGGGAAGGTGGATGGGTTTCTGTGAGAACTTAACATTCTGCTGTCCTCGGAGTACTCCTTTTACAGGTCAGAAACGTTCACTTTCTCCAAGGAAATCAGGATAAGAGTCCTCGCAGGTGGGGAAACCTGATTTACAGACTGCCTTTAACAAGAAAAATAAAGCAGAAAATAGAACACATACAGTGCCAACAGGCTCACAAATGTTTTTGTTGGCAAAAGGCCATTTTGGAAATTTTATTTTGTTTTATTTTTTAAAGCAACCTGGAAATAAAAGGAGTGGGGGGGATGGAGTTAGATTCTAAACCTCAAATAAACCTTTCAGAATGGAATGACCAAAATTACTATCATGTTGGGAGTCCCTATCCAAACTGTAATGAGGTGTGACTGTGTGTACTGAGCTCCATGTCGCAGCTATGCAGATCTCGTCCATGGAGGCTGATCTCAGACAGGCCACCGATACTGCTATGAGCCTTGACGTGCCCTTCTAGAGTCAAACTTGCCCAGCTGCAACAGAAAGAGATGCCATCCAATTAGCCAGTGTGCATTTGGCTACAGCAATTCCAGATCTTTTTGGGTCAAAAGAAACAAAAAAATAAGTGGAATTTTTAAGGGCTTCAGTTGGCTCTCATGCGGTCCAGACTATGTAAGGCGTGTTCACCTTTGTGGACATGTGCCTTGAAGAAAAGATACTGGAAAGATTAAGATGTACATCCAATCTACCTTAGGAAGGAGCTTAAGATGCATGCACAGAACCACTCTAATATGAAAATACTTTGTATAAGGTGGATAAGTTATAATGGCCTGGAGCTCACTGATTCTGCTTGTCAAAATGATCACTACCAACAATATGACCTTCCAGGTTGGGTACTTCAGCTCACAGGAGGTCTAATGGCTCAGTCAGCTGGTATAGTACCATAAGGTTCCAAGACACAGCTGGAGATTTTGTATTGATTTTTATTTTTGGAGGGTGAGGGGGTCTTTAATAAAAGCAAATCTCACATTAATCTGAAAATAAAGGCTGTATGTAGATGGATTTACCTTCCACATGATGGTAATAAGCCAAATGCACTGAGGTGACCCCTTTCAGAGTTAGCCTTGAGAGCTAACAGCGAACCAGAAGGCATTCAAGTAGTATTTGTCTGGAGCAGGAGAAAAGTTCTAGAGCCTTCCCCTCACACCAGAAGGCAAACTTCCTTCACTTGAAACCATATGACCTTCTCGTAGAGTCTCTTCTAGAAGCCAAAAGGATCAGAGACACTACCTCATCTGGCAAATTTAGAAAACCGAGTGCTACCATCTCAACACCCAGGCTGTGATGGCTAAGGACTTTATGCTGGGATGGAGCAATGTTCTCCGATTCTATGTGATGAATGTGAGAGAATTCACCAACTGAACTGGATCTGTGACGAACAAGTCCTGAAAAAGTGGAAATCAAACCTGTCTTGACAAATGAATTATATTTTCCCTGTCCCTTCAGGTATTCAGAACTTATGTCATCACTAGAGTAATCCGAAGACATGCATACAGAAGACCCTCCTCCCAATCTAAAGAGAAGGTATCTTAAGCTAGTTTGCCCTTTGACCCTCTTCTCAGACAATAATGAGGGGCTTCCTTGTTCAGAGGGGATGCAAACAGATCCACACTGGGTGATCCCCATTCAAGTTAATATCTGGTTTGCTACTCCCGTGTCCAAAGACCACTAATGTGGTTCCAGTTATCTGCTCAGTTTGTCAGCTAGGACATTCTCCTTGCCTGGCACGTATTTGGCTCTGAGAGTCATCCCTTGTGAGGTGGCCCAGTTCCATAACATATTAGCCAGCTATTGCTATCCCTGAGAGTGAGTAAGAAGGATTAGATTATTTTATGGGATCTGCCAAGTACTTGTGACCTGGATTGGTCACAGTTGGAGACAGGATGCTGGGCTTAATGGACCTTGGTCTAACCTAGCATAGCAATAATTATGTTCATATCCTTACTGCTTCCCAATACAGGAAATACATCCTGTTCCAGCATGCTCATTTATGGAGAATTTGTCCATTTAGACTAGGATACCTATTGGTTAACTGATCTTAAAATATCTTTAGAAGGTGCCCCCATTCCAACCTATATTCTCCCCCTCTTCTCCCTCCCTCCAAACATTCTCTCTCTTCTCCCCCTCCTCCCAGGCATTCTCTCCCTTTCCCCATCCATTCTCTTCTCCATTCTCCACTTCTCCCTCCATCCTCTCCCTTTTCCCTCTCCTTCCAGGCACCCTATCCCTCTTAGCAATCTCCCCTATCTCCAGGCATTCTCTCTTCCCTCCAGGCATTATCCTCCCCTCTTTCTCCTCCTCCTGTCCCTTCCTTCCAGGAATTCTCTCCCTCCCTTCATATATTATTGTCTCCCTTTCTAGGTATACTCTCTTGCATCCCCCACCTCTCTTCCCAACAAGCATCCTCTAGGCATTCTTTCAATGTACATAGTATACACATTCTGAGGTCTCCTCAGTGAAATCAACACAAACTCTACACTATCAAGGACTTTGGAAATAACAACAACAAACAATTATACAACACATTCCAAATCTGTATAGCAAATTTGCCATACCAAAACTGCACAAACTCCCAGAACTCAGAAAGCAAAAATCCCACCTAGGAAAGGCAGCATTGCAAATATTACACTGGGCCCTAGATCACCAAGTCACATATTCTACTGGGAAAAAAGGATTAAGTTAGACTGCTATAGATCCCTAAACAGAAATAAAATACTAGCAAAATACCTCACCTCTGTCACACATGCAGTACACAGACAGACCCTGACCTAATACAGAATAAGGGACCATAAATTAGAAATAGAAAAATATAGACTAAAACTGTACTGGAAACCCCAGAGAAGCCAGACTCTGCATGCACTGCAACAGTGGAGAAAGAGAAACAGAAATGCACTTCTTCATGTTATGTGCAACATACAAAGACATGAGAGATGCACATTTTCAAAACCGGACCTATTCCAGTCACTAAATTTAAAATGTTTTCTACGTTTGTTGTCTGGGCATTTTAGTTTTTTCTGATCAAGTTGGGTCTTGATCTTTTTTTCTGCTTTCAGTGTCTCCTTCTCCAGCGATTCCTTTCCATTGTTTCTCTCTCCTCCTATTTGTTTCACTTCCTCCCCCTACAACTGTCACAGACATTGGTTTCTTCCTTTCATTTTGTTTCTCTGCCTATCAGTTCATGCATAGCCAGATTTCATCCTTTCGTTCTCCCCCTCCAGTTCCTGATACTTGGGCCACCAGCTGACCAGCCCAACAGGTGATGCTGGAAGTGCCCAAGGTGCCCCTTGTCTTACAGCATCTTCTAGCTAAGCATCTCCTCAAAGACTGCTGATGGCAACACAGGGCAGGAGGCAAGAAGAGAGGTCACATCCTCCTAGGTCACTTGAACTCCTAGAGACTGTCACATTCCCCCAGACTCTCTCAAACGCGAACGACCTTCTCTGCTGGGATGCTTGGGAGAACATACGGCTGGCACCAATATCTCCCTGCTCTGGTCATCGTGTATTGACCAGGACCAAATGACACTACATCTGCCTTTGTTCAGTGCTCTGTATCAGTGACCCCTGGTGCCAGTATGAAGCAGAATCTTTCATCAGATGGGAGGAACTAGAGGATGCTCTGCCTCCTAGGTCTTCATCGGTGCTCGATGCCTATGAAGGGAGATGCCTTCTTAATACCAATGCACCATTAACATCTGGTACAGCTCCTGAGCCCCTTGATGTTGATTCCGCTGATGCAGGTGACTCAGATTTCTCTGTCCCAAAGAGCTTTTTCTTGAGCCGTAGACTGGCTCAACGGCCTCTGGGAGTCATTTTTCCACATATGGAGGAGCATCCTGAGACATTTTGGTCATGCTCCAGGCACAGCACATGTCTGTTACATGAGTCTGTGACTGATATAATGCGGCTACACTTGGGGCGCTTTGAGAAGCCGCTGGTCTGTTTGGTGGACGTCAGATGAAACAAACAAACAAAAAAACTGATGCAAATTCAAACAATGATGTTGAATCAAAAAATGGCCTGAACAATGCTGAATTATTTACGTTCTCTACAAAAACTTAGAAGATTCAAACTAAAGAGATAAGGAGATAAAAATTTCTCAACTACAGGATCCCAGTCAGAAAAACACAGAAAGGGGGAGGGGTTTGTTTGTTTTGTTTTGGGGTTTTTTTTAAAGATGAGAAAGCCACCTCATAGAAGCTGAACTTACCAGCTGCATGGGAAAAAAAAGAAACTGAACAGGTCCCCCACATGACGCCCAAGATGCAAAACAATCCTGCACATGCTAAACAGAGCTTTGAAAGCTCTGGAACTTATGAAGCTTCTGGTCAGGGCTCTGTATGATGACATCACCCACCTGCAAGGGCTCTAACATACTATTTTCTCCTTGGAGAATGGGAAGAATCCTTCAGTACAACTGGCTTTGAATGACCCTGTAACATTTATTCCCTTGTTAACATGTTTATTCCCTTGTTAACATGTTTATTCCCTTGTTAACATGTTTTATCTGTTCCATGTAAAGCGCCATGCATGGCGTATATTTGCGTTACACTGTGAACCGATGTGATATCCTGGATGAATGTCGGTATATAAAAAATTTTAAATAAATAAATAAATAAATAAATTTTGCCTCATGTGAGAAAAGAAGGGAAAAAAAACTGAAAAATACTAGCCCTTAGTATTAGATCGATAAATAACAGTATAGATGGAGATCTTTCATGGAACAGAAAATTATATCTAGAGCAGTGTTTCCCAACCCTCTCCTGGAGGCACACCTCCAATGCATAGCCAGCATGGCTCTCTGCTTCAATGGCAGGGGGGAATGAAGAAAGGTGGATCTATATTCAGGTAACAATCAACAAGGACTGAATTACATAGTCTGGATAAACAGATAAGCATGGGTGTAGCTTGCTTACTGCAGTGATTAATAACCCTAACTAATTAAGCTATTTCACTTAGATGCAGTTCCAACACTGCTCTCCACATTAATGGCGGGGGGGGGTGAAAGAGAAATAGAATAAAAAAGGTTACTAAGAGCCAAGAGAAACAGATAAGTATGTGAGAGAAAAAAAAGTGTGAAAGCTTGCTGGGCAGACTGGATGGGCCGTTTGGTCTTCTTCTGCCGTCATTTCTATGTTTCTAACCAGTCAGGTTTTCAAAATATCTGTAATAAATATTTATAAGATAGATTTACATACCTTGGGTCTCCAGCATATGTAAATCTCTCACATGCATATTCGTTGTAGAAACTCTGACTGCATATTCAGTTTAGAAACCCCATCCTCTTCCTGTATACATTTCTGAACTTAGCTAATTCTATTTAAGCTTTTAGATGGTCTCGTTTACTTAAATGTACATTTACAGGCACTCTCTCAGCTAAATGACGACCTTCAGCCTGGAACAAGGGACCCATTTTCTCAAATCTGTAAAGAATATCCTTGCTACAGATGCAAAATCTGCCTGCTTCTAATTGCACCGAAAACTAGATTGTGCATTTTCAAGCCCTTAAGGAGCTCAGAGCCAGCATTCCCTGGTTGTTATGAATCCAAACACGAGTTGAATCAATGAGAGATTTACTTTTGATGGGGGATTTTTTGTATTCTTTTAAGGGTAACTGAATTATGAAAGCTTATGAAAAACGCACAAATTGACCGCAATTTAGACTGAAGCCTTGACAATTGAAATAACTACTCACAAGTTTCAAATGTATATTAACTGTACCCCTTTGGCATGTGCATTCAGCCACAGCTGAAATTCAGCAGATTGTAATCTGGTAGTTCCATGCCCTTCCTTAATGGAAGAACTGATCATTTTCCCCAGCCAACAAATAGGGAGGGAGACTTTGAAGAGCTAATTCACAGCTGATCCAAGGTGAGAGGAGAAAAACCACAAGAAGCAGAACAAGAGACAGAAAATACTGCAGACACTGGGCCTGTGCAGCCTTCTGGATCCTCACCATCTCCCTAAAGACAGACACACCAGAGGCTGGGATTTTTTTTCTTCACCTTTGACAGGACAGAATTTAGCTATGTAGCCTGGGAGAAGGGGAAAGATGTGGCTTGCAGACAGTGTCTGCTACAGGGGCGGCTCAAGGCAATCTGCTGCCTGAGACAAAGGATGAAATGGCAGCCCCCCCCCCCCCCCCCCACACACACACACACACAGCCCAATGCAGGTGAAATCATCAAGGGCCAGGGCAGGGGGAAGGCAATGGAGAGGGAAGTGACTTGCCCAAGGTCATAAGGAATGGCAATTGGATTTGAACCCTGGCTTCCCTTGTTTGCAGCCCCACTGCTCTAACCATTCAGTTTTTGGGCCTGTTATTTTTTTATTCTCAGTCTTCGGCATCCGCACTAGGAGATGCCGGAGAAATGTTTAAAGGGGTGAGGCGGCCTTTGGCATCCCCACCTCCTGGGTCTAGAAATAGGACTCCTCCATTCCTTACTGCCTGCCTTCTACCCTCCTCCAGGATCTGCCCCCTGGGGGTGTGGGAGGTTGGTGAATGGTAGGAGTCTGTGTGTGTGAGACACACTCTCTCTTAGGACTGATACAAGGATATTAGATGCCCTAGACAAACTGTACAGCCTTTCATTCCCCCTTCCCTCCCCTCCCCACATAATTAAAACTTATGCATTTGTTTCCATTGTAAAATTTAACTTCCCTAACCTAAAAAGGCAGATTGCATATGGAAAATAGACATTCAAAGTATGATCTTCTGAAGAAAAAACATCACCTACAATGTATATATTAGAGATCGGGCATTCTCCACAGCCGGTCCAACTTTATGGAACTCCATTCCCCCGGATCTTAGAATGGAACCCAGCATCTCAACATTCAAGAAAAGACTCAAGACGTGGCTGTTCACACAGGCCTTTCCTAACTCCAACATTATTTAACTCCCATCAATCAACACGCTTCGCTAGTAATAACGTTAATAAATGTTATTTATTCAATGCTATTGATACATATATATAATTATCTGATCTTCATTTTCCTTCTCACTCCAAGTTATTGATTTCCTTGTTATATGTAACTGCTTTTCTGCACTATTGTTCAAATTGTAAAGTTTTATTATTATTGCACCCCTGTTTCTTGTGAACCAGCATGATGGGACTATCGTCCTGAATGTTGGTATATAAAAAAACTTAAATAAATAAATAAATAAATAAATATAGGCATACACTGCAAAAAAATACACTTTCAATAATAATAGTTTAATAGACTTAATAAACTATTTTTCTCATAGAAATCAAAGCAGTTTACTAGATCACACACAGTACTTCTGTAACCCATTATTATTTGTTGATTGTAGCTATGAATGTTACTTTTCTAAACCATTGTGATCTTTACATGGAACAAAGGTATATAAAATGTCTAAATAAATATATTAGGCCTATGGTAAAGTGCACTGGGTGTGGACTTGGCCCACAGAAAGCCAGGAAAAAACAGAACTACAATTTCAATATAGTAAGCCTTCCATATCATAACTGCCAGCACCCAACTTATGAAAAAGCCATACTGCAAATATTACATCAGGCCCTAAACACCAATACCCCTCCTATTAGGAAAACAGATTAAAGCCAGGTTGTTGTAAATCCCTAAACAGAAACTACCTGCTAGCAGAATACCTAAAGCCTCAGTCACACAAGCAGAACACAGATAGACTCTCACCAAATACAGAATAAAGAAATCATAAAATATAAATTGAAATGTGCAGACAAAAGCTGAACTGGAAATCACAAGAAGCCAAACTCTGTAAGCAATGCGAACACAATCAAGAAATATAAAACATTAAACATAGCAATAAAAAGAATGTAAAATCTGCAGATAAATTCAACCAATTAAAAACACATAAAAATGTGTAAATTATTATCAAACATTAATAAAATATTTCAAAATAGCAGATACATCTCATCCAATAATTACAACTAACAAGGATATAAAAAAAATAATAAAAAACCTCTCCCACTCTCCATACCTGGAAACTTTAGATTTCCAGTCCTCCTGAGATTGCCGTAGATTGGAGGAGGGCACACAAACTTTAACCTTTCTCACATACATATATGCAGGTACTCTCACTCTTACACACACACCCTACCACCCCCCCCACACACACACACCCTACCACCACCCCCCCCAACACACACACCCACCCCCCCCCACACACACACACACACACCCACCCCCCCACACACACAAACACACCCACCACCCCCCACACCACCCACACACCACCCCACACACACACACCACCCCCCCCCACACACACCACCCCCCCCCACACACACACCCCCCACACACACACCACCCCCCCACACACACACACACACCACCCCCACAAACACACACACACACCACCCCCACAAACACACACACACACCACCCCCACATACACACACACACACACACACACACAAAATCACCCCACACACCCTCTCATGCAGACGCTCCCATCCTCCCTCTCATACAGAAATATATCCACACCACATCCACACCCCCACATACACACTCACAAAGTCACTCTCACGGGGCAAGTCTCTTTCACACACATTTTGGACCTTTTCTCTGGCTGCACAGCAAGGCCTCTTCTGCCGCTGGCTGTGGGAAATATGCTGGCGGCACCTCAGACCCTTTCCTGCTGCCAACTGCAGGGGAAATGCTGGCCAGTCTTATTTTACTTTGCCTTCTCAGGCCCACAAACTCCTTCACCCTCCACTATTTCTCCCCTTCCCCACTAGGCTCAACCCTCTTTCACTCTATCTCCACTTCCAGAGTTTGATGCCCTCTCTCAGTACTGCCCCTCACACAGGCTCCCTCTATTCCTCTCTCTCGTGCCCATATGTACCCCCTCATACAGGCTCTCTCGCGCACATCCCTCCCTTCACACAGGCCCCCTTTCTCTTTCATACACACAACCCTGCACACTGGCTCCCTCTCTCTCTTCACTCACACACACACACACACACACACACAGACTCTCTGTCTCTCATGCATATACGTACCTCTTCATACAGGCTCCATCTCTCTCGCACACACACAACACCCTTTCACCCATGCTCCCTTTCTCTCTCATGCATACATACTCACACAGGCTCCTTCTCTCACAAACACCCTCCCTCCCTCACATACACACACTCCCTTTTTCAAGCACACCAGCTCCCAAACTCTCACACACAGACATTCCTTCATAATCTCCCCACATAGACTCACTCTGGCGCACACACACACACCCTCATTCATGCTCTCCCATACTCACACACTCCCTAATTAATGCTCTCCCATACACACACACACACACACACACACACACACCAGCTTGCAGTCTTAAACACATACCACTACATAGAGCCCCTCAGTCTCTCACACAGCCACGACACGTAATCATCGGGGCATGCTCTGCTCGCAGCATGGCAGGACTCGAACCTCTGCTTTCACTATGACGCGGCATGCCAGGGCCTCCTTCCTCTTCACCACCGCGTAAGCAAGCCAAGTTCTCCTTCCTCTTTGCCGCCACACGGCATGCCAGGGCCTCCTTCCTCTTCGCTGCAACACAGCATACCGGATCCTCCTTGCTCTTCGCTGCAAACAGGATGGGATCCGCTCATGGCACAGTGGTGTCTGCTCCTAATTCTGTGCAGAAACTGGAACTTCTGCGGAAGGGAGGAATTCTGCGCTACTGCCCCCAGGACTAAGTATTTGCCTGATTGAAGGGTGAGGCGGCTGTGGCAAGAAGGTTTCAGGGGGCAATTCTGCCGCCTCAAAACTTGCCACCTGAAGCGGCCGCCTCACTCTGCCTCATTACAGAACTGTCCCTGGTCTGCTACATTTGCATACAATAGAGGCAGTGCATGCAGATCTCTCACATGCATATTCATTGTGGAGATCCTGAAAACTCAGGGCAGGCACAACCCACTGTTTAAGCTGTGCGCTTGCACCAGGCAGCGGCCTGGAGGGGGCAGCTGCCTCAGGGTCGTGAACGAGTTAAGTGAGTTGCTGGCGCCCCCACACCACAAAGAAAAGGAGAAGCCACAGGGCCGCAGCGGCAAAAAAGAGAGAGTTGCAGGGCCATGCAGCGGTTCACAACCCACCAGGCAGTATAAATGTGGCAGCGGAGGGCCGAGCAGTGAAGAGGAGAAGAAGCCGTAGCACCACACAGCAAAGAGGAGCTCTAGGGCCGCATGGCAGTTCGCAATCCGCCGTGCAGCAAAGATGATAGATTTTCATGGCCGCGTGGCAAAGAAAAGGAGGAACCCTAGGGCCGCACGGCGAAGATGAGATGCAGAGATATGAGGTCAAGATGAGGAGCTGCAGGACAGCCAGAAGCAAAAAAACAAGCAACCAGGCAGCTCCTAACCTGCCCCATGGAAGAAGTGGAGGGCCAGGGCTGCTGGGAGAGGCCCTAAGTGTATGTATGTATGAGCAGGAGGAAACCTCTGAGAGTCTAAGCTTGTGAGTGTCTGAGCATGTATATGTTTGTGTACAAGTGTGTGTGTGCGCGTGTGTTTCTGAGCATGTATGTGTGTGAGGCTGTCTGAGTATGTATGTATGTATGTGTGGGTGTCTGAGAAGAAGCGGAGTGTGTATGGATATCTGAGCACGTGCATGTGAGAGGAGGCATGTGTGTGAAAGAGGAAGCGTGTGTGTGTATGTGTGTAAGAGAGGGAGCACTGAGATAGATGCAAGCTCTAGTGATGATGGAATAAGAGGTCTAAATAGTAGTAAGTTCTTTTTAAGAAGTAAATTCTTCAGTTTATATCAGGAACGTTTGAGATATTGAAGCCTAAGGTGCTCTCTTCGTGTGCATGTCCAAGCATGTGAGCGTCTGAGCATGTATGTGTGAGAAAGAGAGGGATCTTGTGTGTGGGTGTGTGTATGTGTATGTAAGAGGGAAAGCGTATGAGTATGTGAACATGTATATGTAAGAGGGAGCATCTGTGAGCACGTGTATGAGAGAGAGGGAGCATGTGTATGTAAGAGAGAGCATATGTATGTATAGATAT
Organism: Rhinatrema bivittatum; assembly: GCF_901001135.1. Classification (NCBI taxonomy): domain Eukaryota; kingdom Metazoa; phylum Chordata; class Amphibia; order Gymnophiona; family Rhinatrematidae; genus Rhinatrema; species Rhinatrema bivittatum. The sequence continues at coordinate 299,299,236 of NC_042616.1, forward strand.
ATATCTCTGAGAGAAAGAGAGGAGAAAGTTTATGCATCTCTTTCTCACTAACCCACGACAATTTCAGAGTAACTAGAAATCAAAAGTTTCCAGGTATGGAGCGTGTGAATTATTTTATCTTTATTAGTTTAAAGTTTTCGATGCTGTTTGATGTGTCTGCTGTTTTGAAATATTTTATTGGTGTTTGAGAAATTTAAAACAAATTGTTTATGAGTTTTTAATTATTGGATCTTCCATTCACCAGCTGTTTTGAAATATTCTTTATTAGTATGTTTATACTACTATGATGAATGTATTTTTTATATTTCTTGATTTTATTGTTTAATGTCTGAGGATTGGTGATTTCTGTTTTTTCCATTCTTGCACTGCATAGAGTCTGACTTGTTGCGGTTTTCCTATTCAGTTTTGCCTGCATGTTCTATTTATGTTTATGGTTTCTTCTTCCTGTATTTGGTGAGGGTCTGCCTATGTTCTGCATATGTGATCGAGGAGGGGCATTTTAGCATGTAGGAATCTATAGCAGCTTGGTTTCTTCTATTTCCCTAATAGAAGGTGCATTGGTGTTTAGGGCCTGGTATAGAGTTGTTACTTTGCTGGCAGTTAGTGCTGTTTTGGTGTGGGAGGTTTATTACATTTTAATTATAATTTATTCATGGCTTTTTGAGGTCATCCCACATCTAACACGCATTGCAGTAGCTCTAATGCCATATGGGTTCCAAGTGTCTTTATTTTGTAGGATTTTCTGGTTGGCACCAAGGAAATGCGTACAAATACTTATATTTTTTTTACCTCAGAAGATTCTTTTTCATGTAAAATCTATTATAATGCATAATTTTTAACCGTGTATGTTGAGAGAGCAGGAGGCTGGGGTGCAAGGGTATAAGATTTGCTTAGGGCACATAATACTCTTGCAGTAGCAATGGGTTCTGGGGGATAGGCCCAAGACAGAGAATGAAGTGTGGTGGAGGGCAGCACAGTAACTGTTCGCACAGGGCAGCAAAAAACCTAGCACTGGCCATGTGAAAACTTGACTGGCCAGGGGGGAGACTAATTTGGGGGGGGGGGGGGGCACTGTTCTAAAGTCTAAGGTGCCTCTTGTCCACCTTCCAATGAAAATTGGTAGATAAATGTGCTCTGGCCTTCTATCACACTCTTTTCAAACATTTTATACAATAAGCTAATACCCTAAGACGTTATCTCCATTCAGTCCATTATAGCTTTATATCCTTTGGTGCCTGTCCTAGAAATGCCTAGCATTCTGATTCTTATAACACGGAAACATCCTAATCTTCTCTACTGATATCTCCTATTGACTCATTTGGCAATTTTATTTACTGCAATATGAATATATATACACTGAAGAAAGTCTTATTTAAATTTGCATAGGTGTGATTGCCATAACCATGGCATCATAAATAAATTACAGCAGTACAGGAGTAACAGAAAATGAGATAAATGCATTTCTTCATATTTTTCTATCAAGAGATAACAGAAAAGCCATGACTACTGTAACACGAAGACAGAGAGGTGGGCAGTCAAATTACTAATACTACAATAATCAATGATATTGTCCAATTAAATTATCAATTAAAATATTTTACAATATAAATCCATTAGCCTAAATGGAAAATAATGAACATGCTGTTAAATAAAGAATTGCAATTGTTTAAATACTGAATTACTACTTAAAGTAGAACAAAGTTTTATTCACAGCTATATATTTGAATAGACATTTTAAGTACATGTGAGATATATTTGTGCTAGTAAATTAATTTTTTCGTTCAACAAATCTGTTCCTTTGCTTTAAGTTGCCGACAAGACCAAAGCGGCAGCACTGGCGAGAGGAGCGCGGTGACTGCCCGACCAAGACCAGCTGCAGCCGGCTGAATGGTGAAGAGAGAAAGCCAGGCATCTAGACAAGCGTGGGAGGAGCGTTCCCTACCCCCTCACCGGAAGTAAGTGCAGGCTTACCAGCGCCTGTAGGACTGATCCCACCCCCTGCCTGCCCCAGAGCCTGTCCACCACTGCCGAACCAGACCGCAGTGGCAGCGCAGGTAGCGCTTGTGCCGGCTGGTGCACACCCTTGGTGCGCACACAAAGGAGCACAACAAAGAAGCTTGCCCCTTTCTGCACACCTGAAATGCATGCCTGCACCTTCCTCTACATCAATCAGCCTACAGTTTTGGCCTGCACCTCCCTTCAGAAGTGCTAGCCTGCACCCTCACCTACCTCAAAGAGCCTACAGTGCTAACCTACAACTTCTTTCAGGAGTGCTAACCTACACCCTCATCTGCCTCAAGGAGCCTGAAGTAAATACTTAAAGCCCGCCCATACCAAACAGCCAGAACAATGGAGCCAACCTACATCACTGAAAAGATCACAGGACACAAAGGAGCACAACAAGGAAGCTTGCCCCTTTGTGCGCATGGAAATCTTCACAGAATCTTCATAGAACAAGCAAATAAAGAGCACAAAGCTGATCTACCTCAAGATAAGTAACAACTCTCCTGTATTCTCTTATTGCCTGTTTACTCTCTTATTACTGAATGTTCAGTCACTAACAAAGAAAATCCCATTGATAAATGATCTACTAGAAGAACAAAAACCTATCTTCTGTATTACCAAAACATGGCTGAAAGACAGTAATAATGTTCTCTTAAATCAAATCGATCACCCTAACTATGATATCATTCACTTCCCCAGACACAAATGTAAAGGTGGGGGTATATTAATAATTAGGGATGTGCATTTGTTTGCGACGAAATAGGAAATATAGCCGATATTTCCTATTTTGTTGCGGTTCAGGGGGTCCCCCGAAACGATAAGAAAACCCCATGAAATTTCATGTGGTTTTATCGTTTTCGGGGGGGGGGGGGGAGGCGGGGGGAGAAAGGGCACATAAAAACAACAAACAAACCCAAACCCACCCCAACCCTTCAGATTTAATTACAATCTCCCACCATCCCGACCCCCCAAAAAACTTGCCTAAAGTCCCTGGTGGTCCAGCGGAGGTCCCGGGAGCGATCTCCCCCTCTCGGGCCGTCAGCTGCCACTAATCAAAATGGCGTCGATGGCCCTTTGCCCTTACCATGTCACGAGGTTATCAGTGCCATTCGCCCGTGCCATTTTTTAAGATGGCGCCGGCCGTCCATTGCTCCTACCATTTAATTTGATAATGCCTCGATAATCGCTACTAGACAAAATCAATAGGTTGAAAACACAATTCTCCTCCGGCTTACCAACAAAAGAACAGGAAGAAAAAGATGGGCACACATTCAACACAGTATCAAAAACTCGAAACTAACCAAATAATTTAAAAAATTAAACCTGCTATTCACCCACTGGACCCAGTCCCTGAAAATAGTAAACAACGTAATAACTCCAACAATCACAACCATGATCAACTACTCATTATCAGAAGGATTGGCCCAGATAAAGCAAAACAAGCTGTGATTAAACCAATTCTAAAAAATAAAACTGGCAGAATTGATGATTGGGACAATTATTGACCAATATCCAACCTGCCTTTCATTACTAAAGTCCTAGAAAAAGTAGTGATATCGCAATTAGAAAGCTACTTAGAAGACAATAATATTCTCTACACAAACCAATTTGGTTTCAGAAAAGATCAGAAACCCTACTCATTTCCTTAATCGATCCAGTACTACAGGGATTTGACAATGATGAATCCTATATCCTGGTACTAACTGATCTTATAGCAGCCTTCGACACCATAGTCTACATCCTGCTGTGCTATCAGTTCAGAAAAACTGGAATAGATGGAAAGTTCATTGATTGGTTCTCTTCCTTCCTAGCAAATAGATCATTCCAAGTCAAATTAGACAATCACTTATCTGACACCTTTCCAATTGATACAGGTGGCCCCCAGGGATCAGCACTCTCAGCTACACTATTCAATATTTATATGCTACCTCTGGGGTAGATTTTAAATACTTGCGCGATTGTGTACTTTTGTTCGCGCACCAGGCGCAAACAAAAGTACGCTGGATTTTATAAGATACGCGAGTAGCTGCGCTTATCTTATAAAATCCGGGGTCGGCGAGCGCAAGGGGGTGCACATTTGTGCAACCTGCGCACGCCGAGCCCAGCACACTGCCTGTTCCTTCCTAGGCCGCTCCAATTTCGGAGCGGCCTCGGAGGGAACTTTCCTTCGCCCTCCCCTCACCTTCCCCTCCCTTACCCACCTCCCCCCGGCCCTATCTAAACCCCCTCCCCTACCTTTGTTGGCAAAGTTACGCCTGCTGAAAGCAGGCGTAACTTTGCGCGCGTCGCCGGCAGACCCGCTCCGTCCTCCGGTCCCGGGGGCTGGTCCGGAGACCTCGACCACGCCCCCGGGCCGGCGCCATGCCCCTGGGCCCGCCCCCGAAACACGGCGGCACGCCCCCTCCTGCCCCTTTTCGAAAGCCCCGGGACTTACGCGCACCGGCGGCCTATGCAAAATAGGCGCGCTGGTGTGTGAGGGCCCTGCGTGCATAAATCCGGAAGGATTTACGCACGCGGGCCTTTTAAAATCCGCCCCTCTATGTACATTATTTGCGGAACTAGGAATTAGCTTCTTCCTATATGAAGACAACCATTCAACATGAAGACAATACAAAAAAAAAAACTATCTTAACTGAAGCTAACTAAACACACAAAAAAAACCCCCCTGAAATTATGTGGTTAAGGTGAAATTCCACGATAATCAACCACCAACCTTAGATCTAGGAAACTTTAACATTACACCCTCAGACCAAGTACAAGACCTAGGAATACAGATTGATGACAATTTTTCAATGAAAAAGCATATAAGCAAACTAATCAAATCAGGATACTCCAAGCTGAGAATACTACACCAGCTGAAACCATTGCTTATAATACAAGACTTCCACACTGTTTTACAAACATTAATATTTGCAAACAGATTACTGCAACTCCCTTTTACTAGGCTTACCCTCAAGTCTACTAAAACCACTACAGTTACTACAAAATGCCTCAGCTAGACTCTCACTAGGGACAAGGAAATTTGACCACATCACCCCCTCGCTGCTAGCACTGCACTTGCTTCCTGTACAATCCAGAATTCATTATAAAGTATTAACTCTAATTTTTAATATCAACAACAACAATAACCCAAGGGTTTAACAGGAGTGACTCTTCAACCACACAACCCGCAAAGAGCCCTAAAGATAGCAAAACAAAGGACTTCTAAAGGTGCCCACAACAAGGAACACACACCTAACACAAATAAGAGACAGAATGTTTTCCATAGCGGGCCCTTCCAGAGTCTCTACGCCAGAAAACAAAAAGAAAGTTTCAAAAGAGAATTGAAAACATGGCTCTAGAAATGCATATGAACATAAAACTCCAACAGTCAGAACCCAGGACTATGCTAATAGAGTGGGCAATAGGTATTGAGTGATGTTAAAGGTATACTGAGTATAATATGAAGGATAATGAAATGGAAATCATAGGTTATAATTCTACATCAAAGCACCCTAATTACCTTGTACTTAATGTTGATGTATCAACTCAGAATACCCATTTGCTGTTGAGAAGAATTAGATTATGTATATATATGGCCTAGAAAATGTATTTGCTGTTATATTAACCTAGAATATGAACATTAAAACAGAATGGGATGTTTAACTTAGTAACAAAGTTGATTTTGTAAACCGCTGTGATCTTATTTTGGAACGATGGTATATAAAATGCCTAAATAAATAAATAAATAAATAAATAGATAGATAGATAGATAGATAAATAGATAAATACTACTGATGAACTGTCCAGCTGGCGATATCACGCTGGAGGTTTTGTTGAACCTCTGGATGGTTAGCAGGAAGGACTTTCTCATCCACAAACAGTGCAGCCTCTCTTTTCTGACCGATGTTCCAATCAAATGCCGTCCCCTGCTGGCTTTCCATAGAAGCAAGGCCTTTGCTGGAGTCAATCAAATAGATTCCTCTTTACCCCCAACAGAGATCCTTTACTCTCCTCTCCTATGCTGGGGAATGAGAAGGCTTCAACAAGCCTGGTGTCTTTTTAACTCTCTTGGCTGGAAGTGAGACTTACAATTTTGTTTGCCTCCTAGCAGATTCTTGGCCAAATCAGATGAGAAAGGAGAAGCTGCCATTGAAAGGGCTCCATCCCTGCCAGTTTTGTGGGAAATTTTGGTCTCTCCCAAACCAGTTACTTGCTCCCATAGTCTCCCACGGCCAATATACAAAGTACATACAGCCCCCTTTTCCCAACCTCAGGCCTATGAATCCTTACTGTTAATCCACAGCTAATACTATTTCCTACCAAATATTAATCAGGCCAATGCAACATCCGCCTCTCCTGGGCACGCTACAGGAGGCTAATGAGCCTCTGGGTTAAAAAGGAGGCACTAGGAGAAAACTGCACGTCCTTAGTAGCTCCTCGGCATCGGGCACACAGAAGTGGCTGTGTGGCTGTGCGCTGGTTAGGAAAACAGACGCTCAAACTGAATGTCCGTTTTCCTAACCTGACCACCAGCAAGACTTTTTTTTTAACATTTTTTTTTTCGTGTTGCTTTCTGCGCTTCCTCCGACTTACTATCGCCATGATATTAAGTTGGAGGCACCACAGAAAGCAGTATTTTCTGCTTTTCTGTTAAACTTTTGGGGCTCCTCAAGACTTAACACCAGCTCCAGGGCTGGTGATAATTTTTGAGGGTTAAAATGTGCACATCAGGCGCACAGTTGTTTTTTTTAATATCGGGGGTAATAGCTGATAGCCTAATCAACATGGCATTTACACGTGATGAGCACTATGAGCTTTGCGCTGGTTTGGACATGCATTTCGGATGCGCTGATCCCCTTTACTGCATAAGGGGTTATAGACACGCATACAACGGTGGGTTAACCTGTGCGCTAGCCTGAGCACACGGTATTGCATCGGCCTGATTGATTCTGTACTCTCACTGCCTTCACCCCTAATGCCACTGCAGATTTTTAATTTAGCTCCAGGGTCCTACTACCATCCTCTCTGCAGATCCAGATAAACTACCCTCTCTCTCAATGTCCCAACACACCTGAGAGGTCCATGGTGGTCACTGGTCACTACTTGCAGGGGGGTTTTAATTTAAACGTAAGAAAATTTGTGAGGAAGAAGGAACACATCAAGCAAATTGTCTCTCAACACAAATATAATATAATCAGACATTACGTAGAAAATCTTATTCAAGACGTCCTCTTCCTCCTCCAAAACATAGGAATAAAGTTTGTTAATTTAAACCAAAAAACAGCCAAAATTTCTCAACTGAACCTGTTCATGGCTAGGCTAGCCAGAATCTGGCTACAGACGGTGTCACAGATTTAGTGTTCTACCGATCGCATACAATTAGACTCAGAACTGAACAAACCAATAGTAGGATGAGGGCCCTGGATTTCAGGAGGGCTGACTGTGAGATGAGTGACTATACAGAGGAATCCAGGATCTGAAGGTTATTGCCCAGCGGCACTTCCTTAGCGCTCATGTATCTTCCCAAGTCTCTTGCGGCTTGCTGTACTTTCTGATAGATCCAGTACTAGAGAATTGATATAATTTCAGGCTCCAATAAAATCTGATGATCTCCAGTTACAGACCTCTCCTTCTGGTGATTTATTTTCACACCCCCTTCTTTTGTCTCAGCCTCTGCCTCCTCTTTTCCTCCCTCATCAAAGCTCTCTCTCCCAGTCTCCCACTTGTCTTGCCCCACCCAAAAGGTTCTTCTCTCTGTTGTCCCTCTAATTACCTGATATTTCCTCTCCCACTGCCTTCCCCAATTTCTCTTTTCCTCCCTCATCAAAGTCTTTCTCCCTTCCCACTATCTCTTTTCATATTACTCTCCATGCTAACTCTGCTAGTCCTGTGGTTAATTGACTGAGAGCCATACAAAGCCACTCTATACACATAGTGCTGTCATGGTGTAGTGGCTCCCAATCAGTAAAAAAAAAAAAAAAAAAAAGACCATGAGACTAGCAGAATTGGCAGTAGCTGTTGGGCAGGATGAGTGCCAGAACTGCATAACAGAGGCAGAGTCTGCAGTGGCTGAAACATCATCACAGCAGACCGAGATCCCAGTAAAACCTTTTTATTAACTTTTCTGTACTAAAAACAGTTTTTCTAATGGGCTGGCCTGATGGCTCAGTGGAAGTGTTGCACACTGCCATGCAGCGGATCAGGGTTGGATTTCCGCGACGGACTTCTGCTCCTAGGGCCACCCAAAGCTGCGTAGGTAGCATTCATAGCCCCCAAGGAGGAAGGGTGTGGCAGGAGAGAGGGGGGAGAACAGCAATATCCGGCCATCACACAATACTGACATTTAGGGCCCGAACTTGCCAAGGCTTTTCTCTCACTCTGTATCTATAGGAATAAAGCTTACTTATTCAGGCGCTCGGTGGCTAGACTCAAGGTGCAAAAACAGAGGATTCCAGATGAAGCCTCAGTCTCCGGCCCCTGGTTAAAAACCATCTCTGCAATAACAGGATTACATGCCATGAGGGAGTTAAAAATAACATGAAAGAGGGTAAACCCCAGTAGTTATTAGTGATATTGTGGATTAAGTTTAAAATCCTTTTATTGGTTTTTAAAGATATTAACAGATTGCCATTGCCTACTTTTAACGCTGCCTTGAAAATATATCGGCCTACATGGAACTTAAGGTCAGCCTCTGAGGGATTACTCTTTGTACCATCTTTTATGGTTAAACAATTTTTATTGGTTTATGCAAAGGTAACTACAAACATCTAGGCGTTGGTGGTTCCTTCAATCCCTCCTAGCCAATACAATGGAGAACAAACAATCGATAGATCACCCAAAGTCCCCCCTCCCCCACCCTTCCCCACCCTCCAGTGTCCCTCCCCCTGAGTCCCTGATGAGAACGGACAAGTCCACTCCCATGACCAAAAGGTGAATTCTGGTTGTGTCAAGATATTACTTCATGCAAAGAAAAATTCAAGTATTCAACAGCCGACTCCGGGCCTTGTGCGGTAGCGATTGGATGTAGGGCTTCCACACTACCAGAAACTGCTTCTGTTTTTGAGGGGATCTTTGAGAGGACAGAGATTTCAGATGCATAAGGGAATAAAAGAGATTTCTCCAAACCCAGAAAGAGGGTGGATCCACCTCTCGCCATCCCATTAATATAACTCGTTTCCCAACCAAACACGCCTTTTGAACTAAGAGGCGGGAACCAGGATCCCGGAGACACAAGGAAGGTATATAGCCAAACAGAAACCAAGAAGGAACAAGTGGTATGGAGATCCTCAGAATAGTAGCCAAATATTTCGCGATATGGGCCCAAAACCCCCTGATAGCCGGGCATGACCAAAAAGCATGAGCCAGAGTGCCCAAGACCTCCGTGCATCGTCCACAGAAGGCCGAAGTGGCAAAACGTTGACAAAACACCATCTGCGGAGAGATATAGGCCCGCCCCAAAAATTTATATTGCAGCTCTCGATAATAACTATTACACGAGATCCTGGTTTCACCCCCAAAGCAGCTATGTATCATAGATGAAGTCACCACAAAATCACCATCTCCCGTCCAACAATCAGCCCAGTATAGTAAAAATCTCCAAGCGCCTCTCCGCTCGTAAGCGTTTATAACAGGATAAGGAAGGTACCAGATTGCCCGATAAGAACAAAGCCTCCTCTAGTTTCTGGAATGTACGACGTTGCAAAAATGCTTGTGGAATAGATTTCAAATAGTGAGTAATTTGAAGATAAGGGAATGCGGAGGTACAGCCCTGTCCATAGTACTCGCGGAATTCTGCAAAAGGAAGCGGCTGGCCTTCCTGGGTTAGCAAATGTCCCAAATGGGTGATTCCCAATGTCTGCCACATCCGAAAAACCCTTTGCTGAGATTCTGGGGAAAAGTCAGGATTTCCAACCACCGGCAATAAATAAGCACACACTCAGGGTATTTGCAATCTCTTAGTAAGGGTAATCCAGGCCTGTTGTATTGGGCGAATGTTGGTGGAATGTGTGAGAAAAACCAAAAGCTTAGTCGGCTCAACCTGAAGGGTGTAACTGAGTGTAATTGGGGCAGACAAGGCACGATCGGCATCTAAGTTGGTGTGCGTGTCCTTGTCCAAAATCCATTCTCTAATGATGCGCATATTACTGGCTAAATTATATAACAGCAAATTGGGAACTCCCAGTCCACCCGCACCCCAATGCTCCTCTAATCACTCTAAGGGCAGGCGCGCTTTCTTCCCCTTCCAAAAGAATTGGCGCATTATACTGTCCATCAACACCAAATCCTGACGCTTAATCTGAAGGGGTACATTCTGAAGGAGGTAAAGCCACTTCGGGAGTACCACCATTTTATATAAGTGTATCCGACCACTTAAAGTCAGAGGTAGAGGCTGCCATCTGCGAAGCATATCCCGTGTTTGTTGTAGAAGACGGGGTATATTTAATTGATACACCTATGCCGGATCCGCCGATAAATAGATCCCCAGATAACGAATCACAGGTTCCGCCCACTGCAGCAGGAAGGAATCCTGCCATCTCTCCTGGAAAGTATCCGGGAAAGCCAGTGCAGACGATTTACCCTTATTCAGCTGAAAGCCGGAAAATCCTCCGAAACTATCAACCAGCTTCAAAAGGGAGAAAAGAGACGAATAGGGATTCGTGAAAAAAACTAACAGGTCAGCCGCAAAAGCAGCACTTTTAAAGATAATATCTTGAAAGCGTATTCCCCGAATGTTAGGTTCAGCCTGTATCGCCAAAAGCAGGGGCTCCAATTGTAAAAGAAAAAGTAATGGAGATAAAGGACATCCCTGATGTGTACCACGCGAAATTAAAAAAGGATCAAATCGCTCCCCATTTACAATAATTGTGGCTTGGGGGTCTGTGTATAACAAATGAACCGCGTCATAAAAAAGACCATCAAAACCCATAAGTCGTAAGATATAAAATAAATATGGCCATTCCACCCTATCAAACGCTTTTTCTGCGTCAAAACTGATAGTAAGATAGGGGTTTAAGTACATCGACATCTCCATCGCTGTAAGCACCTTCCTTATATTTGAGAGAGCATATCGTTTATGCACGAAACCAACTTGGTGGTGGCCCACCAATGACGATAGAAACCGCGCCAGGTGATCAGCCAAAATTTTGGCCAATAGCTTATGATCATAATTCAGCAAGGAGATCGGCCAGTACGAATCCGCTGTCTGAGAATCTTTCCCTGGTTTTGGGATAAGAGAGATATGTGCATGGGTCATCTGAGACGGGAAGCAGCCTGTAGTAATAAGGTCCGAAAATAAGGCCGCCAACGGTTTGGCCACTTTGTCCAATAAACAGCGATAAAATTCCGCCGAGTAAGGGCTTTCAATCTTTTAGAATGAGAAATGGCCAGTTTAATTTCAGAAGCCGAGATAGGGGAGTTTAGCGCTTGCTGTTGTTCTGTCGTGAGGCAAGGAAGAGCTAAGGAAGTAGAAAAACGAGCGCAAGCCTCCTCCGACCATCCCTCTGCCCGGTAAAGCCCCAGATAATACTCCCGAAATAGCATCAATATTGTCTTAGTGTGAGTCTCAACATGACCAGTCTCATTCCGCAAGCCGTTCACATAACGCGCCCCACGAGAGGATCGGATCAGTTGAGACATCAGCTTCCCCGCTTTACTGCTACATTGGTGCAGTTTAAATTGATAATAAAGCATACTCTTTTTTGCTCGTTTGTGAAGTACGGTGTTAAGTGCACACTGAAGGGAGTGATAATGATCCCGTGCGGGGCCGGTATTGTGTTGAAGAAGTCGGGATTTCGCTTTCCGTAGTTGATTAGTAAGCTGGAGAATTTGTTTATTCAAAACCTTACGACGATACGCTAAGTATGAGATGATGTCGCCCCTTAATACCGCCTTTGCTGTATACCAATATAGGATTGGGGTATCTCTATGTTGATTATTGAGAGCTGCATAGTCAGACCATCGTTTGGACAAATATTTCTGGAATGCCTGGTCCTCTGCCAAATAGTAAGGAAACCGCCACACCCGAGCTCCTGTGGTAGGGAGCGTAAGTTGTAAATCAAGCCACACTGGGGCATGATCCGAAATCAAAATATTTTCAATACCAGCCTCACTTACCAGATGAAAAGCACAGCTACTAATGAGAAAGTAGTCAATGCGAGAGTAGGTGGCATGTGCCCACGAAAGGTGAGTAAACTCCTTTTCCCCCGGGTGAAGCGTGCACCAGGCGTCAACCAAATGTAATGCGGTTTCTAAAAATGCCGGTCCCCTCCCCATCCCAGGCTCCCGACGTCGCGTCTGTGAAGCATCAACCTGAGGGTCCCTAATAGTATTAGTCTCCCCCTATTATGATTGTGTCTGTCAAATATGGAAGTAAGTACTGAGAGAGAACCTGATAAAATTGAAAATTAAAAGTATTCGGGGCATAGAGATTGCAAAATACCATGGTCTGATGATACAACTCAGCAACAACAATAATAAAGCGGCCACCCGGATCATTGATTTCTGTGCGAATTTGAATCGGCAGGTCTTTATGAAACAAAATCGCCACTCCTGCGGAACGCGAAGTTGCCGAAGCATAAGACAGATTGCCCACCCAATATTTGCTTAATTTAGCATGTTCCAAATCAGAAAGGTGTGTTTTTTGTAAGAAGCCTACTGCTGTACCCTTCCGCTTTAAATGAGTTAGAATCTTTGTACATTTTATAGGTGAATGAATTCCACAGACATTCCAAGAAACTATACGGGTATGACTACTAGAGGCATCTGGAGTACTAAATCATGCGAAGCCAACCTGCCACCAAGTTGTGAACCTGAACCCTCCCAGCTGGCGTCCACACTCGTAATCTGATAATTCTGAGACATAAAAGAGACAACTGAGTTATCATGGAGTGAATGCAAAGCAAAATCAGCAACATATCAGGGACCCCGTTTCCCCCTTTACCCCGAGAACTCCGCCCCCCACCCCACTCTGTCCTTCCCCCCCCCCCCACCCCATTTGAACAATATCACCCATAACTTCCCCCATTTCCCCACCGTAATCTGAAGGAAGAGATAACGATCCCGCCTCCTCAAACAAGGGGTAAGCATAACTCTCCCTTCCCACTCCAATCCCCCGTCCAGCCCCAACCCTCCATGTGTTATGAAGAAAACAAAAAACAGAAACACAGAAATCATCCACATTGCAGATAACCAGGCACATCACACAGAAAAAACAATATTGATGTCCCCGAGCACAGTTATACACCTGCGAAGAGAAAGATTAACATAATGCAATAGCAAATGCAAACATTCTTTGCAGAACAGGGGAGCCGCCCGACATGATGCCCACTGCAGCTGTAGTCTTTCCCCGGGCTGGCAACGGCTCACACCCCACCACTCAAAAAGTAATAGATTTTGGTGGCCACGCAAAAGGGCCGGTAGTGGCACGGAGAGAAAAGAAAGATTTAATGCAAAAAAAATGGTTAGTGAGCAACGCCGAGGAAGCGGAACCCCCATCACTGAGCCAGAACCTGGAGGGCTCCAGCAAAAAGAGGCGATAATCATTAAGGATGAGATCTAGGGCTTAAAATAACAACCATAATCATCCCCAAGGTAGTCAGTGTCTCCACCAAAACATAGCCATCAGATTCCATTAAGTTGTGGCAATGGCGACATAGCGAGCGTTGAAATCAGATCAGGGGCGAAGAGAAAAAAAATTGCCCTCGTCCACGAAACCAGGGGAAAGGAAGAGTGGAGCATTTCACGATGCCTGCCTCTACTCGCAAGAGAGGGTTGCCCGTCGCGTGCAGATATCCGAAGCAGGGCGCATTCATAGGCAATGGCACTGCCCAAGCCGCAGGGACCCCTCAGTCAATAAATGTAAGATCCACACCCCAGGGAGATTCTAAGGGAAATGCCGAGGCTAGCAAAGCACAAAACCTCTGTGCTCTCCCACACTTGGGGTTTGGGCAGGCGCCTCTACCGAAAAGGGACAAACCAGAGTGCCTGAGGGCCAAGTAACAAAACTGGATGAAAGCCAATACATGGTCATTCCCCGACCAAAAGGAGGCAGCAGATAATTACTTGGAAGTACCGGCGCCCCGGGTATTATACTCCGCTACAAAGGCTTGAGCAACCTCCGGGGCCTCCAGCCATTTCACCCCACCGGGGGTGACCACTTGCAATCGGGCCGGATAGATGAGAGTTACACGGAGGCCCAGATTTATAAAATGAGAGCAGTAAGGCACCATTGCCCGCCGCTGTGCAGAAACTCGCGCCGAAAAGTCTTGAAAAAGCAATACCTTCTGTCTGTCATAATTTAACGAGCGACCTCCCCGAAGCGCTCTGACAATATCAATTTTGTGAGCATAATTTAGTAATTTCGCTATGACGGGTCTAGGCCGGATTGCATCAGGCTGCTTCGGGCCTAATCGGTGGGATCGTTCTACCCGCAGAAGTCCATTGGTAGTCGGGAGGTTCAACTGCTTCGGCAACCATTTTTCAAGCAGTGCCGATAAATCCAGATCACGAATAGGCTCTGGTAAGCCAATTAGTCATATGTTAAAGCGGCGGGACTGGTTCTCCAGGTCCTCGATGCGCCGCCCCTGTTGCACCATCGAGGCCTGGAGAGATGCAATGTCCCGCTGCACTGCCACGAGGTCGTCCTGTACCTCCAACACCCGGTTCTCCACTTCAACAAACCGAGTTTCATAGCCACTGAGGGTGTGAGTAAGTTCTGCAAGCTGCTCGGCGACTGCCTTTAATTCCGGGCCAATCGCCGCCGCCACCTTTATGTGTTCCAGGTCTGGGCCAGCAGAGGCCATCCCCGCTGGCAGAGCACCAGGATCCTGGCCTCGGGTTTTATCGCGCTCCTTCTCCTTTTCTTTCCGGTCCATGCACGTCGCCATGACTAGATTATCAGGGACCCTGTTGTTGCGGCACAAACACTGCTAGTAGACCAAGGAAAAAATTGGCAAGAATGTGTGGAAGATGAGGCTGGACGTAAGGGTGAGACATGAAGCAAGAATACCTACATCCACCTCCCTTGCTGGCTCCCTGCGTCTCCTTGTACCATCTTTTAAATCAATTAAACTTGATGAATCCCGTGAGTGGCTGCCCTATGTCCAAGGTCTGCGTCTTTGGAATGCACTACCAAAAGATTTTAAGGATGACGTCTCCTTGCAAAGCGCCATAAAATGATAAAAGCTTATTTATTTCAGCAAACATTTGATGTTTAAAGAATCCGTGGAGCAATTGGACCTGCCTCCTTCGTGCAAGCAGATGAAAATTATAATGATCTATGGGCCATGTGATCTGTTATTTGGTCTGTTTTGGTTATTTTAGTATTGTTTTTAAGGTCTTTTATGTTTTTATTGTGCTTTTATGTGATGATTGATTCTGGACGTGTTCTTTATTAACCCGCTTAGGAACATAACATTCAATCTACAAATTTAATAAATAGATAAAAGAAAGAAGGCTCAGTGCACTCTCGCCCCAGTACAGACCACGTCCAACTGAACTGAACATGCAAAAGGCACAAGAGGAAACCGATGGTGAAAAATATAGCATGCTTTTTTTAAACAGAAATACATTTGGCATAAAAGTACAAGTTTCTTAATGGCTGAATCTACAGGATACGTTGAACTTTTGAAGCTAGAAATGTATGTATCCATACAACTGTGGGTATTACTTTCACGTACAAGTCAATATCTGGCCTGAAACTTTACACTTAGTATTTCCATTTCGGATTTACCCCTCTCACTCCGGTTAGAGCCAGATGGCACGAGATCATATTAACCATTCAAACTGCAAACCGGATAGCTCTCACACGTACACTACCCTGTTCACATAACAGATTCATTACAAATGCATTACCCAACACTATGAATCACTTTTTACAAAACTAGTCAGCTTTCCAATAAAATAAATGCAGTTTTTATATAAATAGAATTTTGAAATGTCAGAAGAAATAGCTGATCAAATATACTAAGAGGTCAATATTCAATCATCCATTTTACCTGAAGACTGGAGGGTGGCCAATGTAACCCCAATATTTAAAAAGGGCTCATGGGGTGATCCGGGAAACTATAGACCAGTAAGCCTGACTTCAGTGCCAGGAAAGATAATGGAAACTATTCTAAAGATCAAAATCACAGAGCATATAGAAACACATGGTTTAATGGAACAAAGTCAGCATGGATTTACCCAAGGGAAGTCTTGCCTAAGAAATCTGCGTCATTTTTTTGAAGGGGTTAATAAGCATGTGGATAAACGTGAACCAGTAGATGTATTGTATTTGGATTTTCAGAAGGCATTTGACAAAGTCCCTCATGAGAGGCTTCTAAGAAAACTAAAAGCCATGGGACAGGAGGCGATGTCCTTTCGTGGATTACAAATTGGTTAAAAAACAGGAAACAGAGAGTAGGATTAAATGGTCAATTTTCTCAGTGGAAAAGTGTAACAGTGGGGTGCCTCAGGGATCTGTACTTAGACTGGTGCTTTTCAATATATTTATAAATGATCTGGAAAGGAATAAAACGAGTGAGGTTATCAAATTTGCGGATGATACAAAATTATACAGAGTAGTTAAATCGCAAACGGATTGTGATACATTACAGGAGGACCTTGCGAGACTGGAAGATTGGGCATCCAAATGGCAGATGAAATTTAATGTGGACAAGTGCAAGGTGTTGCATATAGGGCAAAATAACCCTTGCTGTAGTGACACGATGTTAGGTTCCATATTAGGAGCTACCACCCAGGAAAAAGATCTAGGCATCTTAGTGGATAATAGAGATGTGCTTCAGGTAAAAATTTCGTGTCTGGCTCCGTTTTGGGCCCCCCACCCCCGCGGGTATTTCATTTTTCCCGTGGTTCGGGATTTTTTTTTTCGGGGGCCCCGATTTTCGGGTTACTGCGCACTATCGGGAGTTAGTGCACACTAACTCAAAAATGAATTTTTCACGAAATTTCGGAAAAAATCAATTGTTTTTCAGTTCTCCCGAACCATTCCGAATTAGGCAATTTCATTGACATTGCCTAATTCGGGAAAAATGATTGCACATCCCTAGTGGATAATATCTTGAAATAATCAGCTCAGTGTGCTACAGCACTCATAATTCCTAACATTCTGTTTGCTTTTTTAAAGAAGGGACTGATTAATAAAACGGAAAATGTCATAATGCCTCTGTATCGCTCCATGGTGAGACCGCACCTTGAAAACTGTACAATTCTGGTTGCTGCACCTCAAAAAAGATATAGCTGCGATGGAGAAGGTACAGAGAAGGGCAACCAAAATGATAAAGGGGTGGAACAGCTCCCCTATGAGGAAACGCTGAAGAGGTTAGGGTTATTCAGCTTGGAGAAGAGACGGCTGAGGGGGGATATGATAGAAGTCTTTAAAATACTGAGAGGTCTTGAACGGGTAGATGTGAATTGGTTATTTACACTTTCGGATAATAGAAGGACTAGGGGGCACTCCATGAAGTTAGCAAGTAGCACATTTAAGATTAATTGGAGAGAATTATTTTTCACTCAATGCACAATTAAGCTCTGGAATTTGTTGCCAGAGGATGTGGTTAGTGCAGTTAGTGTAGCTGGGTTTAAAAAAGGTTTGGATAAGTTCTTGGATAAGAAGTCCATTAACTGCTATTAATCAAGTTGACTTAGGGAATGGCCTCTGCTATTAATTGCATCAGTAGCATGGGATCTTCTTGGTGTTTGGGTACTTTCCAGGTTCTTGTGGCCTGGTTTGGCCTCTGTTGGAAACAGGATGTTGGGCTTGATGGACACTTGGTCTGACCCAGCATGGCAATTTATTATGTTCTTAAAACTAAACATTTCAATGGATAACCTTTGAGTTATCCATCTAAATGACTTTGAATATTGACCTCTAAATTTTCTCAATTTTTTTGGCTATTAAGCTTATGTCACTGGGAATGGTTTTAAGATTTTTCAAAGTAATTATAACCGTTTTGGGGTTTTGTTTTGTTTTGCCTTTACCTGGCAGTATTTGTTACTTTTTGCTCTTCAGCCAATTCACTTTACAATTGCTTTTATTTTTTGCTCTGCTTGGGACACTCGCACTTGTGTTTTTTTCCTTTCTGGGAAGATTTTTTTCCGTATTTTCTTATGTGTATTTTTGAGTATGTGTGATATAATCATACACCACACAGAAATAATGGGAATTTGGATTTGTGTGCCTTTCCCAACCCATACTCAACTTCACAACACTGCAGTTGTCTTTAGAGGCACAAATATCCTCTGTGGTTAAATCATGTTCTACTACCTATGACAGCTGCGACAAATACAACCTTATTTTTTGCGATCTGATTTGTGTGCTTCATGCAGCCATTAGTGCTAGACTTGACTACAATTCGTTATATTAGGGATCATCGCAGAAAAGCATCAGTTGTCTGCAGACAGTTCAGATTGCAGCCTTGAGCTTTGTGCACAGTTAACTTTCACTGGTTGCCATTGAAGACTAAGATTGTGTTTAAGGTCTTGATTACCACAGCCAAACTGCTGCAGGAGGGTGGCCAAGCTTCTCTTATATCTTGGGTTCAAAATTATGTGCTGGATCGTTCCTTATATTCTCAACGAGAGAGAGCCTGGGGCAGATCCCCTCATGTACACATGTCTTTCTGCTACCCACAGGAGGTTCCTTTTTGTGCAAAAATATTGCCCCAGGATTTAAGATTACTAGGGGATTTGACATTATTTAGACACCAGTGAAAACTGTGCTTTCTGTCACTTTAATCTAATGATGGCTCTGTTGGAGTGGACACAGCTTTCCATTTGTTTGAAGCTTGGGGAGGCCTTCAGTTAGAGGTTGGTGTAGGGTTCCTTCTGGATTTAGTTAACATAAGGGGCAGAGGAGGTGAGATAGAGTTTGGCCCGCCAAGGACTCGGTCTCTAGTAAGATATTTCATTTTTGTCAGTCAAGGAGAGGAGTTTGGGGAATGGGTTAGGTTGCCCACTAGCACAGTTGATAAGTGCTTATGTCTCTTTGCGATTTATATTATTTGCATTGGAAATGTTTAAATCACCTTGTAACCCTTTCTGGGTGTGTTTTACTGTAAAATGAGTAAAATTAAATGAGTTACAATTAAGGTACAGTAGGCAGGAGCCTGTCCCTAGAAGGCTTACAATGTAAGCTTAGCTTGCAAACTCTGCGAACAGGGCCTGCATCTTCTGTGTATTTGGTACCATGCTGATTACATCAGGTAGCGCTATAGAAGGGAAAAGTATTAGTACCTTATAGACAAAAGGGTAAAACGAATTGCCCAAGGTCACAAGATGTGTCAGTGGGAGAAACAGGATTTAAACCCTGGCTTTCTTGGCTCTCAGTCCACTGCTCTAACCATTAGGCTAATACTCCACTCCAACAAACAAGCTGATGGCTTTTTTTTTTTTTTTTTCTAATTGGGACTAACTGAGAAAGGCAGTGAAACTTTGGAAAGCTGGTCACAAAGGCATTAAATTAGTTCAATAAAAAGTATTGCCTTTAGCTTGTTTTTTGACCTTGATCTCCATGTACCCAAATGACTAGCACAGCCTCCAGGCTATTTTCATCAGATATCACATGGTTGAAAGCCTTTGCAATGGGTACTACTGGCGACATTTCAGTCCCTTTTTGAAACTAGTAGACATCGCAGAAATTGGTGGCAGATAAGAATCTCCAGGCCCTGTAATGTTTGGCCAGTTGTGGGACGGCCCCGCAACTGGCCGCACTCAACCCAGACACCATCGACCTGTCAAGCTGCCTGGAAGCCACGTTGCCAGAGAACTGCTCTCTCTCAGACCTCCAATCGCGCAGCGAATAAGTCGCGTGCACCAGCTCCCCTCTTAAAGGCCCCGCGGTGGAAAACTGCTCTCAGCGCCTCCTGATGACATCAGCCTCTTCTCTGCATTAAACTAGGCCCGACCCCTGGAACCTTGTCTTAGCAACTGGTCCTCCTGCTTTGCAGTACGTGTTGTTTCTTCCCGTGCTCATCTTGCTGCGCCTGTTGGTTTTGTTCCTGCCTGTATTCTTGCTGTTGGCCTTCCCTGGTTTGTGTCCTTGCCTTGCCCTCCGTTTCTTGTCCTTTGCCCGCCTAGCCCCGGTTCTCGTTGCCTTGCCTGTCCCTGGCCTGTCTTGCCCCATGGTGTTCCATCTCTGTCTTCCCAGTTCTGACCGCTTTCTGCTGACTGCCTTGACCACTGGCCTGGACCCGGACTCGCTGCCTGCCTTGAGTCTTGGACTGAACTTTAATACTCTCTGCACGCCGCCAGCCCTGACCACTCTCTCTACACAGACTCTCTCTGTTCGCTCCTTGAGGGACTCTCACCTAAGTCCTGCCAGCCCCTAGAACCCAAAGGCTCAAGCTGAGGGGAATGGAGCCAATACAGGTGAAGTGCCGGTTACTGTCACAGCAAGAGTGTGTCTTCTAGCTGTCAGTATGTGTCTAGTGTGTTTGCCACAGCCTAAGGGGGCTCACCGACCCTGACAGGCTCATGCTGATTCTACCTCTTCTCTGGCTTCGCTACCCTTACGTCTCTCTTCCCAGCTTTTTCCTCTCTGTTTACTACTAAACTGACAACACTTTGAAACTCAGAACCACAGTTTAGGGGGTGAAGGGGCTGGTTCCGAATTAACTTGAGCCTCATCCAAACCAAGGAAGCTCAGGGGTAGGATGGCTTTGGATATCAAAGTGACAGGCGACTGTCCCCATATAGTTGGGGTTTCTTTCCAGCTGCCTGGTTCTATCATTTCATTTTTCATATGCTAAATTAAAAAAACAAAAAGCAATTTGGGAGAAAAACATTATTATCAATGATTAGTTATACTTTCTTGTAAAGTGATTTAAATAAGGGGTATATACATTAAAAATGGGACACTTTTTCAGGAGAATTATAAACATAGAAAATCATTCACAGCAATCCTTAAACAACAAGCAGATGGAGTATATGCCAACCACATTCTTCAGGAGCCTTCCTCAGCAAAGCTGACAGTTTCAAAGTATCATTTTCAACTCTTATTGCAAACAACAATCACATATTAAATTTCAGCTAAAGCCATTCTCAGGTTTCTCCACTAACACCAGGTCACAGACAGACACAACCTGCCCATCAAGCACTTTTGACTTCCCTTCATAAAATGCACGCCTACAATCAAAACCCACATTCTTACATACCAAAAAGCTCAGCCTCCAATACATAATGAAGATTGTCATTAGAGTAACAGTTTATAGAAATCTAGGCTCCTATCATGCTCGCAACCCATTGTATAATAGGTATTGTGTCATTTTGGTGCCAAACCCGATCTCTGATAAGAACCACTAATTCATCTGTGGTTATCTAGACTTTTCTTTGCTTTCTGACTTAAGCACTTTTTTTTTTTTTTTAATTTTAATAGTGGACATTTGGGCGAGACTGGGTTTGGTAACAAACTGACACTGATGTCTTTTTCCTCAACAGCTGGCACACATATGGAGGGAGCAAAGACTTCTATAAACTATGAGCCTGACAACAGTCCAAATCATGCAGCAAAATGTTCCTGGGTTTGTGGATATACAATGTCATTTTGATTTTCATTTAAGGTGTGCCCAGGCTCATCCTGTACATTTAAAAGCGATCATGTGAAGCCTCTTGACATCTACGAACTCAAATATTGTTAGAATAACTTTTCTGCTGAGATTTTTTTTTTTTTTTTTTTAATTTTAATATGGGGTGCAGATGGCACAGGTAACGTTTGCAATTATAGTTTCTGAGCCTCGGTTATTTCTACAGAAATCATTTTCAGCAGACTGGACTGTAGGATTTGTGCCGGCATTCAGCAGCAACACCAGGATCAGCATTGCTGCTCCTGTGAGGAAGCGCGGCAGGGTCTTCATTATGCATAAAACCACTGACTGGCTCATCAAAAATGCTGCTGCTTTTTCACGAAAAGGTCATGGGTTCTACTCCCAACTAGAACCCGTTTCATCAAACCACCTTTGAAGGAACAAGTAGCCTAGTGGTTAGAGCAATGGGGCTGAGAGAGAACCAGAGAAACCAGGGTTCAATTCCCACTTCCCCTACTGACACTTCTTGTGACCTTGAGCATGTCACTTTATCTCCTGTTGCCTCAAACCCACTTAAAAATTGTAAGCTCTTTCAGGAAGACTTATTGCACCCTAATACTAATGATGCTTTAAGCTGCCATGAGCATTATTTGGAAAGGTGGGCTAAAAATCCAAATGTGATGATTATGATGAAATCTCTATCACAGGGTTAAGTTTAAGAGCGACTCAAAAATGGAAGAGTACCCACTATGGACCCAACATCGCTTTCTTGTAGCGCTCAGTGTCCCCTGGATGTTTCTCAACCCACTCCTTCTAGCATTTGCAGTTTCATTGAAGAAGAGTCAACAAGGTAGGGCTAAAGTTCATTCACTAGTGACTTAAGAAACTTGCTTGTGAAACCTCTCTCATCCCATAAACAGGAGAACGAAGGCATCTGGCTGATGCTATTCCTGTGATCAATAGTTAATAACTACTGAAAAGCACAGTCTTACAGAATTTAGAAATCCAGATATTTCTTTGAGGCTTTCAACCCATGACAATGAGACAATTACAAGGTCATGAATTTGAGCTAGTCTACTTAGAGGAAAAGACTGCACAAGAATAGCCTAATGGAAAACACAGGTACAAATGCAATTATCATAGATTTATTGCACCATTAGGAAAAGAACAAGGAAAGCAGAATACAATTACCTCTTCTGAAGCCCTAATGCAGTGGGGGTTTTTTCTTAAAGCATAAACCAGGGTCCCCAGTCTCCTGCAACTCTGCAGCCGCATTATTTGGCCCCTGACATGAACTGGCCAATCTTGACCAAACTGCCACGGGAGACCAGGGGCCCTTGCAGAAGAGAAGCATTGGTGGCAGTGGAATATCGCTTGGCTTCTCTAAGTGATCCCGCTCCCTTCCCGGAAAAAAGCATTGGTGGCAGGGTGGCAGCACGATGTTTCATTTCTGGCCCCCCGCCCGCTCCTATTGTAAAACAAGTGGAGGACAGGGGCCTTGCAGCTCCCTCTGGTGCTTCCCTGCCTCCTCTCCCTTGCCAGGGCCTGAATGCTGCGCTTTGAACCATGTGCTCCAAAGCGCGATGCTCAAACCCCGGCAAGAGAGGAGCGAGGAAGTGCCGGAGGAACTGCAAGGCCCCGTCCTCCTCCACTTGCTTTACAATAGGAGTGGATGAGTGGGGAGAGGGCAGAGAAGGGATGAGTGAATGACTTGGGGAATATTGGGGGGGGGGGGGGAGAAATGACTGATGTCATCCGGCTAAATATATGTTAGCCCTCTCTGACCCCCCTCCCTTTTATTTTGTATAACTTTGTCAGCACAAATTTTGAGCAGACATAAGAACATAAGAACAAAGTTACCTGGACAAAATGATCAGATTTATGTGGCTTAAAGCCAATGATATTCAGATAAATCTTTTGCATGTGGACCTCTCAGCGTCTGCCCAAATAAAAATAAGGGCCAGTATATTAAACCGCAGTAAAAGTGGCCATTAGTATGTGCTAATGGATGTTTTTAGTCTGGGCAGTGTGTCTCAAAGAAATGCCATTTAACGAAATATTAAACTTGGTATTTTGCACAAGATAATGAACATGAATGAACTTGAACCAGGGATCACCAAGTGAGGGGAGGAGTAAATTAACCGAAGATCGCCATGGAAGGGGTGAATGAACCGGGGTTCGTGGGGTGAGGGAGGGCATAAACCAGGGTGAGTAAAGGGGGGAGGGGGAGAGGAAACCAGGGTGAGGGTTATTGGAGGGGGGGGGAGTGAACCAGGATTAGTGATAGGGTGAGAGAGGAAGAATTGAATGAGGGAGAGTGAAAGGATGGTGGAGAAGGGAAGTAAAAGAGAGTGAGGGGATATGTGGGGCTTTGGAAGGGGGGATAAGGGAAAGAGAGGATGATTTGGGGGGAGTGCTGTAGCTTCCTTCCTTCTTCACCCCATCCCAATCCTTCCTCCTTCTCCACCTCCATCCCTGGCCCTCCCTCTTTCCTCCTTTTCATTTCAAACATCCCTTCTTCTCTTCCATTCCCATCCCCAGAACTCCCTTTCTTCTCACTTCTCCATGACTGATCCTCATCCCTCCCCTCCCCCCATTCCCACTTTTCCTCAGCGTCAGCCTAAGAAAGCAGCTTCCAGGGCTGGCCCGGTGCCAGTGCTGTGTCACATGGAAAGCCCCCCCGGTTGGAGCCCAGAGTCGGGTATTCCATTCTCTGGGTCAGCCAGGGCTGCTGCGGAGACGACGTTCACAGCCCCCCCAGGGGATGGAGAGGGAGTGGTGGTCATTGTTTAAGGGTCACACCTAATGGCTGGATTCAGGATCCTTTGACTGAAAGGCTCTGAAAGAAGCCCTGGTGCCTGGCCCACGACTATCATTGCAATGACCAGACTAGCTATAAAGGCCGATACAGTACAGTGCGCTCCGGTGGAGTGCACTGTTAGCCCGCGTTTGGCCGCGCGTTTTCAACATGCTAGCTTTACCTCTTATTCAGTAAGGGGTCGAAAATGCGCGTTCCCCCCCCCCTGAAACTAATAGCGCCTGCAACATGCAAACGCATGTTGATGGCCCTATTAGTTATTCCCGCATGATTCAGTAAGTAAAATGTGCAGCCAAGCTGCACATTTTACTTTCTGAAATTAGTGCCTACCCAAAGGCAGGCGTTAATTTCTCTTGGCACCGGGAAAGTGTACAGAAAAGCAGTAAAAATTGCTTTTCTGTACACCCTCCGACTTAATATCATGGCGATATTAAATCGGAGGTCCCAAAAGTAAAAAATAATAAAATAAAATAAAAAATTTAAAAATCGGCCCACGGCTTGGAAACCGGACGCTCAATTTTGCCGGCGTCCAGTTTCTGAACCCGTGGCTGTCAGCGGGTTTGAGAAACCGACGCCGGTAAAATTGAGCATTGGCTGTCAAACTCACTGACAGCCGCCGCTCT
Source organism: Rhinatrema bivittatum (assembly GCF_901001135.1). Taxonomy (NCBI): domain Eukaryota; kingdom Metazoa; phylum Chordata; class Amphibia; order Gymnophiona; family Rhinatrematidae; genus Rhinatrema; species Rhinatrema bivittatum. Next base: position 299,324,183 of record NC_042616.1, read on the forward strand.
TGTCAAAAAAAAGGCACTAGGGAAGCGCTAGTGTCCCTAGCGCCATTTTACCGTGGGCCCTCATGTAAATACTGAATCGCGCACACAGGAGAGAGGACGCTCGCCCGCTCTCCTGCGACTTTTACTGAATCGGCCTGCATGTTAGTAGGAAGCAGGGTATAAAATGAGGGAAAACCATTTCCAGATTCTTGCAAATGATGAAGTCTCATGGCGCCAGCAGCCCTGGAAGCCCAAAGGAGGAGGAGGAAACTGCCAGGTCAGGGAAAAAAAAAAAGCAGCTTACAGCTGCTCTCAGATTGGCTGATAATTCTGAGGCTACCTGAAATCAAACAGAAAAGTAAAGGGGCAAGAAAAATGATTTTACTCTTTACTGTCCAAGCTCTTCAGCTCTGATCCAGACAACAAACTGGTCTGAGTTTTTGGATCTCCACAATGAACTTTGCTCCATACTTGCATATACCGGGAATGAAGAATTAAGCCACTCTGCGTGTTTGGGTAACTTTGAAAAGCAGGCCTATATGCAGCCCCCAGGGTCTGGGTTAAAGGGTCCTGGCACAGGGTTGCTGTAATCAGCCAAACCAACTGATAAGGAAAAAAAAACAACACACACAAAAATTGGAGTCTGCTACTTTCTTAAAAGACAATGCTGGAGACCATCCCCTACGCACAGGTACTTGGATGGCACTGTCAGCCAAGCAGAAGAAAAAAAAATGCAGCATATAATGTCAGAGCCTCTAGCTAGCAATTAAGCCATGTGTGAAAAGCAGGGCATATCCCATTCCCTGGGCGGGTTGCCACTTCAAACTTTGCTTCCGCATAGGCAGCTTTCCCACTGCAAAATCATTTCAAGGAAGCTGCCAAGAGGCCCGGTACTTACAGGAAAATTATAGGCCAGCCCTGGCCTTCTGAAACTTCCCACCCCTACCTTCTGATGCTTTTTAATATGTCTGCCGGGCTCATTTCAAATGAGAGGAGCAGGACCAAAAGATACCAAAAATATCAGGACGGAAGCTGGAAATCCAAGACTAGCCAGAAGTCTCTCCCCAGAAAGTGGGTCGCTTGGCAGCCCTGTTTCAGAGTAATCATATCATCCACACAACACAAGTCGGACCGGTTTCACTGATCAGCCCCTCGCATGCCGTTTGTCCAGCACCAGCGTTCTCCCTCTGCACACACTGCAGTTTCTCATGGAAGTTCAGGCTGCCTTGCCCTGATCAGTTTTAAGCTTCAGGTTCTCTCCTGCTAGCCTGTGTGTGACTAAATGCATGGACGCTGCCAAATATGTCCTGAAGGGGGAAGAGAGACCAGGGCAAACACCACCACAGCTCTCTGTAAAACTCTATCAGGCTGATGAAATAATCTAATAAAATATGCGCTGGGTTAAAGCATACATTTTTAACGCCAAGATTTCTTTTTAACTCCCGATGCAGTAAGCTAATGATATGCTAATGTATCGGGAGTTAAAAAAACGTTAATTTGTAAAGTGTGCATTCTGCACAGGCCAAACATACATTTTAACTATTGAAGGGGGTGGAGGCATCCCTGTCAGGCTATCTGGGTAAGTGGCAGCTGCCACTGCCTCCAGTTACCCGAATAAATTCAGATTTATTCATCTATCTGGCAGCAGGAAGTAGCTACTACTGTATAGACTCATAGGCTGCTTCTCATTGCCAAATATTCTTACTAGGAATATCTAGTAAGAAAACAGAAGTGATAATCCCCTTGTGCAGGGCCTTTGTGAGGCTTCACCTGGAGTACTGTGTTCAGTTCTGGAGACCGTATCTCAAAAGGGACAGACAGGATGGAGGCGGTCCAGAGAAGGACGACTAAAATGGTGGGTGGTCTCCATCAAATCACTTATGAGAAGTTGAAAAACCTGAATATGTATACCCTGGAAGAGAGGAGGAGCAGGGGTGATATGATACAGACCTTCAGATACGTAAAAGGTTTCAATGATCAATGGTCATCAACAAACCTTTTCCATTGGAAATAATTTAGTAGAACTAAGGGGTCACGATTTGAAACTCCAGGAAGGAAGACTTAGAACCAATGTCAGGAAATATATCTTCACTGAGATGGTGGTGGATGCCTGGAATGCCCTTCCGGAGGAAGTTGTGAAGATTAAAGCTATGAAGGATTTCAAAGGGGCATGGGATAAACACTGTGGATCCATAAAGGCTAGAGGATGGGAATAAATAAAGTTAACTGGCACTGAGCGAGTAAACTGAATGGCGCGGCAGATACCATCCTTAAGAGAAACATGGGGGTAACCTGCACGGAGTGGCAGTTACTACCTTGGGAAGCTTGCTGGGCAGACTAGATGGACCATTCTGATCTTTTCCTGCCGACATTACTATGTTACTATGTAAATAGATGGATAAATCAGTATTTACACTCACTACAAAACAGCATGAAACCCAAGGGAAACTTCAAAATATACTGTAAGAAAACACTTTCCCATGTACCAAAATACATTAGAACATAAGAACATAAGAAATTGCCATGCTGGGTCAGACCAAGGGTCCATCAAGCCCAGCATCCTGTTTCCAACAGAGGCCAAACCAGGCCACAAGAACCTGGCAATTACCCAAACTCTAAGTGCTACTGATGCAATGATCAATTATGCAATCATAATAGACATTGCTGGTACTAAGACCTTCATTGTCTTATAAATAATCTGCCGGTTTAATTGGTGCCATTTCAAACTAACGGTGTCACTCGATGTAACTTAAAGATGTAATTCATCCTAATGAAGTCATTCCCTGACGCAGAAACATTTGTTTCGAAATGCGGACCGTGTCGGCACCATTTCAAGCTAATGCTGTCACTCGATGTGTGAGTAGAGACGCTAAGTTTATCTTTGTGATTAGATGGAATTTTTTACTAAATCAGTATCTATCCAGGTAAGTGGCAGCAGCAGCTGCAGCCACTTATCCGGATAGATCAGTACTTGTGTGGGTAAGTTAGTTATTCAGTTATGTGGTGGCGGATGACAGCACTTACCCAGAATTTTGGAAAAAAAAAAAATTTAACTTTTTACGTTTTTTTGTTTTTGGTTTTTTTTTATAGGGCTGGAATCTTAACTCCAGCTTTAACCAGGGGTTAAGCTTCCAGCACTGAAAAAGGCACCCTGGCCAGATGCAGTCTCTCTGCAACAGGGGGTAGGGGGGGATGATGCTTAATGTCCTCATTTGCATGGGTTTTTCATGCAAGGGCACTAAACAGTACTCCCATTGGGAAACGCACATTTTCTGCATACAAAACCCCTTACTGCATCGGCAAGTTTTGCCCGCAGAAATTGCGAGTTGAAATGCGCGCAGAGAGGTGCATTCGGATGAACGCACCCTTTCTGCATCAGCTGGAAAAAGAGAAAAATCTGAACTGTTTGCTCTAATATGATAGAAACAAAGATCCCTCTCGTGATTACAGTGACCAACTTCCAAAAGCTACGTCGAGGGACATTATTGAAAAGTGTGAGGAGAAAGAGGGGCATGAACAAGCATGGATGAAATAAATGTTTATATAAAACATTGAAAAATGGCCATTTTTTTTAAACACACCAAACAATTCTCTCTTTAAATGACTTACTTTTTATGGGGTTTTTATCTGCTATCACATTTCTCTGTTTCTATGAAAGCATCTCAGTATTCCAGATTGGGTTAATGCAAACTGTATTAAGCAATGCAATTTATGTTAGCCTGCAAATGATGCAATTGCATTAGCACATGGGGGCTTCCGCTGTAGGGCTGTAACGTCTCCCATCCACAGATACCCAAACAAGACTTCCCTCACCATTCCCCAGAGCCAAACATTCTGCCAACATTCAAGCAGGAACTTCCAAGTTGCAAGGATCTGTTGGGCACTTCTTGCCTCCCGCCAACAGGGGTCCTCAGTGAACCTTGTCAGGTTATCTACTTCACCTAGCAATATGTTTTGCTGCTGAGGCACTCTGGTATGTTCTCCCAGCTCTATGGTCTATACCTCCTGCTGGCAGCCATGCTGTTCCTGTTTGTTTTAGTTATATTCTGGCTTCAATCTTGGTCCTAGTCATGCTCTTGTCCTGATCTTTGTGCTCCCAGATTCTAGTCCTCTTGCTCCTAAGCTGAGTCCTTGCTCTTGCCTTAGTCTTGTTTCTGGTATCTAGTGTTCTTCTCTTTCTCAGTCTGTTCATGTTTGGTCCTAGTTTTGTTTTGTGTTCCTGACTTCTTGTCTTGGTTTAGTGGGCATCTTCTGGCCCTCGTTTTGAAGGAGGTCTGCCTTGGTCCTGTGGGTGCTTTTCAGTTCCCGGACATATGTCTTCCTGTTTTTGCTAAGGCTGGTCAGCCACCAGCACCTGAGGGCTCAACCAGAGGGGGAAGATGGCCGGATTAGGCAGAAGACTTCCTGAATCCTGGTTTTCTCCAGTCTGCCTCATTTGTATTCAGCCCATTCCTGCTCCTGGGGTCATACAGCAGCAATATGCCCTTACACAAGTCAGCCAAACACAGCCAGTCCCTCTCCGGATAGAATCCAGTCCCACCTACCCCACTGACAGCTGTGTAGAGGTCAGCAAACAATCCCGCCGTCCATTCTCACATAGTGCTTTCATCCTGTGGAAAAGGACTGCGAGGGGCCACCAGGTACCCTTTTGCTTCGTGGAGCCAGCACAGGCAAAGTTTCTCTCCTGACACCTTTCAGCTTCTACACAGCTACTGATGGGGTAGGCAGAGGGGAGGAACATCATGGACCAAAGCAGGTCTTATAACAGCCACCTCCAGAAAGGCCAGTGTATCACTGGCAGCCATGAAACATTGGTGTTGACACTCCTTGTGACCTTGGGCAAGACACATTGGACCATCCATTGCCTCAGGTACAAAACTAGATTGTGAACCCTCTGAAAAAAAATGGAATTACCTATGGTACCGAAATGTAATCTGCTTTGAATTGTAATGAAAGGTGGAATATAAATAAAAATGTATTATTATCTTGTGCAAAATACCAGGTTTAATATTCCATGGTACATTAGTTCGTTAAATGACATTTTTTTTTGAGACACACAGCCCAGACTAAAAACATCCAATAGGCACATTAATGGCCACTTTTACTGTGGCTTAGTACACGCCCTTATTTTTTATTTGGGCAGACGCTGACAGGCCCAATTTCAAAAGATTTATCTGAAGACAACTGGCTTTCAACCACATAAATCAGATCATTTAGGAATACACCCATTTTGTCCTTTATCTGCTCAAAATTTGTGCAAAGTTACCCAGAATAAAAGGGAGGGGGGAGTCAGAAACGTGGATGGGCTAACATATTTAGCCGGATGGCATCAGTCCACACAAATAGCTGACCTAAAGTTATGCTGAATAACATATCCACTCTAGACCTCTTAGACTATTTCGCAGTACATGTTCCCTTTACTCTTTTCTTAAATATACATTTTGGAAAAGTTCTTTCAAATATTTGATTGTGGAGGGAAAAGGATCCATTTCCATCAATAAAAATGCTAATCTTTGCATTTGTATTATTATTATTGATAATAATGATATTAAGAAAACAAAACAAATCTTTAATTTAATGAAAAAATCCAGAAGGATAAGGCACTTCAGTTCCAGTGTATGTCACTTGTATTTGAAGCTTTCAGACTGCGAAGTTATCACCACCTCCTTTGAGAAATACTAGCTACGTTACATCACCAAGCACTGTCAAGATAGCGTGGCCACCCTTAATTTCACAACGGATACACTCCCCCTAACATACAGTATTCACATGGAAATGTCAGTGAGGGTTCCTCATTCTACAACCACTTTTATGATTGTTCCTCCTGCTGCCTGAAAACCAAGAGCGACTGGAAGGAAATACGTAACTGAAGTAACCTAGAACACTGAAGGGGAAAAGAAGCAGACTTACCTTATCAAGTGTTTTAACTTATTCTGTGGCTGTGTGACAAACCCTTAGTAAAAACACCCAAGCTAGAGAAGTATTCGTCTAGGGAGAGGTCAAATGCTTGGCAGTTAAGATTCAGTGCCAAAAAGTGCAGAGTCGTACATTTGGGGTGCAGGAATCAAAGGAGCTGTATGCAGTGGTGGGAGAGAGAGTGATGTGCATGGACCGGGAGAAAGACCTCAGAGTGGTAGTGTAGCAAATGTGACAAAGTGGTGACTAGGGCTACAGGGATGCTGGGCTGCATAGAGAGAACAGCCAGCAGGAAAAGGAGGTGCTAAAGGCTCGGAAACAGGTCACTGGTGAGACCTCACCTGGAGTTCTGTGTTTAGTTCTGGAGATCATATCGCAAAAAAGATAGAGATGGGATAGAAGCAGCCTGGAGTATGGCAACCAAAATAGGGCAGGGTTTTCACCAAAAGACATGAGATACTTGAAAACCTAAACATGTATACCATAGAGGAGAGGAGAGACGGGGGTACGACGAGTGAGGTGATCAAATTTGCAGATGACACAAAATTATGCAGAGTAGTTAAATCTCAAGCGGATTGTGATAAATTGTAGGAGGACCTTGTGAGACTGGAAGATTTGGCTTCTAAATGGCAGATGAAATTTAATGTGGACAAGTACAAGGTGTTGCATATAGGGAAAATAACCCATGCTATAATTACACAATGTTGGGTTCCATATTAGGAGCTACCACCAAGGAAAGAGATCTAGGAGTCATTGTGGATCATACATTGAAATTGTCAGCCCAATGTGCTGTGGTGATCAAAAAAGCAAAAGGAATGTTAGGAATTATTAGGAAGGGAATGGCAAATAAAACTGAGGATGTCATAATGCCTCTGTATTGCTCCATGGTGAGGCCTCATCTTGAACGGTGTGTGCAATTCTGTTTGCCACATCTCAAAAAAGATATAGCTGCATTGGAAAAAGTGCAGAGAAGGGCAACCAAAATGATAATGGGCATGGAACGGCTGCCCTGTGAGGAAAGGCTAAAGAGGTTAGGGCTGTTCAGTTCAGAGAAGAGACGACTGAGGCAGGATAAGCTAGAAGTCTACAAAATCATGAAAGGACTTGAACAAGTTAATGTAAATCGGTTATTTACGCTCTCAGATAATAGAAGGACCAAGGGACACTCCATGAACTTAGCAAGTAGCTCATTTAAAACAAATCAAAGAAAATTCTCTCTCACTCAGTGCATAATTAAGCTTTGGAATTCATTGCCAGAGGATGTAGTTACTATTTACCAACCAACCTCTTTCCCTTTGTGAAAATATTCTCCAACACCCACTGTTCAAGGGAAACCCCTGCTCGGTGGTTTTGTGCGGTGCCTATGTTTCAGGACAACCACTTTGTAATTGTCCCTGTTTAGAGCCCCGTATATTACTCTTTATTATTCACTCTTTATGTCCATTTTTCTCTTTTTTATTTCTTTTTATTGTTTTTTCTTTTATCATGTACTTACCTAGGCTGCCGCCCTTACTGCTTCTCATGGGTTCGGATCCGCCTGCCCGACATTGGCCATGTTTCGGCAAGATGTTGCCTGCTTCAGGGACTGCGGGAGAAAATTCTGCTGCGTCCGTACCGGGTTCACAGATTTAAGACGTTTTGTTAACATTTATTCAATTTTCTTAAAGTGAGCAACGCTACAGCAGTTAGTGCTTCTGACTTTAAAAATGGTTTGCATTAGTTCCTAGAGGAAAAATCCATAAACTGCTATTAATTAATAAGCAGTAGTAGCTTGTGATCTATCTAATGTTTGGGTACTTGCCAGGTACTTGTGACTTGGATTAGCCACAGTTGCAAACAGGATACTGAAATAAAATCTTCTCCAATAAAAAGGAAGCTGTAGAACTAGGAGTCATACATTCCAAGGAGTAGAAAAAATTCAGGAAAGGGTGGTGGATGCCTGGAATGACTGCCTGAAGGAGGTGGTTAAGACACAAACTACTGGAATTCAAAAGGGCATGAGATAAACAGAAAGGATACCAAGTAGCAAGGGGTTGGAAATGAAACCCTGAGATAATCTGTGGTAACTTTTCTTCATAGGGGTAACTTGCATGGGAGCAGCAGTTACAATCTCAATCACCTTGCTGTGCAGACTGGAAGGGCCTTTTATGATCTTTATCTGCCGTCATTTACTAGGTTACTATGGTACAAAAAGCAAGAGACCGCAACCAAAACAGAACAATCTGGTGTGTATTAAGCTTCATTCTGCATACATATGCGGTGGTTAGAACTCCACTTTCCGAGTGGAAGAGTCTGACATTGCAGCTGATCCAGCAAGATAAAGAAGCCGGATTGAAGCTGAAAGCGGAGGGTGCAATTGTGACATAGATCATAATACAAAAAAAAAATAATAATAATAATATTAATAAAGATTATTTGTCAAAATATTAGCCGAGGAGTCTTAGTAAATAAATCCAAAAGCTAAAGTACTGCACTTTTCATTGCTAATGTTGCTAACTACAGACAGCTAAACTGCCAAAAAACCCTCAGCTTTCCATGCACTGCCTCAAAGGCAGAATAGAAAAAGGGGAGGGACGCGTCCATGACGGCACCCTAAATTAAAAGGTGAAGCCCCTGCTTACACGGCAGGATTTCTCAAGCTGCGGAAGACAAAATTCCCTCTCAGGTCAGCTGCTGAAAAACACGTTTGCCAGGCCAACAAAAAATGATTCCACAGCCTGGAATAAAGCAGCGGAAGCTGCCTTGGCCGTTCCCCCGCAGTCGTCTCGGTAACCGCCAGACGCCTGAATGGCCTGATTTTACCCCATCTGTTTAAAACCCTGCCAGCCTGTCCTAGGACTTCTGCAAGGCATTGATTCGCTCCATATCAACTAGGAAAAGGAAACACAGGCATTTCACGGGGCTCTGCAACTGTAAACAGGCAATGCCCGGGGGGGGGGGGGGGAAGATGTACAGTGCAGCTCAATGGAGGGATTTACAGAGACATCTCCCCCCATCCCTCCCTGCCCACATGCACGTAACTGAAAAGTAAAAGTCTTACAACCCAGGGCTCTGTTTACGAGTCAAGTGTCCACTCCTTGCAAGAACGTTTTACATTTTCTATACTATTCGAGAGGCCCATTACACTTATGATGGCGCTGTAAGGTGCCCACAAATCTATCAGGACATTGTTCCCTCCCTGAAGTTGGTACCAACCATCTGATGGCTGCTACCCTCACATACAGGAACAAGTTACAAAAATGCACTCCGGCAGGAGCTCACTGCCATCGCGCCTTGTGCGTCATCCACTACGTGCATGCGGACAGGGCAACGTTACAGGGGGTGTTCGCTCCGTTATGAAACCTTCTTCAAGATCTATATGAAGTTAAAAAGTGACTATGAATAAAAATCTCCTCCGTCACCAGTACATAGATTTTTAAAGAAGGGGCCCAAAATTCACTGCATAATACGCACAGAAATGTCTCCTTGGTTTAATAAAAGTTATTCTAATGTCTGAAGTATTCAGTTTCTTTCGTTAATCAAGAAACATTTTTGTGCGTATTATGCAGTGAATTTTGGGCCCCTTCTTTAAAAATCTATGTACTGGTAAACCAGTTTTCTTACTTGCCAGCATCTATTCTGATTGCATGGAGGAGATGCGAGTTCCTGCAAAAATATGGTAGCAAATACCCATAAAGGAGAAGAATGGAATAAACAGGACATATTATGATGCTTTTTTAAAATTCCCTAAAGGGGCACGGAGGGCAATTTTGCGGGACACCCAGTAGGTTCAATTGGTACCCTTGACGGACAATGGAAAGAATCCAGTGGTCCGAGGTTATACTAGGCTACTGGTTCGCAAAGAACCGCAGCCTACCCCCAGCCAGAGGGTCCGGTATGAGCAATTAACCTATACTCCCCCTATGACCCAGTCACCCTGTCCCTGGAGTTGACTGAGGCACCGGCTGTGGCTTGGGGGCTCTCTGGTGCTTGGGACAGCTGCAGGAGCCCAGATGGTGTTGATGGGAGCGAGTGGGGTGGAGGATAATTCCTCCTTTGGTAAAAGACAGACTTCCTTTGTCCCTGTCTCGCCAGCCTCCTAGAAGAGGAGGATGGGATTGGAGTGTTGGCGGAGAGTTGTTGGAGGGTTTCATTGTGGTCCCAAAGTTGGGCCACAGTGACCCTCACCCCATCTCTGAAGAGATTCTCCCCAGTACACAACATGTCAGCAAGTTGTTCCTGTACCTCTGGTCTGAGATCCGAAGCCCACAGCCATGCCATTCTGTCGGCACCAATTCCCGCTGCAGAGACTCTCAATGCCATCTCAAAAATATCACAGGTCACTCGGACCTCATGGTTTCGCACTCTAGGCCCTTAGGCCCCAGTGTCATGAGGGTGTCCTGCTGCTGTTGAGGCAGCTAATCGGCCACCTCCTGCATCTGCTTCCAAATGTCTCAAGAATACTGGCTCATATAGAGCTGTTAGGCAGAAATGCGGACAATGAGTATGGTGCCTTGAAACACCTTCCTCCCAAGAGAGCGTCCATCGCTCTGTGGTCCTTCCCCAGGGGCGCCGAGGAATAAGTCAGAGAATGCTTGGCCCTCTTGAGAGCGGATTCGACCACCACCGACTGGTGGAGCAGCTGATGCTTATTGAATCCGGTAGCCTTCTAGAAGAGGCAGACTCCATCCACCTTCTTATTAATGGGAGGCACTGTAAGGAGTGTTCCCATATCCTCAGCAGCAGCTCCTGAAGAATCTCATGCACCGGGACTGCCACGATCTCCTTAGAAGGCTCCACGAACTGGAGGATCTCAAGCATTTTCTGCCTGGCATTCTCCTCCGTTAACATCTGAAATGGGACGGCTTCTAATATCACCCTCACAAACCCTACAGGGGACTACAGGCCTCGGCATTTCTTCTGGCCCAGGTAGACCACCATATCAGTAGGGGGAAAGCCTCGGTGCCCCGCCGGGCACCAATGCTGTCCTGGGAACACACGCCAGCTGGGTCAGTAACGCACCCATGAGCACATTGAGCTTCTCCAGCAGCAGTACGAGGATGGACGGCACCGGATCTGGTGCTCTTGGTGCCAGAGGACCAAAGCTCCAGCTGATGCCAATACCTACTGGGAGGAAGGAGGGGTAGCCAGATCTTCGTCAGACCTGCAGGGTGGATTAGTAACTGACATCTGATCCAGTGGAGACAGTCGCGGACCCCTGGCACCAATGGAGGACTGGCACTCCTCGCTACGGGGTCACTTCGGGGGTATCACGGCATGAGATGGTGCATCTCTGTGCCTGGCACCCATGCATCAACAGGGACTGGTGCCGATGCATCTTTGGCTTCCCTCTTTGCTTGGCCCGGTCCTTCCCCAGTGCCGAGGCCAATGACGGGGAACCAGATGTCCTCAGCCTGGAGGAGATAGGTGCACCGGAGGCCGACCAGAGTCTATCTGCCGATGGCACTGACAGAACCAATGGTCCCGCTGATGACAACGGCGCGGTGTCCATCAGTGCGGCTCCTAAGTCCATTGATGCCGATGGCTCGAACTTCCTTGACCCAAAGAGCTCTTCCATCTTGTCGAGACAAAGCCGATGCCCATTCGGGGTCATTGGTCGCATAAGTGGCAACCCCAGATGTCATGCGATGCCCCCAGGCAGAGGACAAATATCTCATGAGGATCAGTGATGGACATGGTCCTTGGGCACTGGAAGCATCACCAAAAACTGGACGTGGCCATGTCGAGACAAAAAAAAAGGGCCCAAACAGAAATCGATGGCGGAAGGCGTCAATGGCCGATGGGCACAGAGGTACCGCCACCGCGGGGGAACAGACTGTGAAAGGAAACTTACCAGAATCATCGAAACTCCTGACTAGAAACACTACAGGGAGGCACTGAGAGGGAACCGGCGATGGAACAATGAGAAAAAGCCCTCAAAAAATGTGAGAAAAAAGGAAAGTTTTCCACAAGGCCAAAAACAGCCAAAAGTGAGCTTACTCACACCATGAGGCTTACAGCTCCGTGAAAAGAGAGACTGGAGAGGGACCCCACGTGGATGCATGGTATAAGGCATGCTGGGCATGCTCAGTGTGCCTAGTCAAAGTTCTGAAGTATCCAGTTTCTCTCGTTATCAAGAAACATTTTTGTGCGTATTGGTCAGTTTTTAAAATGATTATCTACCTTTTCAAATAATACTAAAACAAAGGGATACTTCATGAAACTAACAAATTAAAAATAAATCCTAGTTAGTAATTTTTCATTCTGTGCACAATCGAGCTGTGGAATTCATTACCAGAGGATGTGGTCAAAGTGACAAGCATAGTGGGGTTTAAAAGAAGTTTGGACAAGTTCTGGAGAAAAAAGTTAATAAAACATTTTCTCTGAGAACAAGCAGGATGGCAGTCCTGATGATAGGTGACATCATCAGATGGAGCCTTGATGCTATCATATTTTTGCAGGAACTCTCATCTCCTCCGTGCAACCAGAATAGATGCTGGCAAGTAAGAAAACTGCATGTTTAGTCCTACCCTCTGTTTCTTTTTTTAAAACCAGTTTCCAGTCCACAATTGGTCACTGCCTCTTATCCATTAGTTTTTAATTTTCTGAGGAGTCTCTCCTGATGGACTCTCAAATGCTTTCTCAAAATCCAACCAGCTCACCTTTATGTAAATGTTTATTTACACATTCAAAAATCCATTAGATTTATAAGGCAAGACTTCCCTTTGCTAAAACCAGCCATATTTATGGGAAATCCTTAAAAACTCTCTTTTAAAAGTATTTTTCTAATACTGAGAGACGTGGAGAGTGAACTCATCGCCTGGAACACCGAGCAAGAAAAGGCTGAGGTCTACCAAATGCTCCCATCAAAACAATGCGAAGTATCTACAGCATCCTCCAGCTTTTAATACAGTAGGCATGTTCAGAACCATGTGGCAAGCATTGACCCCCCCCTGATCATAAACAGCACATTCACATGGGGCACCCTCCTAACTGGCAGCACAACCCACTGCCACGACTCCAGCTTTACAACTCAGAAAAGCACAGTGAGAAACCGTGAAAGTCACGATTCTTCTCAGCTTTGCAGCTAGAATCATCTTCGGTCCCACTGCTTAAGGAGGCTGCATTAATCCTGAGCTCAGTAACAAATCCCCTTAAACATTCTCTAGTCTCAAAGTCCTTAGCCACATTGGAAGGGGATGGGAGAGAAGGGCTTTCTGCAGAGATTGTGTAGGGCGCTGGAAAACAATACCCATCCTGTTCTCATCGAGCAGCACACAGGGTGTGAGAGCATCACCAACAAGCCTATGACGTGGCACAGTGAGGCGTGCCCTTGCATCAAATGTCATGTCATCAGAGTATCAAAGGATGGAGCACCAGCAATAGAAACAAGCAAGAGGAAATCCAGGAAGGCCACTGAACCTCTAGACACATGTAATCTCGCTGAATCATCTACACAAAGCAGCATTCAGTCACACAGCAAAAGACTCTCCTCTGTATTATAGGAGGCCTGTCTCAGCAAGAGATCCGTCTGAAACCTTAGTGCGGGAAAGCTGCCAGATCTTAACAATACGTCCCTTCAGAGATCGTTCGCTGTGTTAAACTAGGATATCATCAGAGACATGAAACATGTCGCCTCCTTTTCCATATCCTTTCCCAAGCTAAGTACTAGCCCCGAAAGATGTGTTAGTCCAAGATGGTGCCATTGCTGCCAAGGATATGATGCTATAGAATTTGGTTATTTATATTATAAAATGTTAACCTTCTGTTTTCAACTAAATAGGAAGTGAATCTACTCTCAATTACATTCTCTACACAAGTATCCTCCTCTTTGACTATACACTTTAGTGAAAGGTATAAAAATATCCTTTTTAAAATAATTTTCTATAGCAACATTTGGGCATTTCTGTGACTAATGCAGTAGCACTACCAAAGAGATTATTTAAATAATTTTGCCATCAGTTAGGGCAAACAAAACCTCTAGTACCTCCCCTCAGGTATCTGGTTTCTGTTCAATTTCCAAGCAGAAAGAAGTAGACCAAAGCTTTTTATAACTCTGCCTTGCCCATTGTCACAGGGTAAAATATGCATGCTATTGTGCTGACTTACTATAAACATTAATAAGTATCACCCAAATAGAACTTGAAATATTGCAATAACAATGAATAAAACTGAGTAAAAGGCACTTTCAAAAAATATTAACATTAAAAATTGAGATTGCCTCAGGAATTCAACAAAATGCAGGCATAAGACTTGCCATAATGAGTCAGACCAAAGGTCCATCAAGCCCAGTATCATGTTTCCAACTGTGGCCAAACCAGGACACAAGTATCTGGAGTGATCCCAAGGGGCAGACAAATTCCAAGCGGCTTCTCCCAGGAATAAGCAGTGGATTTCTGCAACTCTACCTTGTCTTTCAGGAACTTGTCCAAACCTTTTTTAAACACAGCTACACTAACAGCTTTCACCATATCCTCTGGCAACAAATTCCAGAGCTTAATTATGCATCTAGTAAAAAAATATTTTATCTTATATGTTTTAAACGCATTGCCTAGTAACTTCATTGTGTGTCTCCTCTTTGTACTCTTTGAAAGAGTGATCAACCGATTAACATTTACTCATTCCATTCCACTCATTATTTTATAAATCTCTATATCTCCTTTCAGTCGTCTATTCTAGTCTAAACTGAAGAACCCTAACCTCTTTAGCCTTTCTTCATAGGGGAATCATTCCATCCTCTTTATCATTTCGGTTGCCCTTCTCTATACCTTTTCTAATTCTGCTATATCTTTTTTGAGCTGAACAGAAGCAGAGATGTGAGTTTTCTGTGAACATTTTTAATCAGAAAGTTTTCCTCATTCAAATTTTTTTCTCATTTCTCAGATAATTTTACTATGCAAATTTTCCTCATGACTTAAATAGATTCAGGATCTCATTTGGCATATTTTTTAACCTATATATTTAGAAAAAAAAAAGAAAAAGATACCATATTAAATTTCCCACAATGCAAAGTTTTTCAGGCAGTTAAGTAGCTGAATTCAAATATTTGATTCCAAAGGGTGGAGAAATTGATAAAGATACTTAAAGACTTATATTCAAAGGCATTTATCTGGATAACTTTTAGATAATTAAGGGGTATTTCGGGGGTGGGCCAGGGTGGAGCTGAGATAGCCAAATAACTTACTTTGTTATGTCTAGATGTGAGTGTGAGGAAGTTTAAAGTTATCAGACAAAACATTTCACCCCCTCTAAACTTCAAAAATTTTGTAAGGGCCTCAGCATCTGGAATCCACTCCTCCCTTTCCCACCCAAGCTACGTTCACCCATCTGCACCCCCAAAAACCTTAACTGGCAGCCGGGAGCTTGGAGTTTGCATCTGGCTCTTGACGCATTCAGCATTCCTCCAATAACACGGTCGCGTAAGCTACTAGCATAGCTGTCAAGCAACACTTGTAGCTTATGCTACCAGTAATTACTATCAAAACAACAATGGATGTGCCAAGAGCTGGACGCAAGATTAGAGGTCCCAGCTACCATTAAAGATTTTGGGGGTGCCGGTGGGGTAAGAGGGTAAGAGTGAAGTTAGTGGGGCTGGAAAGGCTGGGGGAAAGTATTCCGAATGCCACTGCCCTTACACAAATTAACTTTTGCAGAAAGAAGGGCAAAAGGTTTTTTGGTCATAGAGAATCGCAACTTTGCTTCTTTGGGGTCTTGGAGGGGGGAGAGGGGCTTGGGCCTTGTGGCCACTCGAGAAGTGTGGGGGGTGTTTTGTGCTAAGCACTGCTTAACCAACGATATTATCTGCATTTCACCCTTTAAGGAGAAATTACTACTTACATGATAATTTCGTTTTTCTTAGTGTAGACAGATGGACCCAGGACTAGTGGGGTATGCTCCCCTGCCATCAGATGGAGACAGAGCAAGCTGACGTCACAGTATAAATAACTCTGCAGTGACCCCAGCCTGCCAGTATTCTCTTCAAAAGCTATTGTGGACAGACTAGCAAAAGACTTGATTAAAAACAGTCAACCATTACTGTACTCAACCAACAAGAAACACTGAACTCAAGCAATGAATGCATGTACCCCAATCTAGGGACTGGATAAACACTTACCAGCAATCCCCTGGAACACGTAGCCCCATAGGAAGACCATTGACACAATCATTCAGCAGTCGAGAGAGGGAAGCTGAGTCCATCTGTCTACACTAAGGAAAACAAAATTATCAGGTAAGTAGTAATTTCTCCTTTCCTAGCGTGTAGACAGATGGACTCGGGACCAGTGGAATGTACCAAAGCTACTCCTGAACAGGGCGGGAGGCTGCCCATGGTCCAGTCAAAACCACATGTGCAAAGACTGCGTTCTTCCAGGCCTGCACATCCAGTCAATAAAACCTGGGAAAAGTGTGCAAGGATGACCACATCGCAGCTCGGCAACTGTCAAGCGGGAGACAACAATCTAACCTCTGCCCATGACACTGCCTGAGCCCTAGTGGAATGAGCCTTAACCTGAATAGGCAATGGCTTTTCAGCACCCACAAATGCAGCCGTGACAACCTCCTTAATTCAGAGAGCTATTGTAGCCCACAAAGCTGGTTCACCCTGCTTCCTTAACCATGAAGGACAGACAGGGATCCATCTTTCGGAAAGGTTTAGACACCTCCAGATACCACACATGTCTCTTAACATTCAAGGAACGCAAGAGGCAATAATCCTCCACATCCATGTCCTTACCCATGGACAGCAAGGAAATGAACTGATTTAAATGAAAATCCAAGACCACCTTAGGCAAGAAGGAGGGAATGGTATGCAGTTGTATTGCCCCTGGAGTCACCAGAAGGAACGGCTCCCAGCAAGACAAGGCCTGCAGCTCGGAAATTCAACACACAGAACATATCGCCAGCAGGAACACTGTTTTCAAGGTCAATAACCACAAGGAAAGGCTATGCAGCGGTCGAAACGTAGGGCCCACCAAGAAATCCAACACCAGGTTAAGACTCCAAAATGGAACCTGTAACCTCAAGGGAGGCTGAAGATGCTTCACTCCTTTCAAAAAAACGGGCCACATCAGGATAAGACGATAAGGATTCACCATTCACTTGGCTCCTGAAACAGACAAGAACTGCAAGCCGTTATTCAACCCATCCTGTAAAAATTCCAAAATGAGCAGGATCTTAAGTGAATGAGGAAGAACACCTCGATCCTCACACTAGGCCTCAAATATTCTCCAAACCCGCACATAGGCTAAGGAACTGGAGAAATTTCAAGCGCATAGCAAGGTGGCAATCACCGCAGAAGAATATCCACACTTGAACAATCGAGCCCTCTCAAGGGCCAAACTGTAAGAGAAAACTGAGTCGGATCTTCATGAAGGACAGGTCCCTGCTGCAACACATTGTGGCGCAGCGAAAGACAAAGGGGGATCTCCACCAGGAGTCTTCGCAGATCTGCATACCATGGTCGTCTGGGCCAATCCTGTGCACCAGGAGCACCATCCCCCTGTGGCCTTCAATCCTGCGAACTATTCTGCCTAACACGGGCCATGGGGGAAAGGCATAAAGCACCTTGTCTTCCAGCCAGACCTGCACAAAAGCATCAATAACTATGGACTATGGATCTCTCCTGCGATTGAAGAATTGAGGAACCTTTGCATTGCGAGAAGTTGCCAGCAGGTCTAAGAACAGAAGGCCCCAGCGATCCACTATCAGCCTCACCCGACAATACCCATTCTCCTGGGTCCAGACTCTCCCTGCTGAGAAAGTCCGCTCTTATTTTGTCTTTTCCTGCAATGTGAGAGGACGAGATCATCTGGAGATGCCCTTCCGCCCAGTTCATAAGTTGGTCTATTTCCTGCAACACTTGCTGGGT
Organism: Rhinatrema bivittatum; assembly: GCF_901001135.1. Lineage (NCBI taxonomy): Eukaryota > Metazoa > Chordata > Amphibia > Gymnophiona > Rhinatrematidae > Rhinatrema > Rhinatrema bivittatum. The sequence goes on from NC_042616.1 coordinate 299,341,923, forward strand.
CTTGGTTCCTCCCTGCCGACTGATGTAAGCCACCGTCGTTGCAGTATCAGACATCGCTCGGACCGCTTGACCCTGCAATCTGTTTCTGAACTGCAAGCATGCCAACCGGACTGCCCGAGCTTCCAGGCGATTGATGCTCCAGAGGGACTCTTTGGCATTCCAGCATCCTTGCGTCGTTAGCTCCTGACCGTGAGCTCCCCAACCCTGGGCACTCTCATCTATCGTGAATATCAACCAGGTTGGCAAGGTCAAGGAAACACCCTCTCTCAGATGATCCTCCTGCAGCCACCACTGGAGGGGAGAGCAGATGTCCATCGGCAAGTGGAGCCGAACTGAATAGTCCTGAGACTGCGGGTTCCAACGAGACAGCAGAGAGCGCTGATATGCCCTTGCTCGCAGCACCACTTCCAGGGTTGCCGCCATCAAACAGATTACCTGTAGATAAGACCACACTGTCGGGAGTATAACATTCACCAAAAGACGCACCTGTGACAACTTCTGGCAGGAAAACCTTGGCTTGCCTTATGTCGAACCGAACATCCAGATACTCCAACAGATGGCTGAAGACTGCTCTTGGCCAGGTTCAACACTCAACCGAGCTCCTGCAACAAGATCACCTTGCGAGTCAACAGGTGGCTCTCTTCCAGAGACTTGGCTCAAATCAGCCAATCGTCCAAATACATGTGTACTAGGATTCCATCTTTTCTCAACTCTGCCGCTGCTACTACTACCATAACCTTGGAAAAAGTTCTGGGAGCGGTGGCTAGACCAAAAGGCAGTGCCCAAAACTGATAATGGCACCCCAACACTGCAAAACGCAGAAAACATTGGTGTTCCAATTGGATGGGAATATGAAGATAGGCCTCGGACAGATCCAGGGAGGTTAGAAATTCCCCCGACTGCACAGCCATTATCACTGAGCATAAGATCTCCATGAGAAAATGAGTCACCCACAAATGACAGTTGACTCCCTTGAGATCCAGGATGGGACAAAAACAGCCCTCCTTGGGCACAACAAAATAAATGAAATATCACCCCATACTTTCTTGTGACATAGGCACTGGAACCACAGCCGTCAGCCTGAGGAGCCTTAATAGCATAGATTCCACTGCCTGCTTCTTTTGTGGGGAGCGGCAAGGAGACACCATGAACATGTCCAGAGGAATATTGCGAAATTACAGCTCATATCCTTCTTGTATCACCTCCAGGACTCACTGATATGATATGATCCCAAACCACCTGATAAAAGAGAGAGAGAGAGCATCCCCCTATCTCTTGTTACCAAAGGTGGGTAGGCAAACCTTCATTGTGAGGGCCCGGAAGGATCGCTTCCCAAACCTGCTCCTTGCTTGGTCTGTCTGGGTTGAAAGGACTGAGACCTGCCGAAAGGTCACGTCCTCTGAAAGGTCGACCCTCTGTAGGGATGAAACTTCTTGGAAAACCTGAGGTGATCCCTCATTCCAAAGGGGTGCTGCAACTGCTTCTTATCCTCCGGCAACTGAGGAACCGGAGATTCGCCCCACTTACTGGCTAATTTCTCCAACTCGCTCCCAAACAAAAGCGAGCCTTTAAAAGGCATTTTTGTAAGATTAGCTTTGGAGGTCACGCCAGCCAACCAATTTCGCAGCAATAGTTGATGCCTGGCTGTAATTACTGAAGCTACTCCTCTAGGCAAGGTACAGACCAAATTGCAGCTCGCATCTGCTAAAAAGGTGGTGGCAGGTTCCATAACTGCTCTGGAATTCACTCCAGAATCATCAACCTCCTGAGAGAGAAGCAGACAAAAGTGAGTCAACTAGGGCGCAAATGGAAGCTATCTGTAAAGTCATCGCCAGTGCTTCAAAGGCTTGCTTAAGGATGGGCCTCAATCCTCTTATGTACATCCCTCAAGGCCGCTCCTCTCTCCACAGGGATAGACATCCACTTAGTGATGGCACAGACAAGTGCAACCACTTCTGGAAAATGCAAACACTCTCTCACCACTGGATCCAGGAAGTACAGGCCCTTTGAAGTTTGCCCCTGGTGCATCCCATTCAAGATCAATCAATTCTTGAATGGCTTCCATAACAGGGAAAAAACAAGAGGCTTTATGCAAAGAACCAAAATGGGATTCTTCTTTCGCTCAGGCATGGAACCTGCTCCAGGTACACCCAGCATCTGCAAGGTCTGGGAAATCAGGACCAGCAGTTCATCTCTATGAAAGAACTGCAACATGGTCCGATACAGTTCCAGTCCCAGAGGAATTTCCCCCTCTTCCAGGTAGTCAGGATCTACCTCATCATCAGTGCCATCTGGGTACCTGGCGGGAATACCCGCAGCTTAAGGAAAACTTTTGGTCAGTGCTGCCAAGTTTTGTGCTGCCTGCGCTTAATTTGTGTAATTTCCTGTATGTTGGGGTGCCCTAATCATCAATCCAAGCTTTCCAGCTGGTACAAAACTCAGCAGCATGACTTCTTACAGGTTGTTGGTCTCATGAACATATTACGCCTTATCTTAAGGAAATGCATTGGTTACCAATTGCCCAGAGGATCCGGTTCAAGATCTTAAATGTTGATTTTCAAAGCTGTTTGTGGTGATGGTGGGCCAAAGAATTTGACAGACTTATTACAATGATATTGTCCCACTAGAAGTCTCCATTCTGCTAATAATTTTTTTTTTGGTGATTGCATCATTTAAAAATGTTCAATTACAAGAAACTCGTAAACATGCTTTTGCAGTTATTGAACCAACTTTGTGGAATGCCTTGCAGCTAGGAGGGCTGCTTGATTATAAGTCTTTTTGTAAGCAGGTCAAAGCTTTTTATTTTTTTTGCAGGCTTTTGAAAACTGAAACCTACATAAGTGGCTAGTTTGCTATATGGTTGAAGGCACTGTGTTTCGAAAGGTTTTATGAATATGTTCCCTTCTGTTTGTGACATTTTATTCTGGTTTTCAAATATTTTGACATTTGTTAACCACTCTGAAGGGAGCGCTATATTAAGATATTTTAATTAAATAAGCAAACACTGTTCATATGGCAATAGAGGTCAACATTATGGGACATCCTCCCATCCCACTCTCACCCTCAATCTCACCATACACACACAAGGCCCAGGAGCATCACTAGCCTCGTTGCAGGCTATAGCACACCATCAGGTGCTCAGCCATTCAAATACAATTGTCGGACTGACCAACATCCCTCTGCCACATTCTTCTATCCAATACCAATGTGTGCAGAGTTGGACACTTCCAACATAGACTACTGGAGAAATCTTTCCTCTATGATAAATCACACCCACATGATTACAGAGCATGTGAATATGAATAACTCCAATTCATTTCCCAAGAGCAGGGTATCTTTAAGCAAGTTTAACTCTTCTCATGGTCCTTGTTCCAAACACACAGTTGGTAGGTGAATATCTTACACCATAACACTGAAAGTCGCCAAATTGACCTGCAGAAGATTTTTATGACTTTTACATCGTTTATTTTACATTTTACTTCTACTCAAAAGACTATACTGCACAGTATATTCTCAGCAGCAACATAGCCAAAAATTGTTGGCTTTAAGGAAACCAAAATAAATGCCTTAAAAGAACATTTCTTAGGGCTGCAGATATTGATTTCACCACCAGAGGTACCTCAAGTAGACAGGGGTTCCCCATGGATATGCTTCCACACACACAAACTAGAATGCTGCAATCACTGTTAATGCGATGCTTGTGTTTAAGCTAGGAGTGACATAAGCTTCTAAATCCAGCTCAGCCAATGATGAGTCACTTAGGAAAGCCATCCCAGCGAGATCACATCTGCTTCTTCACGGAAGGAAACAAGTCAGAGTATTTCCTTGTGTTAATCTGGGAGCCCTCAGTAAAAATCCCTGCTTGGTGTCCGCAATGCTAATCACAACTGCTCCTGAATATTATTGATGCCTTCATAAAGGAACGATTCTCTAACGATTTACAGCTTCGTTAACTTCCAACTAGTTTGCACTACTGGCCTTCGTACCATCTGTGCTGACATTACTGTGTAATTGGTGTGTGCCTGTACCAGGGCCAGATTTAAGATGACTGTGCCCATAGGCAGAGATCTCGGGACAAGAGTTTCCCTTCTTCTCCTTCCCCTGGAAAGCAGAGAGCAGCAGGGGGAATGCAAGTTTTAGGCACCTTCAGTATCTGGTGCCCAAAGCACATGCCTATGTTACCTGGTCCTAAATCCAGCCCTGGTATAGACACTGCTACTCGCGCCAGCAGCAGCAGCAGACCCGCTGCTCGGCCCCCTCATCTCTTTCAAAGTAATCCAGCACCTGGTCCCTTGTCTCCAGCGGCTGTGGGCCGCTGGCTCCGTCCTCAGGCCGCCCCTGGTGCCTCTGGCTCTGCTGCAGCTCCTGTTGCTCCGCGGAGAGACGCCGTCCCGACCAGCACCGTGCCCCTCCCTAGGCGCGCGCACGCACAGCTAGTCTTTAAATAGCGCCCGCCGCGGGAACCTGGCCGAGGCCCCGGATGATGACGTCGGCAGAGCTCCGGTATATAAGCCTGGGCTCCGCTCTCTCAAACTGCCTTTCCAATAGGTCCCCTCGCTAGTCAAGTACTCGTTGCCTCTTCAGTTCCTGGCTCCCGATCGCCTTCGTTCCTGCTCCTTCGTCTGTCCTTCGGATTGCTGACCTGGTTTGACCTCTGCATTGCCCGACTACTCCGTTGCCTCTTTCCAGCCCCAGACCTCTGCATTGCTTGACTAAGCCGTTGCTTCTCTCCAGCCCTGGACTTCTGCTTCGTCTGACCATCCTTTTGATTCTCTCCTCGTCTAGACCTTAGCCTTGCTTGCCACTGCTTCCAGATTGCCACCAGCCCTGATCTCAGCTTGCTTAAAGAGGCCTCTTCAGCTTTTTTCCTGGACCTGGTTCATTCAGGCTTCGGCCTGCTCTTGCTCGGGCGCCCTCTGTCAAACTGTGTTCCTATTGGCGCCCGGGTCTCCAGAACTTCGCCTCGTCCAGTGCAGACTGATACCTACACTAGTTGCTGCCTCTGGGCTGACCTCGATCCACCCATTGACGACCACTGACAGAGGCCACCTAAGTCCAGCCGGCCCCGGCACCCAAAGGCTCAACCCACGGGGAACGAGGGCTGGTACTGGTGAAGCGCCAGACGGCCTCCGTCCAACAGCCCTCTCTGCCTGCCGACGGTGGGAACCCGTAAAATCCCTCCTATGGTTAGCATCAACCCCATCTTGGCCCAAGGGTCCACCTCCGGCGCAACATACACGTTTGTTATATGCATCACATATCTGAAAAAGGAACGAGCGGACGTGTTGAGGCTGCTGAAGAAAGTTCAGATTATTTATAGACATATACATGAAGAGGTCCCTATTCAAAAGCATTTAGCCAGCTAATGAATGCTAGGGCACATACTGTATCCAGCTAAATTCTAGCCGCCTCATAAGATAATGAGCTAGAATTTAGCTGGCTAAATTAAGGGCATTCTGGGGGTGTAACTAGAAGGTGTTGAGTTAGCCTGCTAAGATAACTGGCTAAGTTCAATATTCAGAGTTAGTCGGATAACTTAGCCAGCTAAGTCTGGTTGGGACAAAGAGCTGTCCTAAAGTTAGGTGGTTATAATAAAGATATAAGATAGCCGGCTAAATTCAATACTGAGGCTGCACTATTGAATATACCCTCAGAGTTAGCCGGATAGGTTTATGCAATACGGTGATTAGCGCGCCCAGACCACCACCTAGCTAATAGTGCTCATCACATGTAAATTCCATGTAGATGATGCTATCAGTTAATCCCTGCGATGCAAAAAATTTCCCATGCAGCCAATGCGCCCATTGCAACGCGCCCGGGGCTGGCATAAATGTATACCACGCTCAAGGGTGCATTGAAAAAAAAAAAGAAAGAAAAATCCTGCTTTCTGTGATTCCTCCTAATAGTATCATCATGATACTAAGTACGAGGAATCAAATAAAGCAGATTTAGTTTGAAAAAGAAAAGATTTAAAAAAAAAAAAAAAAAATTCTGGATGCCCAATATTCATATATGAGATACATGGTCCAGGCCGTGTATCTTGTGCGTGTATGCCGGTAGCAGGAGAAAACAGACGCTCGTAGATTGAGCATCTGTTTTCCCAACCCGCCCTGACAGCCACCTCTCTCCTGTGCACCCCTTGCAGAGGAGGCGCTAGGGACGCACAATTTTTCCCTAGCGCCTCCTTTTTTAGCGCAGCCCCTAATTTAAATACTGCATCGCATGTCCAGAAGAGATGGCTGGGCACGCATTAAGAAAACGTGCGCTCAACACCGAGCACCCGTTTTCTGTGCACAAATATTGCATCGGGCCCCTTTGGGTCTTGTTCCTAAGTATCCTACCCTCATTACTGGCACAGGATGTATTTTATGTACGTTTAGACAATTTTTGGACAGCCCCCCATTATTCTGTAATCTCTTTTCTGAGACCGTGTAGTTGTTCATGCCAACAGGCTCCCCCTTTGTCTATGGTCAATGTGCGGGCTTTCTGCATGAGGCTCTCAAGGGACTGCACAGCAGTGCCCCATTTCCTGGCAATTACAAGGCACAAGAGTGTGGCCTAGGGGGTGTTCTTCAGAACTTTAAATATGCACAACTGAAGTTTGGGGGTTTTGGGGTTTTTTGTTTTTTTTTAATAAACCTTTTTGCTCCAGAAAGTGAAATAAAATCTCTCAAATGAAAATGACAGGGGATCAAAGAATAAGATGTAACAAGAAAGCAATAATCAAAAATGAAATAATAAAAAGAGCTGTCTGGAATTTGAAAGACTATAGTCAACAGCAGTGCAAGCTTTCAAGTGGTCCTTGGGGGCAACCGTTTTGCCTTTCTTTGAAAGTGAAATAGACTTCCCTTAGTGCAACAGCCATGCTTTAAAAGATGCACAAAAACCCTTGACCACCGACACATCTTCAGGAGTGGCTTTCAGAATGCCAGTGGAACATATACGTGCACATCCTGATGTTCAGGCTCCCATGACCACAGCCCAATCTTCTAAAGAAGAGGGGTGGGTTCAGGGAGGGGATCAGATTGGTAAAAAGTGGTAGAGGGAGAGGAAGGGGGATACACCTTAGGTGTCTCCATCTCCTGCTTTTGGCAGCGAGAAGCATAGAACGGGCTTTCCTACTTGGATGCCGACAAGAGCTTCCAAGCAACTCGGACCTGCCACTATGAGAGATTAGATGCCGGGTTTGGCTGTCCACTGACGTGACCCAGCTTGGAAATGCGCATGTTCTTAGAGAAAATGAAGGAGGAAGAAAGGTGGCTGGGAAAGCAGGAAAGGAAAAAAGGAGGACTTGGGGACAAAGAAGGATAGATTCTGCGACCTTGGAGACATTTAGGAAGATGGAGGAGTCAGAAGAAAGGGAGAAGCAGAGGGAGGAAGGGAAAGGGTTGTTGGAGAAAGATTAGAAAGGGAAGGGGTTGGGTACAGGATGAAAGGTCTGGGGGAAAAAAGATCAGAGAAAAGAGAAAAATCAAACAGTGCCAGACATAAAGGAAGATACTAGAGTGGTGAGTATATTTGCACATAAACTGCAGAGAAACAAAGAAATTATAGGAAAACTACCTTTTCCCAGCAATGTCCCTAAGTAACGAAGCACCAGCTTTCTTGGCATGTGATGAGGTATGGGGAGAAGGGGGTCACATCCAACAAGAAAGCCCTTCTCTGCATCTTTCACAGGCTAAAGCTTCGGGCACAGAACATTATAAATGCAGCACTTTATTTAATTATATGTTTTTTTCCATCCCATGCTCAGAGGGTAGTATAATATAACAAGATTCCAGGCTCTAAATTATACCATCTGAAAAGGCAAAATGCTGTTCTGACAAATGAGTGTCTAAACTTCTTCATGAAAAGCAGAACTAACGTATATTTTCCCATGTTCCATGCGGATGCTCTACTTCAAACAGATTTATGGAAACAAACCGTTTCTATGTGAGACAGTTGTGCCGCACCTTCCTAAATGCAATCATTTTGTCTAGTTACAATTTTCATAGCTACTTAAGTAAAAGGTTATATTAGGCTTACCTGATTCTTTCCTTGAGTTCTACCAGATCAGTCGTTACCATTGGGATATCCCCACAACTAATGGAGACAGACATACAGCTCTTTTATGACACTCAGGGCATATCAGGGAGGTATGGTTATGTCCAGCCCCAGTAGCCTCTGCCAAAGCGCTGTGACCATATATTTAAAAAAAATGTGATGCCCAAATTGGAATTTCTGTCACCAGGAACTGTAGTGTGCTCAAAGTGTAATCAGAGGTGAATACAGGAAAGGGAAGGACGACACTGGGTCACCTCATATGATGCGTGCAGACACCCCCCTCGCACTTGTCTTTGTCTTCCTGGGCAGAGTCTGTCTGGACTGGTCTAACAGGACTCAAGGAAAGAAAATTATCACTTAAGCACAATTAAACCATAATTTGCTTCCTGCTGGACCAGAAATTACAAAAGCTTCCCGTTATTGGGGAGAGAGGAAGAACACTTCTCAGTACCCACATTCAGAAGGCCACACCTGCCTTGGATTTCACATCTGGTCTGTAATACTTTTGTGAAGGTATGGAGGGAGGGCAAGGTGGCGGCTCTGCAGATGTCCCTATGGAGAGACAATGGAGACTTCGGCCCATGACACTGCCTATGCTGTCAGTGAATGGGCTTCTCAGCCTTGCCGGGACTTGCAGGCTGAAATAATAACGTCCTTGATTCACCTGGCTAGGGTGGCTTTGGATGCTGCTTACCCTTTTCACAGACCGCTGAATAATATGAACATCTTAATTTGTCCTTCTAAAGCTGTTCGTTAACTTTACGTACCTTAATAGCATGCGGCGCACATCTAACTTATGAAGGACTATATCCTTCCTATTTGTGCCCGCAAAGGCAGGTAGAGACACTGAACGATTAATGTGAAAGGCTGAGACTACCTTCAGCAGGAAGGAAGGTACGGGTCGAAAAATCACCGCGTCTGATAAAAAACAAACAAACAGATAGGGATCCCTATGTGAGAGCCCTATAACTCTGATATGCGTCTTGTTAAGCAGATTGCCACTAGAAAAACCACCTCAAGAGAGAGGACACCAAGACCTATCTTACTGGCACAGAGGCCCAATTAAGGCTTTCAAGCCTAAGTAAATGTAACAAATGTTCCACTGAGGGGCTAAGGGCTTGAGTGGTGGAACAATCTGCTTCACCCCTTTCATAAATCATAACATATCCAAGTGAGCTGCTACCTCTAATACAGGGAGTTGGCTGCCAGACCTTTAGTTAGATCCAGCTAAAGGAAGTCTAGGTACTCCTATCCTCCGAGGGGGGGGGGGGGAGGGTGATATCCTGATTCTTGCAAATTACTCAAACAGGCGCCAAATTCTGGTGCATGCTTGTGAATTTGAGGGCTTTTGCCTTCAGCATATTTGAGATTATGGGTAAAGAGTACTCCTTGCTGCATAAGCATGCCTTATTAAAGGCCAACCCGTAATAGAGAACACGCCTGGATCTTCCATAGAAGAGGTCTCTGGCGAAGGAGCCCTTGGCCTTTGGGCAGGTGCCATGGAGGACCCACCAGCAATCTGATCAGATCCGCATACTGTGGCCTTCTTGGCCAGTCTGGGGCCAAGAGTATCACCATGGACAGATGGTTTTCTAGCCTCTTTATCGTTCTGCTTTCAGTGGCCATGGGAGAAAGTCACATGAAAGACTGTCATGAGACTAAGGGCATAGTAGAGCATCTATGCCACTGGATCCTGACTTCTTTCTGAGGCTGAAGAATCTGCCTACCTTAGCATTCATTCTGGTCATCATTAGGTCCATAGCCGGGACGCCCCAGCAATCCACAATCAGAAGAAAGGCTTCTGGACTCGGCTCCCATTCTAAGGAAATTGGCCTGGTGATTGTCCTTCCCTGCTATATGGGCGGCTAATAACAAAAGCAAGTTCTCTTCTGCCTTGTTGTTCTGGCACCAAATTCAACAGGAAAAAAAATAAAAAAAGTGCCACCTTGTTAAGACCCATGGCCTTCTTCTATACAACCAATGTCTGAATGAAGGAATCATGTGGTCACGAAGCCAGCAAACACCCCAGAAACGAAGGAGTTAAAATGCAAAACAGAAATCATGCCTTTGTTGACAACACATAAAGAAAGGTACACCATCAACTTCTACAGAAAGCAGCAACAGTCAGAGGTATCAACTTACTGTTATCAAAAGGTGAAAGAGAAGATAAATCGCCCCATGGCTGTTGATGCTATGCATTCTCTTCACATTTCATCAACAAAACTATAAAACTTGAAGCAAGCTAGGTAATACACATTTTGGAAAGGGTTGAGTCCATTTACAGAGTACTGTACTAGCTGAGCAAGTTCTGGGCTGTAATTTGATATGAGAAAATGAGACATTATTAAAACACAGGAAAAGTGAGGCCTGTGAGCTAGGCTACAAGCACTAATACAGAGCAGCAATTCAGACCAGCAGCAAACACTGCTGAACTAAGTGTGATCACAAAGGGTCGATGCAATACAGTGCGCTCAGCCGAGCGTACTGTAAAACCCGCAGTTGGACGCGGGTTGTATAGGCGCTACCTAATTCCCTTATGCAATAAGGGGATTAGTGCCTCCATAATGCGGAGTGAAACTAATAGCGCTCATCACATTCAAATGCATGTGAATGAGCCTATTAGCTATTCACTCCGAATGCAAAAACAAAATGCACGTCTAAGACACACATTTTTGTGCTCAGAAATTAATACCTGCCCGGCGTTAATTGCTGAGCCCTCCTAATAGTAGTACAGAAAAGCAGAAAAAACTGCTTTTCTGCACAGCCTCCTACTTAATATTATTTTGATATTAAGTAGCAGGAACAAATCTTTAAAAAAATAAAAATAATAAAAAAAAGTTTTAAAAAAAATGCCGGCGATCAGGTGCAGGAAACAGACACTCAGTTGACAAGTGTCTGTTTCCTGAACCCCGTTTAGGAACACCGATGCCGATAAATTTGGCGTCTGTTTTCCTAACCGGCAGATGCTCATCGGCTCCCGTTATCAAGCCCTAGCGCCTCCTTGATAATGCGACCCCTAATTTAAATATTGCATGGTGCCTCCAGGAGGGGTGCCTGGGGATACGTTAGGAAAGCGGGCGCTGACTGTTCAGCGCCCGCTTTCACCATGTATTTATTGCATCGGCCCCAAAGGGTTTTCTTAGGACACCTTCAGAAGTTGTAAATCTTTGCATTCCAAATCATTGCTTGAATGAGTCATGCTCGGCCTGTCTGTAGCAGAAAGGAAATTTGTGTACTTGCTAATAAGGTTTCCGGGAGTTCTACCTGAATAGCTCTACCCCAGAGGGGATTCTGCATTTTGTTTGGTCACGTAGACATTGCTGCCTTTAAAAATAAACTCAACCTTCTTCTCACCTAATAACCCAGTTCCACCTCAGACATCTGCACTAACATTTCTGACTCTGAAAGGCAAGACATGTCTACCTCACAATAATGCTTTGCAAGGATCCACATCTTCTAAATCTGATTCTGAGTGTTGCAGGTGCTTATCCTTCTACACCAACTGTTTCCCATTTACTGGCTCTCGCAGTCATTTCTGACACTTTAGAGGAAAAGGAAATGATTTACCGGTAGCTTACTGGCATGTTCTGCTATGACGAACAATGACTGTGGAGGCCTGTTGCTAATTCTGGTGATTCCTTGGAGGCCTCTGCTGCTTTCTTGGGGGAAGGAAGGAACGGTATGTTCAAGTATTCCACCTCAACCTAGCTCCTGGAGACAGAGGAAAACTAAGGCAAAAGTGAGCAAGTCTCACAGCACTGCAGCAGAGAACATCACCAGGGATCCCAGACCATTTTTAACTTCAAATTTCTTCTAAAGTGCCATTTTCTTCTGCCTACTGTGGAGAATACGGTGTACTAAAACTGATTCGATACAGAAATGACCTGAAACAAATGTCAGGAGGAGGGTGCTATAAATCTGTACCACTTTAACATTCACAGCAGGAATTATCTTGGCAGACGTTTAACAAAGCTTGTGACAATATTTACCACAAATGACTGGAGTCATTGTCTTGCCCATAAGAACTTGCCATGGGTCCATCAAGCCCAGCATCTTATTTCCAACAGAGGCCAAACCAGGCCACAAGAACCTGGCAATTACCCAAACACTAAGAAGATCCCATGCTACTGATGCAATTAATAGCAGTAGCTATTCCCTAAGTAAACTTGATTAATAGCAGTTAATGGGCTTTTCCAAGAAGTTATCCAAACCTTTTTTAAACTCAGGTACACTAACTGCAGTAACTACATCCTCTGGCAATAAATTCCAGAGCTTAATGTTGTGTTGAGTGAAAAAGAATTTTCTCCAATTAGTCTTAAATGTGCTACTTGCTAACTTCATGGAGTGTCCCCTAGTCCTTCTATGATCCCAACTAAACAATGTAAAATAAACAGAGCAATCCGTGACTAGTTGGCATCAATTGTACCTCAGATAGGGTGGCATGGCAAGCAAGCCTCCTGAGTGATTTTCACAGCTCCTGAAATGACCACTAACTCAATTGCCAGACAACATTTTACAGCTTTGACGAAATACTGCAAAACACATGGGGCCAGATTTTCAAAAGCATTTACTCGAGCAAAATTGGTTTTTGCTCGAGTAAATACACTTTACTCAAGTAAGTGGGCTTTTCAAAATTGCTACAATATATGCCATTGAATTGTCCATAGGATTTACTCAAGTAAGTGCACTTTACTCGAGTAAATAGCTTTTGAAAATTGCTACGATAGTATGTCACATTTACATGCGTAACTCCTTTGAAAATGACCCCCATGATGAGGCGGGGGGAAACATAGGTTTCTTTTTGTACTTTCAAAAGCAGAATTTGGTAAAGTATCCCTAACTGACAACTTTTGTATAAGTGCAGTAGTGCAATTTAACTGAAAAAATAACTTCAGAGAAAGGAAAGGCAAATCTGCTCCCCCTAGCAAAAGCCACAAGAGCTCTTGCAGTGCACGGTCCAGGAGCGCTCACTCAGCTGCTCACTCTGTAGTGTGAGGGCAGGGGGGAGGGAAGGAGTATCGTGGACCATATTATTAACCCCATTGACCGAAAGGGTCGTTCCTCCTTAGGCGTGTCCTCCTGGCTTGAGATGACAGGGTGGGGAAGGTATCAGCTGGTGGTGGTGAAGGAGGGGGCCATGACGATAGTGCTCGTCCCACCACCTATAGTTTGACTGCCAGCTGTCACTAGTATCTCTTACCAGCTGAGCAGCACTTATAAAATTTTAGGGTCTGAAAAAGACAAGAGGTGCTCAGTGTCTGAACTTAGAACAGACCATACAGTTTCCCCAAGACACTTATATATTAAAAAAAAAAAAAAAAGTATTCAACAATATATTTTTCTACAAAGAAATGAAAAAGCAATCTATTGCATCCCAGGTAATTCCAGTTTATTTCACCCTTTATCATTTCTTAAAGCTAGTCACTATTTTAACTCAGTGGCAGGAGACAGGAATGCACATGTAGCCAAGAGTGCTTAAGTGTTTATGTGGTCTCCCCACTGCTTAGTAACAAAATGTTTAGGAAACTGCCAGCCTCCAAACACAGGAAGCACGAGGGGCGTGACTGGAGCTTGCTATTCCACTACTGTACATCCTGTGCGTCCTTCACATTCACTCTCTCCTCTCGCAAACTGTTGAATTAACCAGCAAAAAGCAGGAAGTCAGAGTTAAAAACCTACCCATGGGGAGCTGTGCACCTCAATGATAAATCGCTAAAAGCCATACAGGTTTTGGCTAGGGGTCCTCAGAGAATCCTCCATCCACTCTGGTTTTTGAGATATGTACAATGTATACACATGAGCTAGGTTTGCATGCAATGCTCTCTCATATGCATATTCATTGTGGACAGCCCAAAAACAAGAACCGGTCAAGGGGATCCCGAAGAATCAAACTGAGGCCCACTGGGTTAAAGCCACCTCGCTGGCAATGTCCGAGGAATATCCCTAAGGGTGCAGCAATAGACATGTGGCAACTCCAAGCATATTTATCCCTTGCCTCACACCCCACCATCTGTGAAAAGCAAAAACCAAGCCTGCAGGTCTTTATTGGTCTGCCAAGGAGGGGCTTGATGCTTTAAGCATTTTCCCCGTACACAGAAAATAAAGACAACTCCCTTAACATGTCTGGCCCCATGAAGACCTATTTTCAAAACAATTCTGCAAGGTGGAATGGGAGAAGCCCTCTGCAAAACTGCAGACCGCTCTGTGATGAATGTAAAGGAGGGATGGGCAAACTAAGGCCCGTGGGACAAATCCGGCCCATCCACATCTTTCTTCCAGCCCGTTTATGTCCGGAAAAACCGTATTATGCGTGGCACACCGACCTAACCTACCCTCCCGAGTGCCAGATGTCATCATCATCAAAGGCCCGAATCGCCCCCGATGATGTGCTGAAAAGCATGACATCAGCCATCAGACAGGTCATGAGAGCATCGAGGACGTGGAGAGGGGAGACAATGCAATTGCAATTGATGCCTTTTCTGTGTAAGCCTGTCGGAGGTAGAAGGAGCTTCCTCCTGCTTAACAGCTGTCTCCTCATGCTCAGCAGCTACTACTTGCAGAAGTGGTGGCCATACTTTCAGCCTGCTGCCGCTGCGGACTTCTTCCCTCCCATCTGGGCCCTGAAGGTAAGCTGAAGTGCTGCCGAGAGGGGGTGGAATTGCACAGGGAAAAGTTCTTGTGGCCTGGGGTCTGCTTTCTCTCCAGTCTTGGGGTTAGGGTGGTGGTGAGGGGCAGCCTGCAACTAGCTGCACGCCATTCTGTGGAGAATTTGCTGGTGCAAATACTTAAGGGTAATGGGGGAGAGACGGACCCAGCATGGTAATCTTCAGACTGGATCAAGAAAGGAAGCATATATATTATTTTTTTAATAGGTCCAATCTGGGGACTAATCTAGTGGTGGAGGGGGAAAGAGATAGTAGGATCATGGGAGTGTATGTGTGTGTGTGTGTGAGAGTGACATGTGTGCGAGTGTGTGCGAGTGAGGTGTGTGCGAGTGTGAGGAGTGTGGTGGGGTAGACAGACCCAGAAAGTGTATCCTCAGGCCAGATCAGACTAGGGAGAATTATTTTTAACCCGATCGGAGAGGAGGAAAGAGAGAGTAACACTGTGGCACAAGAGGGAAGAAATGGGGGTGGGGAGGCAAGCGAGGAAGAGAGAGGGTAGTGAAAAAAAAAAAAAACAAAAAAAAACAAAGATGTAAGAGAATACCTGTAAGCTGTGTGTATTTATTTTTAGAGTTTCTTCCCTCTCGAGGAGCAACTGAGGGGACTTCCCCCAGCTCGAGCAGCTCCGAGGGGACCCCCTTCCTAGTCCTTGCTGCAGATAAGAACTTTTAATGTGGACCCAGCACAAAAACCGTTTGCCTGCCCCTGGTGTAAAAGGAGTCTGAATGCATAGGTTTGGACCCAAAACTGGCCTGTGGAACAGTTTTATGTGTAACGACTGGGAGAAGGACCACCAGGAAAACTTCACTTGGCACTTCTAAAATGAAAAGCTCTAATGATTTTAACTATTCATATTTATTGTACGAGTGGTGGGGAGATGATATTAAAGAAAATAAATAAAAGTGTGACGTGTCCCCCAGATTCTGTGCAGGCTTTACTACTGGTCCATGGGGCCAACAGAAAAGTTATCCATCAATGAGGATGTACGTGAGCTTCAAGACCACAGTTTCAGAATCTCATGCACATCGCCTTGGAATAACTCTTCTGTCAGCCCAATGAAAGGTGCGGCGCCCTGCACAGACAGGGTCCTGCGCCGATCCTGGTTGGGGACCCTCTGTAAACCATTTTGAAATGCACTGAAAATCGGGATGGTCAAATAAACAATACCACTGCATGCATGGAAATGTAGTTCTATTCTCCAGAGGGAAATCAGAACTACAATTCCCTGCATTCAGTGGGGCACGAGCAGGACCAGATTAGTGTCTTCGGCTGGACCAGGGTGAGCCGGCAACACTAGGACCTCAGAATGATTTGGGCCATAACTTTTTCATGCAGCACGAACAAAAAAAAGAAACAAAACCAAAGCAAAACCTGAGAACCACTGCACCCTGTGAATGACACAAAAATAAACCAACTTATTTAATCCAATGAAGGAAAGGAACAACAACAAAAAAAAAAAGAATTAGAGTTGTGATTCTGCCGCCACTTTTCCTGATCTCTGGCATAACTCACACAATCTCCTATTAGGATAATGATTCACGGCACGCAATCCTGTCCAGGCACTCATAACAGTTTCCTTAGGTGCTGGGCACATCTTAAAGATTAGCCTGCCTGCCTCCCTTCCTCAATGCTTTATCTTTTGTACCTTTAAGATGCACAGAACCCCTGGACGGATTCTTCCAAGAGGATTAACATTTCACTTTCCACCCTAGCTTGAAGCGTGGGCCCACTTGAAGTTGTTATGCTGAGGCGCTCAGAGAGGCAGCAGGCAAAGCCAGAGTTTTATTTTCCTGGGAATCCAAGCGTGCACCACGGGAGAAAATACTTCACATAAAGCCTCCCTTTTTTTTTCTGTAAGGAATCTATTACACTATCTGGGGGGGGGGGGGGGGGGGGGGGAGTGAAAGTCTCCAATCCAGGCCAAGAACAGTTGTTCTGGACTTAAAAAAAAATGTCCAACTCCTAATAGCCCTTGTCTGATAATCTCACCACAAAACTGTGCGACTCATGCCCAGCCCCGAGAGAGCCACAGCTCCTCGCACCAGCACCCTGGGCATTCAGTTCACATTAGGATCTGCTCCGATAGGCCACAGACCCCTTTCTACGGACTATCCCTTCCCAAATGTCTCTAAGTGGCAGAATCAACAACAGGCAATAGGGCAGCACTCTGCTAGCCAGCCTGGTGCCAGGAAAAAAAAAACATAGGGCTCTCTGCAGGCTGCGCTACCTTTCACTGGGCTAGCTAACCTAAGAATAAGTCAAGAGAGGTTACGGATGCAAGAGCGCTCCAGACCACACAGCTCCCGCCTTAAGATCACAATGCCGTCCTAGCAGCTGAGGATCTACATTAAAACAAGATCAGAGTCCTTTAAAAGAGCAATTTGTAACTAATTCTGGATTTTTAGCCACTGTAATTAGTGGCTCAGTGCATAGGGTATTATCTATCGTGTAGTACTAACATTATACCACATCTTCTACAGGGAAAACCTCTCCACCCACCCACCTCCGCCCTCTCCCCACCCCCCTGCCCAATAAAACAAAAAAGGTCAGAAGTACCCCCTGTATGCCTGAAGAGCAAGTCTCTCCTTAACCTTTACCAAATGAGCTTAAAACCAAAAACAGCACAGTCGCACCTTGAGAAAAAGATGACATTTCACAATAACATGGGGACTCGAGACCATCGTTCCGGCAGCTGTCCGCTTCTCTCTCCCCCCCCCCCCCCTTAAATAATACAACAGGACAAATATCTGGCAATAACAAGAGGCCGCAGTTTATTAAACCTAACCCGAGCCGCAATCTTAACATAAATCCAAATAACAACCCCTCCTCCACCTCCTCCGCCGCGTGCCAATCTTCACTTGCCACCGCGGCCCGATGGCAAGCTAGCATTTTACCCCCCCCCCCCCCCCCCACTTACCCCACCACATCACCAGCGAGGGTAAGCTTGCGGCCTGAGCATCGGCCCCCCCCCCCCCCTTGCTCTTTAGGCCTTCCCGTGTAGCAGCCCCAAGCTACACGAGCATTCCTCCCCCCCCCCCCTCCACCATGTCCTTCACAATTACAAACAATACAATACAACATATGGCTCGGGTTTTCCGCCACAACTGCGACATGCACAAAATACACTCACAACTTGAACACAAACAATCTTACGGGAGGGCGGGAGGGAAGCAAAAAACCCACCGCTTGCTCCGCTGCCGAATTCCCAACTGCCCCTTCTCCCCCTGACCTTCCCCGTCTAACTACCCTAACAACCAATGGCCGTGCCGCCTTTGAATTCTGCGGCACGGCCATTGGCTCCCCCTCACCGCCCCTTCCCCCCGCCTCGCTGCCTACCCGACGCTCAAGCCCACGTTACTTACGGCGATCCGGGACAAGCCCGGATCGCCTCCCTAAATATCACATTCTGGACCTCTTTTTCTACACAGTACAAAGCTTAAGAAATGTGACCAGCTACAGTGATTTGTGCACCTGGTATGTTCCTACCTACACAGATGTCCCTATACACTGTTCATCCATGATAAATTATGTAACCCGCTGCTGGGCGTCACAAAATTTAAAAAAAAAAAAAAAGTATGTTTTTGTTTTTTTTTTGCTGTGCTGCTTATTTCTGCTATATTATTCCTGTGATTCATCCCATTAAGTGATTGCTTTTGTACTATCGTATTAATGACTGCTGGTAACTTCAGAAGCAATAAAAGTTCCTGCTTTTCTGAAGATACCTTCTGAGTGAGGCTAATATTTACTTCATCCCCAGGGAAAAGTAAGGGAAGGATTGTTGCTCTTCTGATGCAGTCAAATGATCAGATAGGGACGGGAGGAATTGGTACATTCCCCTGCCCCTCAAGAGAAAATACAGCCCTTGCCTATGGCCAAAGTCCACTACACCATCTGTTTGACCATTTTTTTTTTTTTTTTTAATATTCTCTAACACAGAGAGACTGGTATCAGGCACTTAATATTTCCTCTTCCTCTATTGCAGTTCCAATATGCTAATCAAGTTCTCAAACACCCTAAACCATCCAAGTCACTCTTAAGGCAAGATGTCACCAGTACTCACATCTCTTCACGTAGTTTTTCTCAGCATATTCTTTAACAATAAGGACACTGGGGTCCACAGGGTCCCCTGAAGTGCCAGGGGGCACTACCGAGGAGCCTGGAGATGATACACTGATTTCCACGCCAGCAAGGTGAATCCAACAGACCCAACAGTGACCACGGTTCAAGTCTCACAGCGAGGCATCCCAATGTTAATCCGCAGAGAGAACCCCCTAGAAGTCACCCCCACTCTGAGCAGAGCCTTATATCACAGCGGGGTGGCACGCCCCTCCCCCCCCCAAGAGGTCCACTTCACATCTCCACTTAAAGAGGTGGCAAGAAGCCATGCTACACCGTCTCTAATGGAGAAACGTTGCACATAACCAAAACGTGGAGGGTTCAGTGACAAAATTCGTAAGAGTAGATAAAGGGCAAATTTTTAGTGGCTAGGACCTGGGCCACAATGGCATCGGGAAGACTCCACCACTGTTCCAAAGAACCAGCTTAGCAACAAGCCCAGGGATAAAAAAAAGCCCCATCCACGTGCTGTCTCTGTCTTTACTTATTTAATTTATATTCTGCCTTTCAGATACTTCACAGTGTATTGCAACCCAAAATTTTACAGAACACGCCGCCATCAACACAGGCTGTAATAGTGTGTCTGGAAAGCAACAAGGATATAAGTATGCCAGCAAATTTAAATTATTTGCCATTTATTAAGATCTAATAGAAAAATCAAACCACCTAACTGAAACTTTGGCGCCTTACCTACCTACTAATATACACCCACGCAACTCATTTACAGGTGAAAGGAAGGAACAGCAACAAACAAAATAGAGAAAACAGCCACCGCTACCTAGCAAGGCCGCAGCATCCAGGATAACTGCTTCGTACTGTGACGTATTTGTACAAAATTCCTTTTCTTTTCTTTTTCAACTTTTCAAAATCATGATGAGTAGGAGCAGTCCACGAAAGTGGCTCGCACCTATTTTCACGACGGACACATTAGAGTAGGCATCACCAGCGCTGTTGAGCAAAAAGATAAAACACACCCCCGTGACTGAGGAACAGAATCATAAGCTGATCAGCAGAAAGCAAGGGATTTATTTATTTATTTTTTCAAGACAAGTATCCAGTCATAAAAGTAAAGTGCCCTAACTGGATGCTAAGAGCTATTAAAGTGTGACCAAACCCTGATTATCTATAATTGCTTTTAAAACCAGCTGACTTCATTCTCCCTACCAATATGCTAAAAATAAAAACAGATAATAGTTTTGCTGATGCCAGGTGTACTGTGCTCCTGTTTCAGGAAGATATTATCAATGCCACGGGTTAGGGGGGAAAGATTAAAAATTAATATGCAGTTAAATAGCTAAAATACATGCGCTCTCTCTCCAACCTGAGGATGTCATCCCGCATTTCCACTATGACTATTTAAAGAACCACAAGAGGTGGCTTTCACTGGCATACCAGGCTGCTGCTGCTGCTGCTGCTATTGTTCAGTTTCCAGCGACATCCAAAGACGGCATATTCTGCGTCCACAGAGAATCAGGACCGTGGCACACATAGCAACAAGCGATCCCACCCAAACATGCCGAGGAAGCTCAGATGAGAATGACAGCGGCTTTAGCAGAAAGGGGGGGGGGGGGAAGGGAAAACGGAACAGTCTGGGAATTCCAGCGGCCACTGGCCCGGCACACAATGAGGAATCAGTGTCTGGGACTGGGAAGGCTTTGTGGTGAGGCAGCGAGGAGGGACGACCTCACCTTGCCACCGGCAGTGGGGTGTTGCCATGGGAAACCAGGCCTTTAAGACTCAAAAGCAGAGGCTCCAAAATAGAAAAAAAAAAGAAAGAAAGATCTCCTTTATTTTATAACTATCTATTAAACCTTTCAATATCAATCATGCAACACTGAATCCAAGCTCGTGGGCTGCAAAGTTCAGGATACTGAGGCTTTATATTCTTCTAATGGTTTCACACACATACACAGCCTCTAATGTTTCACCTCTGTTTCATTTGTTTTTCTGGTGATTTCATTGAAAGGGGGTGTGTGTATGTCAAGAGGGAGGCTAGTGAAAGTCTCCAAATGGGAGGAGAAACACCGCTGAATAAGAACCTAAGAAAAAAGTGCAACACAATTAACCTTTCACTTCCCAGACAGTCCCTCTTTATCTTCCTTAGATATTATTCTGCTCATCTACTCAAATGCAAATGGATGTCTCAAGAGCGCACAAAAGCTACTGAGAAAGGGCTGAAAAGAAACTGCGAGATGTGTTGAGGATGGAATTAAGAGAGAAAAAAAAAAAGGATAACATACACATACAGTCTGATGGTTTACTATTAAAATGGGCATGACAGGGCTGGCTCTGTGGTTCAGGCCTCAGGTTTGAGTCTGCAGTGCGATGGGGCCAGCAGGGTTCAATTGTGCTACAGAAGCAACATACCCCTAACCAGAGGAAGGGAAGATGCCTTGTGGGCTACAACTGTGGCAGCCCCTGATGGCCATAAAATGTCACTAAGGCATGCTGCCTCGAGTAAGGATGTCCAAAACAAGGCAGGTCTGGTTTTTTTTTTTTAAGTTACAAACTTGCCACCGGACTCATATAAAAGTGTCTCAAAATTTCTGTCAATATCTATTCCTTTTTTAAAAGGATGCCGCAGCAGAGACAATAAAATATCTTCCATCAGTAAAGTCATCTTCTAGTCAGGTTCAAATCACATGGAAGATATAGATAGATGTAGGAAGTGCAAAATTCAGAATCTTCTATCAGTCGGTCTCAGGGCATGAATGTTTAGAATCAAGAATAAAGATTTTCATTGTTACCTTTTTATTGAGTTATGTCAACTGTGTGATATTTTGAGCTGTGTATTATAATTGCTGTTTTTGTTATTATTTGTGTTATGTGGGGGGAGGGGGGGTTGTTTGTTTTATGTACATGTATATTATGGAATACAAACAATTTTAAATGCAGGGATCCTGACAACTCCCTACTAGAATTTAGACCAGACTGTCCCATTGGCATGGGGTGGAGAACAGAACAATAGTGTAGGTGTTTGGTTTCCCCATGTGGAGGAGATTAATTGGAACATAAAGCCAGGCCACCATCTTAGGATGTAGATTCATATTTTCTTTTCCAGAAGCAGCAAACCTGGGCTGGTCTCTGATTTTTCTGTTGGTTGAGTTGATGCCTCCATGGAGCCATTTAGTTGGCTGGGAGTTTCTTTCCACCCTCTTAATCCATTTTAGATTTTTACATTTGGATACTTACATTTTGGGTACCCATTAACTAAGCGCTCAACTACGTTAATTACTTTGCTGCTCTAACATCAAATGGGAGAAGTTCCCTTCATGAAAAGTTACCTGAGATCATCAAGCTCAGAGGAGAAGGATGATTTTCAGCCATACAGAGGAGGAGGAGGAGATGAGGGGATGAAAGGAGCTGTAATGGACACCCCCCCCCCCCCCCCGACGGACCCAAAATCATCTACTGGAGCTTTGGAGAAGAGTGTCACTGAAGTATCATCCTGGTACTGAAGGGAAGGAAGAAGAGAATGACTGGTACCATTCAGGGTGAGGAAACTGAAGAGTTCGGAGGAGAAAACAACATGGAGAGATGCATTTCATATTTAATACTTCACCAACACTGGGAGGGAAGTAATAACTTGCCCTAAGCCAGTGGGTTGGGAGAAACATTTGATCATTTAAATTAATTGGCTTTACCATCTAAACATTCAATAAGACCCTCAGGAGGCACAAATTTATTTCAAAAGCACTTGTACCATCTGAAAGTGGATTGAGCAGCTGTAAAGATTTTTCCAGCATCTTACAACTTATCAGTAAAAGCATTGCTGGAAAACACCAAAGCATCCAGTGTGTTTCACTGTTTAATGCCTAATGCTCATCTGTGCTGTTATCATCACTGCAGTATGCAAATACTTCACACTGGGATTTAAGGATTGCAATGTGAAGGGCCTTGAAAGTAGTAATACTTCCCTGCCTCAGGGAAACCCTGAAATGACATCTTTTAATTCAACGTGCTTAGGGGTATTTGTTCCCCTCCCCCAGCTGAAGGGCAGTTTACACTGGTATGAGGGCTCAAAGAAGTCTCAGATCAGCAGAAAATATTTTTTTTTTTGCAGTTGCCTACAAGGAAGACATTTCATCACTTGCGCTTGTTCAAGAGATCATTTTCAGCTATATCACCAGGTCGATGGAATGTTACCAGAATTTCTGAGAGCTGAGAGTGGTCTGTTGAAATTTCGTAAAGCCTAGCTTCTGTCAACTAGTAATAGGGTTGCTGTATAATACTGTATTTATTGGCAATTCTGTTAAACAGGTATGAGTAAGATGCACTGATCATGACTATTGCTGTACTGAGTGCTGTTTTGTGAAATTGATGGGGTTTTTTTTTATTTTATTGTACATTGCTCTGGGCGATTTTCATCTGTAAAGAACGCGTTAACGCCATAACACATGCGATAATAGCAGTAGTGCACGGCGCAAATGCAAATTTTGGGAAGGGGCAGGATTAGGGAGGAGTTTGGGCAGGATTTATAAAAATGAGGGGCAATATCGCATGGTTTTAACACCGGAAATAACTACACCTTTTTTCTTGGCGTCAAACTGAGAAAGAATGAGAGCGAGAGAGAGAGTGCACCTCCAGGGAGGCCTTCACAGTATGCAACTATTTATATCTCTATAGGAGGGGCAGCTAATAGCTCGAGGTGATGTGTTGCTGGGGGTTTAGGGCCAGTTTTTCATGCATAGTGAAATATACGAACAGTACAGTACACCTCGGTGAACATTTGACATCATTTGGCATGAGGAAAGTCTTACAAAGATGAAATTTTGTACTATGCTTTCTCGCCCTGGCTTGATGGTACCCTGTTTTAGAGTCCATCAAGCTAGGGCGAGAGAACATAGTAGAAATGTCATCTTTGTAAGACTTTCCTCACTCCAAATGACGTGAAATCTTCACCGAGGTGTACTGTGCTGTTCGTACGTCTCACTGTGCATGAAAAACTGGCCCCTAAACTCTAAACCCCCACCAGCACCTCACCTCGAGCTATTAGCTGCCCCTCCCATAGAGATATAAATAGTTGCATACTGTGAAGGTCTCTCCAGAGGCGCTCGCGCTCTCTCTCTCTCTCTCTCTCTGCGAAATAGGAAGTATCAAGTTTACTGCGCCATGCGATACTACCTATGCGAAGCGCTATGTTACCACGTGGTGCACCGGGAGTTAGACCTGCAATACTACAGCATTTTGATGAATCTAGGGGAAAGATAGATAGATAAGCAAACGTTCAGGAAGTCTACCACTCAAAACTGTTATTTGGAATAAGGCCTCTGGTATCACTATTTGGATACAACCAGCTAAATAATAAATGGCTCCAGTTCCCAAATTGCCCTCAAATACTTCTGTAGGCTGCCTCATTCTTTAACACAAGACAGATGCAGGGGTTATTGGCTGCTGGAGGGAGAATAATCTCCAGGGCCTACTAGTGGGAGAATATCCTTTTACTTACAAGCAGACAGCGGCAAGCATTTCCAGCAACATAAAGTCTATTTACAATCAATATAGTCTGTCAGAATTTAACAGATATTCCTCAGTTCTTCCTAACTCCTCAGCAGAGCAGTTGCTTGAAAATATGGTGGTTCCAAGGGCAAGGGCTCATTCTGGCACCCCCTTCCCCTTCCCTCGCAGACTGATTCTCTCTCCCTCTCCCTGCTTCAATTTAGATCAGGTGCTTCCCACTCTAAAGCCAGAGAGATCGCCTTCCCCAGGCGGAGGCAGCTCACCGCTTCCAAATCTTATTGAATTAGGAGTCGGAGGAGCTTGGATACTCTGCCGGCTTTACAGTGGACCAAAGTCAACTTTATTAAATCAACAGGATGCCTCGCGGTGGAGGAGCCCCCCCTCCCCCCAGACTCCTTGGTCAATTCTTCCCAACCTGAAAGATTCCAGTTCTGTCCTGGGAAAGAACTCGGGCCTTCTGCTTTTACCTCTCCTCCACTGTGGAGGAGACATGGAAAGTTTTCACGGGGGGGGGGGGGGGGGGGGGGGGGGGTCTACATCTCTCTCTCTCTCTACTGGCAGAAACCACTTACTGCACACCTAGCATGAGGAATAAGAACGTACCGCTATGTGCTAAAGAATGTTTTTGTTTTTTTTTTTTAACTCTTCAGTAAGGTACGTGACTTTCATGACTAACCATGAATTTAGTGCAGGTTGACTTAGTTGCTCTTTGACACAGAAGCAACTCACCACTACTCCTACCCTAACTGTGCTGCAGTATTCAGTCCATTGCTCTTCAGGTGTAGCTCTTCTACACAAGAGAATTTATTACAGCGAAGCACAGGAAGGATCTAAAGCTACAATTCTTAAGTCAGAACAAACTGTTTTCTAGAAGCAGCTCTTTAGGATTATGGTCCAAGAGTTTTTCTGAAAAGCGTGGATTGCATGCTATTGTGTCCAGAAAATCCTCCTGGGGGCTGAGAGAAGCGAGAACCAGAATTACTGACCACAGTAATGTGTTACATTCACTAAGTACAAGGAAATGTTCTCCTACAAAAGAACAAATATTCATCACGTTACAAGGTTTCAGGGAGAGAAGAGCGCGCAACCACTAGCAATCACCAGGAATATAGTTAAAGATTATCATCTCCCCTCTCAGCAGCCAAGGAAGTTAATTAATTAAAGCATAGCCAGTAAACATTCTTTTTATGCGATTCCTCTGCTTCAGTGCAAGGCAATAGACTCCTTTGTCATGTCCTAATTCTGTACTCGGTAACTTTCATGGCAATACTGTCAATAACCGAGAAGACACAAAAGCGAAACCATCCTACAACACATGCTACTATACGCCCATTTGTAAAATAAAGGCATTGTTGAAACTTCCCCTTACTCCAATATTCCCATCACTGTGGACTGGATTAAGCTGCAACACTGCTTAACTGTTCAGAATTTACAAGGTGTTCAAACATGGTCAAGATTTATGAACAGATTTAAACAAATTCATAGAATCTACATTTTCATAATCAAGCTATGGAATCTTGCCAGAGGACATGGTCAAGGCGACTAGCATAGCAAGGTTTAAAAGAGGTTTGGACAGGTTTTCCGATGGAAAGAAATCAGTAGAACTAGGGGTCATGAAAAGAAACTCCAGGGGGAGATGACTCAGAACTAATGGCAGGAAATATGTCTTCATGGACAGGGTGGTGGATGCTTGGAATGCACTTCTGGAGGAGGTGGTGAAAACAAAAAGAGTCAAAAAATTCAAAGGGGCATGGGATAAACACTATGGATCCCTAAAGTCTAGAAGATAGAAATGACGAAAAAGGTGTATGGGGGTAACTTGCTGGAGCTGCAGTTACTACCCTTAACAGAAGGTATGGGGATTACTACTCTTAACAAATAAGCCTTGATGCAACTGCAACACTGCTCTCTGCTTCAATAGCAGGGGGAAAAAGGGAATCGGATTCAGACAACGAACGAGGGCCCCGACTTTTACAGTCGGCAGAACTGATAAACATGGGGATAATCTGCACGGAGCAGCAGTTACTACCTTTAACATAAGGCATGGGTTAAAGGTTGGTTCCCTTAATGGAATTGAAACTTCACTCTCCACACTTTGACGGTGGGGATTGGGGGAGTGGGATGGAAAGAGATATTGGATTCAGGAGACCATCAACACAGGCCCTGAATTTTACATTCTGGGGTACTGATACACAGACATAAGGGAAAAGGCACAGGACTGCTGCTATGACCAAGTCCATAAGCAAAGCACAGCAAGCAGCACTGTCTGAAATTTCAAGAAGGCTCAATCCCAGTAAAAGAGAAACATGGGGGTAACCTGCACAGCACAGCCTATCATAAGAAGCTTGCTGGGCATTTTGGTCCTTTTCTGCCATCATTACTATGTTTTGTATATATAAGTTCCTGGAGGAAAAGTCTATAACATATTACAAGCCAGACAGAGTAGAGAAAGCTATTGCTATTCCTAGGAGTGAGTAATAGGAAATAGATCTACTTTATGGGATCTGCCAGGTACTTGTGACCTGGATTGGCCACTGCAGGAGACAGCATGCTGGGCTGGATGGAACTTGGTGTGACCCAGTATCAGTGACCTCAACAATTTATTTATTTTTTTTAATAGAACAGGACACATACTTGTTACTTACAAAAAAAAAAGGTAACGTACATGGCATAATGAAATGGGACAGAGAAACAGAGTTTTTAACATCTGTGTTATGGATTCACATCTAACGTTAGCAACCAAACTGAAAAAAACTGTTAGCATTTCATGGTGGTTTGATAACTTATGAAAAATGTACTAGTTTGTGGTTGCATTCCTACTCCCAGAGGACAAACATACACCTCACTAAAACCATCAATACCATAATTAGCAGTTTCAGGAGAAAGACCAAAGGCTGACAAGGCAAGAGACTGGCGCTCCCTTTCCAGATGACGCTGTGGTCCCTCCGGGGCATGGTTAAGACTTCTGGGTGAAGTGTGAGGAAGCTTGTATTGCCAACAGACCAGTAACAGAGAAATCACGCACACTACCTGTTTCCATCACAGCAGAAGAAATACAGGTGGACTGCTGGTTTTCTAAAACTATTACATCTGGTAGTTTGCTCATTTGTTGTTTCTCTTGAGGCAGTGTCTCCATATGGGTTTGTTTTGCACATCAGAAAAAGAAAATAATTGGCAAAACAATAATACTGTTATTCAAGCTACACAGCTTTTACTGTGAAAATCTAAATCAGTATTCACAACTGCATGTAGAAAACTTTCTGGAAAGACGCTAGTCCCATCCATGCTCCCAACACGAGTCATGTTTCCCTAACATGTTACAGTAACATTCCAAAAAAAAAAAAGTCTGCATTAGTCCTCCTTTAAAATGAACAGAAAGGAGGAGTCTGCCTATAGCTTCAGAAAGGAAAAGTGAGCCTGCAAGGTAGCACAGGATGCTAGCAGGAAACAAGTGAGGTATAATGACAGCAAAAGTCATAGTACCCACCTTCTCACAACTTCGTGCTGAATTTGACAGCTAATTTGAAATCTAACAATATAAGAATTGCCATATTGGGTCAGATTGAGGGTCCATCAAGCCCAACAGTGGCTGATCCAGATCACAAGTACCTGGCAAGATCCTAAACAGTAAATAGATCCCATGCTGCTATTGCACAGTGATAAGTAGTGGCTATTCCCTAAGTCTACTTGATTAATAACGCTGTCTCAACCACATCCTCCAGTAATGAATTCTAGAGCTTAACTCTGCACTGAGTGAAAAAGAATTTTCTCTGATTTGTTTTACATGTCCTACTTTCTAACTTCATGGAGTGCCCCTAGTCTTTGTATTTTTTGAAAGAGTAAATAACCAAATTACATTTACCTGCTCTATTCCACTCATGGTTTTATAGACCTCTATCATATTGTCCCTCAGACATCTCTTTTCCAAGCTGAACAGCCCTTACCTCTTTAGCCTTTCCATCTTCTATCATTTTGGTTGCCCTTCTCTGTACCTTTCCAATTCAACTATATCTTTTTTTTTGAGATGCGGCAACCAAAATTGCACACAGTACTCAAGGTGTGGTCTCACCATGGCGTGATACAAAGATATTATGACATTCTCTGCTTTATTCTCCATTCCTTTCCTAATAATGCCTAACATTCTGTTTGCTTTTTTAACCACCACCGCATACTGAGCCAAGGATTTCAAAGTATTGTCCACAATGATACCCAGACCTTTTTTCTGGGTGGTAACTCCTAATATGGAACCTAATATCGTGTAACTACAGTTTGGGTTACTTTTCCCCCATATGCATCACGTTGCACTTGTCCACATTCAATTTCATCTGCCGTTTGGAGGCCCAGTCTCTATTTGTAGCACTTAGGATCATCATTAACTCAAGGAACAAACAGGACAACATACCTCAGTCAGGTACATTGGTCTCTGTTCACCCCAGTGTTAGCAACAATAAGAATGTGAACAACCCAACTGTAAAAATAGATTTCTCAGATGGATAATAATATAATAAAACATTTTGTACTTCCAGACCATCTTTTTAACTCAAGGCAGTCTCCAAAGAGCTTACAATCTACCTGAGACAATGGGAAATAAAGTGACTTCCCCAAGATCAAAGCAGCGTCAGAGGGAGAAGCCGGATCTGCTCTCTGCTTTCCCAGGTTTGTAACCCCTTGCATTATTCATCTTTAATTGAGTAATTAGACTTGGGCGGAGGGGGGGGAACGAATAGAAGTTTTCTGCCAAAGCCAGTTTATTTTTAGGCTCTTACATATGTATAATGGCCTTTCTGAACCTGAAAGAACAAACTGGGAAAAAAAAAAAAAAAAAAAGATGACGTACATTTGCCCTCTGAAATGAGTTACTTAAGAATAACAATTGATCTGTAAGTATGTGAAGAGGTTTAGATAAATGCACTCTAAAATGATTATTATTGCCAGGGCAAGAAACCTCAAGTCCAACTGCATTAGGGAAAGGGACTCATGGGAAGGGAAGGACCTAGCTCCACACTGGGCACACCCAGGCCACAGTTTTAGCTGCACACACCAGACAGAGGGGATGACTTACAATCACAGCAGGAATAAATTGCTCAGACTTGCCAATGACCCACACAGAAATTCCCTTAAAACTCTTCCATTCTGCTTTTCAGCCAAATTGTCTCCTTCATTTTCTACCAGAAACACGTGTGCAATTCCTTCAGTTCCTAATTTCAACAGTACAAGATTAACGACATGCAGAAATTCTTAGGCAGCAGCAGGACACAACTGTTTAATAACATCCAAGTTTATAAAAGGTAACCCCCTTACAAATCCCCTATTAGGTTAAAGAATGTGCTTCTCAGACTGTGGGTCGGAACCCTAAATGGGGGTCAGAAACCTTCAGCTGGGGTCAGAAGTGCCTCAAATGGCGGCGTTGTTGCTCAGTAGCCCACAGCAGCATTTAGCAGCGGAAGTCTGAACCCACTTACAGGACCTGCAGTGCCCTTGCATGAGTTTCTGTGGTACCAGGAAGGCCTGCACTAGGGCTGGAAGCTTGAGCATAGATGCGGGACCTGAAAGGCCCAGTCCAGGGGTGGCCAACTCTGATCCTCGAGAGCAAACAAGCCAGGTTTTCAGATTCTCCACAATGAGTATGCATGGAGATAGATCTGCATGCACTGCCTCCATTGTATACAGATCTAGCGCTTGCATATTTGTTGTGGAGATCCTGAAAACCTGGCCTGTTTGTGGCTCTTGAGGATCAGAGTTGGCCACCCCTGACTCATCTCTTTCTACCAACTGCAGGCTCAGATCTTACCATGTGGGCAGCAAGGCCCGAAAACGCTCAATAAGTGATGGCGCTCGGGAGACTTATGAGAAATGAGTCAAAGTACCCACAGAGTGAACATCCTATTGCTCAGTCGCGTCAGGGAGCACAAATCGTAACCAGTCACTGCAGCCCTGGACATTAACACCTCTAAAATTTAGAGGCGGTGCAGTTTAGCGGCACGGAGAAGCTTGCACATCTGCTGCCTGTCAGTATGGAAAGATAGGGGACTTTGGGGACATTCATCCCCACAACTTCCTTTAAAAAAACAGCTGCTATCTCAGGGCCATCAACATGCATTTGCATGTTGCGGGCGCTATTAGGTTCGGGGGGGTTGGACGCGCTATTACCCCTTACTGAATAAGGGGCAAAGCTAGCGTGTCCAAAACGCGCATCCAAATGCCAGCTAACAGTGCGCTCCATCGGAGCACACTGTACTGTATCGGCCCATTAATGAGAGCCCAGGAGCTGGCGTTAAGGCATGCTGTGCTCAAGGGCTCAACCAAAAAAACCTGCTTTTTGTGGTTCCTCCTAAAAGTATAGTCTCGATACAAAGTAGGAACCACCACAGAAAGCAGCATCATGCAAAAAATAAAAAGTCTTGTAAAAAAAAAATTCTGGTAGCCCAATATACACTGTCCAGGCCGTGTATATTGTGCTGGTAGCAGGAGAAAACAGATACCCGTATTGAATGTCTGTTTTCCTAACCCGCACTGACAGCCACGTCTCCTGGGCACAGATACCGAGGAGGTGGCTAGGGACGCACAATTTCCCCAGCACCTCTTTTTTAATGCCACAACTCATTAGCCTACTGCATCGCGCGCCCAGGAGAGGTTGATGGGCTCGCGTTAGGAAAACGCACACTCAATCACGCGCGCCCTTTTTTCATGCAACGATATTGCATGGGCATGAATGTAAATGCTGCTGAGAGAGGCAAACTCAAGGACCCTTACTTAGCCAACCAAGGCAAGGAACTTTCCAACCCTGCAGGCCATCTTTATTTTTATTGTAACTTCCCACTCCCCACCCCCACTAGAATACAATATCTCCTTCAGAATCCCTTTCCAGAGATATAATGAACCAGTGAAATAAACGAAATCTTCAGGGCAGCAGCTGGTGGGGCAAAGAGCAGGACTGTCATCCTCCCATCCACCACTCCAACCGTCCTCTGCACCTTTTCTTCCCTCCCTAACCCCTGCAATCGTCCTTCCCCACACCGACACACAAGCCCCTGCTCCTTCAGAATCTCAGAACTCTGCATTTCCAAGCCAGAATTATGGGCTACTCACAAGTTTGACAACTATTAGAAAGTCTCATAACTGTATTCTTAACACCTGCTTTTAAATCATTAAATATTCCAGAGGCAAGCAATTTATGATACCACGTGGCAATGTCAGGTATAAAGGCTCTATTAAAATACCAGGAGTAGTGTTAACAGCGTCAGAGCCAGATTTAAGATTATGGCACCCATAGGAAGAGGACCAGAGGTGAGGGAGTTTTGCCAGTGGAAGTCAGAAAACAATGGGGTGGGGGGGAGGAGCTGTCCTAGTTTTGGGGCACTTTTGGAAGCACAGACTATTATTAGCAAAAAAAAAAAAGTCTTCAAACAAAAGCCCCCAAAAGTTAAAGCCTATCCAGAAGCACTAGTAAGTACCAGGCTATACATACGGTAGGTGCTAGGCAGAAAAAGCTTCCTCTCCGGTTGTAACCACTGCAAAGGGCCTTTGGGCAACTTGATTTAGAAAGTGAAGCATTTATCAAATGTAACATACAGCAACTAACACAAATATAAGCAGCATGCTTATATTTGTGTTAGTCCTTGCTAGTCCTGAAAACTTGTCAAGAAATCAAATTAGCCCAATAAAAAAGGTAGGATGTTATATTTTGTTTGTTGACCTTTATTTCCATATTGGAGAATTACAACGGGAACAACAGCCAACGAAATAAACTACAAATAAAGTAAGAGAAGGACCACTCTGTACCCAGTTCTTGATTCTAATACATTTAATTACTTTTTCCAAGCCTTACCACCCAAAGCATGCTGCAATAAAAAGTGCAAAGCGCAAACACAAACAAATGTCAGAAGAACCCTCATAACGAACAAACGCTACAAAACTCCAGCACAGGGTTTCAAAGGAAGCCCCCCTGGGGTGCTTGGCATTCAAGCAGCAGGATCCAAATATTTCACTTTCCCTCCCTGCTGGCTCTAGCGATTTCTCACTTGATTTGATTCAGAAGGCTCATTCCCTTTTTAACTCCCAAATGGGTTTTATTTCTATTCATGATAACTCATTTTTTGAATCATGCAGCTCCAATTTTATTAGGAAAATAAAAAAAGCCATCTGAATAGAGGGATGAAAATGGCTCAGCCTGTTCCTGATGACCTGGAGCCATCTGGTAACCCTACGGAGCAGTAAATTAATCTCTCAAATAGGAGTATGAAGGGTTGTTATGCATTTCAATGCATTACTCATCACTGCACAACAAATCATACATTGCACTCACAATATTTTACCCGTTTTTAAAACTCTACTTCCCAGGATCCTCTCCACCGAGGACAAACCTCTTTCACAACCCGTTTTGGTTTGATTTTTTTTACACCTACAGGCGTGGGAAATGATTTCTCATCACCTCTGTGTGACAAGAAGTTTAAAGGGGGGAGGGGACATGCAACAAAACACTTTCCTGTACATCCTCTGTTCCCCAGCACAAAATAACCCACAAAAAAAGAGGGCAGGCCTTCCGCATTCAACCAATCAGAAGGAAACACAAGGATGTTTAATGCGTCACCATCGCCACCTAAACCGGGAGAGTCATTTAAAAAGCGATTGTAATATCGGCTAAATAAAGCATGGGAAATAAAACTACAGGTAGCATACCACAGACGAAGAAATGAATACTACTACCAATAAAAAGGACAACTTACCGAAGACCAGCAGCCGATGTCCTTGACTGCACTGAAGCTTCCTCTCCCTCCCCGGGTTCTGGTTCCTGCCCGAAAAGTGCAGAGGATACTTCCCCCCTCCCCGGTGATCAACAATGGCCGGGGATTCCCTCGCTTTCTTGCCGCAGGGCTATTCGTATCCAGAGCCGGCAGACAGGGGGCTGGAGATCGGGCCGGTGGGGGCGGGGAGGGGAGGCTTGGCTTGCTTCACTCTCTCTCTGGGTGACCCGGAGCTTCCTCTCCCCTCCCCTGCGATCACATCACAGGCTGCACGGGGCACAGCCGCTAGCACAAAACAATAATAATGATAAAATAAAATAAATAAATAAATAAAAGAACTGGTCCTCTCTCTTCAAAAATCTGCATATGAACACAAAAAAATAACAAAACAAAACAAAAAAAACCAGCTTGGCTATATAAAACTAGTCGCCGTCAATTCATCCCAAAACGGAGCACGAAGATCAAGCAGGAGAAAGATCAGTTTGAGTTGGTTAGGAAGAATAGTAGGGAACAATCAATAACAGATTTGATACATTTTGTGATGGTTTCCAAGCTCCCTTTTTAAATTTCTTCTTCGTGCTGCCTAAGATCCGTCAATCACGCAAGAGCAGCTATTAAAAAAATATAAAGCTATACTCTCAGCCAAGGCTTAGAGCTGGGTAGGAACCAGCTAGGGCTGTGACTTGTGGAGAAGCTGGGGAAGGGGATATTTGTAAACTACGCTCCTCCTCTCTCTTTGCTGCCGCTGCTGCTAAAAGCCAGTTGCAGGGGCGGGGCGAGTCCTACTCCCTTTAAGTTGTTGCGTCTAGTCTTAGGTGCCCCCTAGCGGAGGCTCCGAAATAAAACCTAATGACCTTTCTGGGACATTAGTTCTGACATTAAGAGCCACGCTTCTAATATGCCTGACCCTAAACTAAAAACAACAACAACAAAAAAAAATCTGTCTGTAAGTAGGACCTCGGAATAGTCTGCTTGCTGTGTCCACCATGCACATTCGGGAGTCAGAAAGATGGGAGGGAGGGAGAATTTGTGGGGCACAGGAGGCTTCAGGGTTTTATTGCATGCCTAAGGTAGGACCGCCCCTATGCTCATGGTCTGATAGGCAGGGACATCTTACTCCCCTGTACAAACCTAATATGCCTGCCTGCTGCCAACCAAAAAAAAAGCAGGGGAGGCGTGGGCCACCCTTACGTGTATAGTGAGAAAGAACGGGGGAATGGTAGGGAAGAAAAGCACCTTGCCCACTGCCCACTAGCTGGCAAACACCTCCAACCTGCCAGAGGACACTGCACAGAAATGTGCTGCTCTAATATGGGTGCACACCATTGCTTTATACAGGACCCCGCAATCTGGGAGACTTAGCCCAACCACTTTGTCCTTCATGGTTAGCCACGCCACCCTCGAGGTTAGCCATGCCAGAAGTTAACCGGTCAGGTGGTCCCTTGCTCATGCAGGACCCCTAGTCACTGCACGCCTAAATAGGAAAAGGTGGGAGTGAAGTTTAAACACAAACGCAAGAACAGTGCTCTCAGAAAACAAAAATTGGGAGTGAGACGCCTCAACCCATAATGGGTCAAGTCTTCCTCCTGTCCACAAATAGGACAGGAGGAGGATGCCCAGTGAACTGGGATAAAAGCCTGTCAAGGGCCATAGTGCCATGAACCAACCTCCAACTGTGGTCCCCGATGTACCTGGGAGTTGGTTCTGAGTTCAATGACTCTCAGAGAGGATCTTCCTCACCTCTCAACTCTTCCCACCACAGGTACTGGGCTGGGAGGCAAGGGCGAGCAATGTGGGCCACCAACAGGTTTGTCGGCCTGCCCCCCTCCCCCTCCCCCCCATCCACCCAGCAGGAAAGAGAAGGAACATAGGCAGTGGGATCCAAACCCATGCTGATCTGAAGCACCAGCAGCACTCGGATGGGGACGGTAACTTTCAAACCAGCGTGCGGGCACAAGTGCGCGCGTCTGTCCGCCCACATCCAGGGATGCAGCTATTTTACACATAGCCTGGACGCGCGTACACGTGCGCTCAACTTTAAATGGACAAGCACATTTGCGTGCAAATCCCGCTTCTGCCGCGTAAATGGGGAAATTTTACAAGGGACGTACACCAACGCCATTGCTAGTTTTCCCAGTTTGTTCCCAGTTCTCCCAGTTAAGGGATAGGACTTCCAAACACCCCTAGTTTAATAGCCTCCCTTCCCCCCTGTTAGCCATGACTTTTAAAACCCTGCTAACTAGCCTAGATATTTTTTGTTTTATGATTTACTTGTCATCCATAGCAGTAGCAAAGTTACACGGCAGGGGACCCTGGCACTCGCCTGTGCGCGTATTTACGCAGACATCACTTGGCCAGGCCCTGACCAGACCACGCCCACTCCCCCACCCCTTTTTGAAATCTTTTTACTTGTGTCCGCAGCGGCATGTATGCCTGTACCTGAGTGGCTCTTAAAATCTTCTCGGTGTGCATCAGCCTGACTTGTGCATGTTTCTCCTAATTGATGCGCGCCAGGCTTTTAAAAATTCACCGGTAAGTGCATACCCGATCAAATGTACACAAAAAGCGATTTGTGAAAACATAGTGCTGGAGAGTTTGTGGATATAGTGCATGAAAATGTGTATGGGGGATCTACATAGTGTTTAAAAACTTTGGTAAAGAAAGACCAGTAAAGACCAGCTCTAGGAGTCAATCTAAGAAATTTATTGTAAAGAAAGGCGTGGTTTCTTTAGGAGCAGTGAGCGTTACAATCAAGCGGTGCAAGCTCAGACTCTACTCATTGTTCTAATGTCTGTGCACAGCGTTATAAGGGTTTACCTTCGGCCAATCAGCAAGTGTCTGCATATACCCGCCCCTTATCCCTTGACCAATTAGTAAATTTTCACACATGTACCTGCCTTGTTACTAGGGGTTTTAACACTGTTCCTCGTGTAGCTTGTGACATGCGCGGAAGCTGAATCCATTCCTTTGTCTATTTTTAAGTTTCGTTTTCACGTTCTGGTATCTTCTGGCAACTTTCGTTAAATTGCTATCCATACAATAGAAACAGTGAAATGATGGCAGCAAAGGACCATTAATCGCAGTATTAATCACAGTATGTTACAAATGTAAATCAAAGCGATGTACAGAGAACAAAATTAAATTCAAAATATCTTAAATTTAAAACAGATAATATAAAATTACAAAGAAATAAGAAAATTACAGCATAAAATATAAAATGACATAGTATTAAACAAGAGAGAATAAAACATAATATAAAATAATATACTAAAACTATGATAAACAGAGGTCATTAAAATGATTAAAACTCAAAGGCCTTCACAAAGAAATACGTTTTTAAAGCTCTTCTAGATTTAAGATAATCTTTCTCTAGTCAGATAGCCAGAGGTAAGGAGTTCCACAGGCTAGGGGCAAGGTAAGAGAAACTGATTTCGCTAGTGAATTCTAGCCTGATGTTTCTTGAAGAAGGTAAAACAAGTAGCTCTTGTTGAGACGATCTAAGTGTGCGAGACTGTCAATGTGGTGGGATAAAGTGAGCGAGGTAAGACGGAGGAACACTTTAAAAGGTATGCACCCTATTTTAAATTGGATCCATAATGAGATGGGAAGCCAGTAAGCAAGTTCCAGCTTAACCCATGTTTCTCTTAAGGGTAGCAACTGCTGCTCCGTGCTGGTTATGCCCATGCTTATCAGGTCCCCAGACCATAAAATTCAGAGCCCTCATTGGTTGCTGTCTGAATCCAATTTCCCTTTTCCCCTTGTCTTTGAAGAAGAGAGCAGTATTGGAGTTACATCAAAAGTATCAATGATTATTGGTTAAGGGTAGTAACCGCCACCCCAGCAAGTTACCCCCATGCATTCTTTTCTTCATTTCCATCCTCTAACCTTTAGGGGTCCACAGTGTTTATCCCATGCCCCTTTGAATTCTTTCCCTGTTTTCTTCTTCCATCGCCTCCTCCAAAAAGCATTCCAGGCATCCACCACTCTGTCTGTGAAAAAATACTTCCTGACGTTGGTTCAGAGTCATCCTCCCTGAAGTTTCATTTTGTGACCCCCCTAGTTCTATTGATTTATTTCCAACGGAAAAGGTTCAAAGTTTGTGCATCATTAAAATCTTTCAGGAATCTGAAGGTCTGTATCATATCTCCCCTGCATCTTTTTGGGATACGAGCTCCAGAACTGAACACAGTACTTGAGGTGAGGCCTCACCAAGGACCTGTACAAAGGCATCATTACCTCCTTCTTCTTACTGGTTATTCCTCTCTCTATGCAGCCCAGCATTCTTCTGGCTTTGGCTTTCAGATACCACTTTAGTCTCCATTACTAGGGCTTCTTAATTTTCCAGTTCAGAGAAGGCAGTTTGTACTTGTGACACTTGAGAGAGTGGGTGTCTCTGCATCATAGATCATATCCTACCAGAGCAGGTAGTAATTGCCACTCTGTGCAGTTATCCCCAAGCCTTATGATAACCTACAAAAATTGCACCTAGCAACATGTTTTTGCTGGGGATGAGTTTTTTCTTGAAAATTCAGACAGTGCTGTTTGATGTGCTTTGCTAATGGGCTTGGCCACAGATGCAGTCCTGTGCTTTTTCCCTTATGCCTGCGTATCACTACCCGAGACCGTAGAAGTCAGGGCACTCTTGATTGTTGTCTGAATCCAGTTCCGTTTTCTTCCCTGCCATCGAAGTGAGGAGCAATGCTGCAGTTGCATTAAAAGCATCAAGGCTTATTGGTTAAGGTCAGTAATCTCCATGCCTTCTGGTAAGTGGAGTAGCTACCACGCCAGCAAGTAACCCCCATGCATACTTTCTTCGTTTCCTTTAGGATTTGCCGTAGAAGCAGTCCTGTGCTTTTACCCTTATGTCTGCATATTAGTATCATAGACTGTAGAAGCTGGGGCTCTCGGTTGTCATCTGAATCAAATTCCTCTTTTTCTCCTGCCGTCTAAGTGGGGAGCAATGTTGCAGTTGCATTAATAGCAGCAAGGCATATTAGTTAAGGATAGTAATCTCCATGCCTTCTGCTAAGGGTAGTAACCAGAGCACCAGCATGTTACCTCCCTGCATGCTTTTTTAATGTCTGTCCTCTAGCCTTTAGAGATCCATAGTGTTTATCCCATGTCCCTTTTAATTCTTTGACTGATTTCATCTTCATTACCTCCTCTGGAAGGGCATTCCAGGCATCCACCACCCTCTCCATGAAGAAATATTTTGTGATGTTGGTTCCGAGTCATCCCCTCTGGAGTTTCATAGTTTGACCCCTAGTTCTATTGTTTTCTTTCCAATGGAAAAGGTTCAAAGTTCATGCATCATTAAAACCTTTTAGGTATCTGAAGGTCTGTATCATATCTCCCCTGCACCTCCTCTCTTCCAGGGTATACATGTTCAGATCCTTAAGCCTCTTTTCATAGATCTTCTGATACAGACCACACAACATTTTGGTCACCCTTCTCTGGACCATTTCCATCCTGTCTCTATCCTTTTTGAGATATGGGCTCCAAAACTGAACACAGTATTCCAGGTGAGGCCTCACCAAGGTCTTGTATAAGGGCATTATCACCTCCTTTTTCTTACTGGTTATTCCTCACTCTATGCAGCCCAGGATTCTTCTGGCTTTAGCTATCACCTTGTCATGTTGCTTCGCCACCTTCAGATCACCAAACACTATTACCTCAAGATCCCTATCTTAGTCCATGCACATCAGTCTTTCACTCCCCATCACATACAGCTCTTATGGATTACCGAATCCCAGATGCATGACACTGCACTTCTTGGCATTGAATCCCAACTGCCAAATGTTTGGCCACTCTTCATGCTTTCTTAGATCAGTTTTCATTATCTTTACTCCTTCAGGCGAGTCCACGCTGTTGCAGATCTTAGTATCATCCACAAATAGACAAACTTTACCTTCTATTCCTTCTGCATTGTCGTTCACAAAGATATTGAATGAACAGAACCGGTCCCAATATTGATCCCTGTGGCACTCCACTTAACACCGATCTCTCTTCAGAGTAGGTTCCATTTACCATCACACGCTGTCTCCTATCAGTCAACCAGTTTCTAATCCAACCCACCACCTTGGTGCTCACTCCCAAGCTTTATTTTATTCATAAGCCTCCTGTGGGGGACTGTGTCAAAAGCTTTGCTAAAATCCAAGTATATCACAGTGAACACTCTTCCTCATTCTTATTCTCTAGTCACTCAATCAAAAAAATCAATCAGATTTGTCTGACAGGATCTTCCCCTGGTGAATCCATGCTGCCTCAGGTCCAGCAACCCACCGGGTTGTAGATAGTTCACAATCCTTTCCTTCAGGAGTGTCTTCATTAATTTTCATACCACCGAGGTAAGGCTAACTAGTCTGTAGTTTCCAGGCTTCTCTCTGCTACCACTCTTGTAAAGCAGGACCACCACTGCTTTTCTCCAATCCACTCTTGTTTCCAAGGATTTATTGAACAGATCTTTCAGTGGTCCTGCCAGCATATCTCTGAGCTCCCTCAGTATCCTGGTATGAACCTCATCCAGGCCCATGGCCTTGTCCACTTTCAGTTTGCCTAGCTCTTCCCATACATTCTCTTCTGTAAATGGAGTTTCATCCAATCCATCGCCATCTACAGTCTTGTCAACCAGTAATGATCCTTCTCCAGGATCTTCTTTAGTGAATACCAAACCAAAGTATTTGTTTAATATTTCTGCCATCTCTTCATTTCTCTCTCCTCATTGCTCCTTGTCACTTTTCATTTTCACTATACCACTTCTGGCCTCCCTTCTTTCTCTGATATATCTGAAAAATGTTTTGTTACCCCACTTTACCTCTTTGGCAATCCTTTCTTCCGCTTGGCCTTTTGCTTTCCTTATTTCTTTCTTCATCTCCCTCAGTTTTAACAGATATTCTGTGTTCTTTTTTATGGGATCCTTTATACTTCTCGAACGCTGCTCTTTTTGCCTTTATTTTTTCAATCACCTCCTTAGAGAACCAGATCAATTTCTTTTTCCTCTTATTCTTGTTTACTTTCCTAACATATATATTTGTTGCCTTTGTAATAGCTCCTTTTAATTTGGCCCACTGTTGTTCCATCTCACCCATTTTCTCCCAATTCTTCCTCCAGGTATGTCCCCATTTTGGCAAAATCAGTAATTTTGAAATTCAAAACTCAGGTATTCATGTGACTTCTTTGTATCCTGTTTGCAAAGTCAAACCATGGTGTGTGATGATCACTGGTGCTCAGGTGAGCCCCTACCCAAACATTAGTGATATTATCACCATTAATGAGCATTAGATCAAGTATCATACCCTCCCTCATGGGTTCCATTAACATTTGTTTGAGCAGAGCCCCTTGAAAGGCTTCTACTATCTCTCTACTTTGTGTAGATTCCACAGAAGGGATACGCCAATCCACATCTCCAATGAGCAACACTTTGCCCTTATTTCTCACTTTCTGATGTCTTCGATGAGTTCTCTTTCCAGTTCTTCTATTTGAGTCGTAGGCCTGGTAGATGACACCAGTTTAAATGGAAGTGCCATCTTCTTTTCTTTAGGATGCTTCTTCTCTACCACACGTCCCTTTCAATTCAGTTGCTTGGATATTGTTTTTGACATAAAGAGCTACTCCTCCCCCTTCTCTGTCCTCTCTGTCCTTTCTTAATAAGTTATAGCTCAGGATGGCTGTATCCCATTCATGAGAATCAGTGAACCACGTCTGCGGAACAGCAACAATGTCCAAGCTGCCTCTACCTTTAGGGCCTACAGGTCTGGCATTTTGTTGCCCAGCTCTCACCTGCTCAATAAGCTGTATTAAGCCAGCAAACTGCTTGCTGTAGGTTGAAGGGGAATTACTGAACATGTATTTCTCTAGCTGTTTGATTATCCCTGAGACTAGAGTCCTGTGGTTTACTTTAAAACTTAAAATTTGGGGTTGGCATGGTGGCTCAGTTGCTACGTGTGCAATGCACTCACACACTAAGATAAACTCACACAACACAATGGGGCCCCATAAAGTTTTCACCAATAATTATTAACAGATCAGCATCATATAACGTGCTATAATTCTCACAGAAAAACAGCATAGTAGCACAAAACTGCACTCATTCACCTTTCAAAGGAGATGTTTTGAAGCATTTTTCATAATACATTTCTATACATTTCTAGCATTTAATTATTAATAATTCACTTAACGTAATGCTAGGAAGAGTCCCATGGCTTAAGTCCTATCTTTGGACACAAGAACTGCAGAAAAATAGACATCAATCAGGCTACTTTCTAGCATTCAAAAAGCTCTCAATTTTGTGTCCAACTCCAAACTGAGATCAAAATAGGAGACTTTCTAATTTGATGTCCAAGCTGAAAGCAGAGGAAAATCCACGACCCAATGCCAGCGTTTCAACCACAAATAGTCATCTGCCTTGGGGAACCTCATGAAAGTTTCATTAATACACCAAGCTCTTGCAGCTAAGGCAGAGATGGTGAACTCCAGTCCTCGAGTGTCACAAACAGGCCAGGTTTTCAGGATTATCTACAATGAATATGCATGAGAAAGGTTTGCATGCACTGCCTCCATGGTATACAAATCTCTCTCATGCATATTCATTGTGGATATCCTGAAAACCTGGCCTATCTGTGGCACTCGAGGACTGGCGTTCACCATCACTGAGCTAAGGCAAGCATAATGATGTAGTGTGCTGCTATTGGCTGTCACTGTAAATCAGTCAGAAACCAGCAGCAGCTTTCCCGCCTCTTATTAACTTTATCACCATGGCATTTTTTGTTTTGTTCCCAGACTGAAGTCGTCATGTTGAGGCTGGCTTTTGGCACATTTTGAACTTGATGTATAGAAATTTATTATGAAAAAATACTTACAAATTATACTTTCCTTTGAATGATTACAGCTTAGTGTTACTACGATGTTTGTCAGCGAAAACTGAAGCACGTTATATGACACTGTTCTGTTCATTGAATTGTTGAAATGTTTATGGTACCCCATTGTGTTTTGTGAGTGTCGTGCACTGCCATGCAGAGGATCTGTGGTTCAATCCCTGGCTTGGGTCTTCCACTCCTTGGGTCAGCCAGGACTCGGGAAGCAGCGTTTATAGCCCCCGAGAGGAGGGGAGGGGAAGGGAGATTGGAAGGAGATCTTGCCATTGCTTAAGAGTGACACCTAGTGGCTGATTGTAGAGGGCTCCAGAAAGAGCCCCGGTGCATGGCCCCTGACCCAAGACCATCACTGCAATTACTCGATCTCCGTTTGAAGGGGATATATAAGAGGGAAAAATCCCTAGGCTCATGCTGCTAGACCCCAGCCCTGGCTCTGGTTGAGCTGGAAGCCCAGAGGAGCAGAAGGAAACTGCCAGGTCAAAAGAGAAAACTTAATATATCATCGCCTCAGTGCTCAAAGTAGCAAAACCCAAACAGATAACATAAAGACATCGGTCACAGACCTTAGCATCTTTCAGGGGGCTTTTCACTAAAGCATGTTAAAGCTAATGCAAACGTTATGCATGTTAATGCTTGCATTATTTAATGCACTTTAGTGTGTTATTCACTGCTAATCTTCATGCAATGGAGAAAATGTAATTAACCTGTATAACATGCAAATACATGCAACGCAGCTTGTTAATATTAAAAGATGTTAGCTCAAATCGCATGAAATAACAGCAGCTAATTCTAAAACTTATATCCCTGGAGATGATAAAACAGGCTATGTGGCTATGTCAAGAAAGTTCACTGCCTCTCCTGAGGGAGAGTTAGCATTCCTGCTTAAATGACCTTCATTGACTCTTGTATGTTACAGTGCTGTGTACATAAATAAAAATTGTTCTAGTAATAGGAGGTATAAATGCATGTGCGTACATCTAGCATTAATACCTATGGGCCTATTGAATAGATTTTGGCATGCATGTTAAGGCCAGTTTTCACTAGGGATGTACTGCTATGTTTTTTTTAGTGAACACTAATAGGCACATATATGATCGATTATGCATGTACGCAATCAAATTTGCACATAAACCCCCTCCCGATTCAGTACGCACGAAAGTGATTTAATGTGCAATAAATGGATTTTTATGCACACTAAAAAAAAATTAGGGTGCATGTGAGGAAATTCCCTTAGACCACCTTAAGGAACTGGGCAGAGCTGTCTCACTCAGTCTTCCTTATGATCCAAACCCACAAGGAATCCTGGGTAAAGAGAGGAGCCCTCACCAATGTACAAGGGCTCAGGTCCTAGAAGGGTTAGAGAGGCCCTGCGGAGCAGACAGGAGCCCATTCTATGCAAAGACCTGCTATGTGCTATGTCTGTGTGTTACCTGAACTTAAGGTGATCTGCATTTGTTTGTTTGAATTTCCTTTCACTGTAAATACATTGCACATCAAGGAAACAGCCAGAGTCTGCCTCCTTAATCTTCTGGCTGTTTCCCAAGCTGCTATCACCAAGTTACCACAGTGCACAAAAGAAAACCCTGGAGAAGGACTATTGCTGGTTGAGAAGAACGAAGATAGGGATGGGGGTAGACAAAACTCTGTTTACAGAAGAGAATGTATAGAAAGAGCTAGGCAAACTGAAAGTGGACAAGGCCATGGGGTTGGATGAGATACAACCCAGCATACTGAGGGAATTCAGAGATGTGCAGCTAGGTCTGCTGAAAGACCTGTTCAAAAGATCCCTGAAAATGGAAGTGGTGCCACCTGACTGGAGAGGAGCAGTGGTGGTCCCGCTTCACAAGAGTGGTAGCAGAGAGGAGGCCAGAAACTACAGTCCTGTTGGCCTCATCTTGGTGGTGGGAAAATTAATGGAGACCCTGCTGAAGAAAAGAATTGTGAAATATCTACAATCTGGTGGGTTGCTGGACCCAAGGCAGCATGGATTCACTAGGGGAAGGTCCTGTTAGACAAATCTGATTGATTTTTTTGATTGATTGACTAGAGAATTGGATCAAAGAAGATCACTAGATGTAATTTACTAGAATTTCAGCAAAGTTTTTGAAACAGTTCCGCATAGGAGGCTCGTGAATAAAATAAGAAGCTTGGGACTTGGCGCCAAGGTGGTAGAGTGGTCTACTAACTGGTTGACTGACAGGAGACAACGTGTAGAGGAAAATGGAACATGATCTGAAGAGAGAATCATGTTAAGTGGAGTGCCACTGAGATTGGTTTTGGGACCTGTTCTGTTCAATATCTTTGTGAGTGTCATTTCGGAAGGGATAGAAGGTAAAGTTTTTTTCTATGTGCGGATGATTCTAAGATATGCATCAGAGTGGAAATGCCTGAAGGAGTAGAGCGAATGAAAAGTGTATTAAGAAAGCTTGAAGAGTTGTCAAAGACTTGGCAGCTGGGATTCAATGCAAAAAGTGCAGAGTCATGCATCTAAGGTGCGGTAATCCAAAAGAACTGATATGATGGGGGGTGAAAAACTAATGTGCACGGACTGGG
Source organism: Rhinatrema bivittatum (assembly GCF_901001135.1). NCBI lineage: Eukaryota > Metazoa > Chordata > Amphibia > Gymnophiona > Rhinatrematidae > Rhinatrema > Rhinatrema bivittatum. The sequence continues at coordinate 299,386,377 of NC_042616.1, forward strand.
AGTGGGACCTTGGGGTGATAGTGTCTAACGATCTGAAGGATAAAAAGAGATGATAATGCCCTTGTACAGATCCTTGGTGAGGCCTCACCTGGAGTACTGTGTTCAGTTCTGGCGACCATATCTGAAAAAGGATAGAGACAGGATGGAGTCGGTCCAGAGAAGGCAACCAAAATGGTGTGGGGTCTCTACTGAAAGACTTATGAGGAGAGGCTTAAGGATCTGAATATGTATGCCATGGAAGAGAGAAGGTGCAGGGGAGATATGATACAGACCTTCAGATATCTGAATGATTTTTATTGAGACATGTTCCTCAAATCTTTTCTGGAGGCAAACAAACTCTAGAACTAGGGGTCACGATATGAAACTTCAGGGGGGACAACTTAAAACTAGAGATGTGAATCAGAACCGGAATTGGTTCGGATTCCGGTTCCGATTCACATGTGGGTTTTTTTTTCATCGGGCCCGATCGTGGTTTGGTTTATCGGCGGCGCCCGAGTTGATAAACAAAAAACCCACCCGACCCTTTAAAACTAATCCCTTTGCTTCCCCCACCCTCCCGACCCCCCCAAAAAACATTTTACAGGTACCTGGTGGTCCAGTGGGGGTCCCGGGAGCGATCTCCCACTCCCGGGCCGTCGGCTGCCACTAATCAAAATGGCGCCGATAGCCCTTTGCCCTTACCATGTGACAGGGTATCCGTGCCATTGGCCGGCCCCTGTCACATGGAGGGAGCACTGGCGCCAGAAGTACTACCCTGAAGGCCTTAGGATTAAATACTGAATTTTTTTCTTAATATCTGAAAGGAAAATCTGGTGTTTTGGACATTGAACTAGGCTACCCTTCTAAGTGGATAAGTATTTGTTCCACCTTTTTATTATGAAATTGATTTTAAAAGTGTTGCTCACGTAAAAAAATGCCCATATACGCATGGATGCGGACTGTGCACAGGCAATGCAGATTTTAAAAAGGCACGAAGTATGCGTGTATTAGAGATGTGCTTCAGGTTAGGATTTCGTCTCAGGCTTCATTCTGGGGCCCCCCCACAGGAATTTTGTTTTTCCCGCGGTTCGGAGTTTGGTTTTTTTTTTGGGGGGGGCCCTGATTCGGGTTAGTGCGTGCTAATGTGGCAGAGTTAGCACGCACTAACCCGAAAATGAATTGTTTTCTGAAATTTCAGAATAAATTCTATTGTTTTTCTGTTCTCCCGAACCATTCTGAATTAGGCAATTTTGTTGAAATTGCCTAATTTGGGAAAAACGATTGCACATCCCCAGGGTGTATATACCCGTGCACATATCAAAAATAAAAGGGCAGAACAAAGGCAGGAGATGGGTGGAGCATTGGCATTCTGGGGCGAGGCCAACAGTTACGTGTGTAACTTCATATTTTAAAACATCAGCTTATTATCCACGTAACTTTTCTATTGCTCCAGATGAGGAGCAAGTCTGTAGATCTCAAGTTTTTGGGCTTATAGGTCAGAGTGAGGGGTTTGGATCAACTTGGGGGGGGGGGGGTGAGGGCATGCAGAATGAAGATCCAGAGGGGCTTTGAAGACCTCAATATTAACTGAGCAAAGTAGTGGACTAGTTAGAAAAACTGGGTTGTCCCTCGTGCAATCATATTTTATAATCCACCAGGGATGTGAATTGTTTTTTGACGATTTAAAATATCGTCCGATATATTTTAAATTGTCAAAAATCGTTAGAGGCGCGATACAATAGGAATTCCCCCGATTTATCGTCAAAAATTGTAAATCGGGGGAGGGGGGAGGGGAAGGGGGAGGGCGGGAAAACCGGCACACTAAAACAACCCTAAAACCCACCCCGACCCTTTAAAATAAATCCCCCACCCTCCCGAACCCCCCCAAAATGTTTCAAATTACCTGGGGTCCAGTGGGGGGGTCCCAGTGTGATCTTCCACTCTCGGGCCACGGCTGCGTTAATAGAAATGGCGCCGGCACTACCTTTGCCCTCTCATATGACAGGGCAAAGGTAGCGCCGGTGCCATTTTGGTTCCTGTCCCCCGACGTCACGAGCGCAGGAGATTGGTCCCGGACCCCCGCTGAACCCCAGGGACTTTTGGCCAGCTTGAGGGGGCCTCCTGACCCCCACAAGACTTGCCAAAAGTCCAGCGGGGGTCCGGGAGCGACCTCATGCACTAGGGCCGTATTGCAAAATGGCGCCGGCCGTATTGCCGTATTGCAAAATGGTGCCGGCCAATACGCCATACGGCCAATACGCCAATACGCCATACGCCAATATCCCATAACAGGAGGCTTTTTTAAGAACATGGTGAATAAACAATTTTTTGATCTTCACATCCTTTTTGGTGGAGTTGGCTAAACTGGCACATACGGAGAATTATTTTGAGTTTGGGGGAGTGTTTTATAAATAGGTTAAAGGGACAGCAATGGGGGCCTCTGTAGCCCCCGATATAACCTGTTTATATGTCTCCATATTTGAGCATGATTTTGTGTTTGCTTCATGTTTTTGGTCATCTGTTCCTCTTTGGTTGAGGTATATAGTTAACTTTTTTTTTTTAAATTCTTTCTTTATTAAAGTTTTTACAATAAAGCAACATCGTAACCGTATCAATACTAACCCCCTGAAAAACTGTCCCCCTCCCCACCCTTTTCCCCCCTTGACACATACACCATAAACCATAAGCATATCATGATTGCCACATAACAACACTTCCGAACCATCATTGTCCCGCTAGGTTTACCATAAAGTCTCTCCCGAATGTTTGTATTTGTATCCAGTGATGGTAAGGATCAAATCCCGCTTAGAGTCTGTAAGTGACCACCAAAACTTACTCCATACCGTTGCACATATGTCCTTCTTTGCCTTCAGTTGCGATTGCACCGTCCAGAACTCATGTTGTAACAGCGTCACCAGATGCCATTGCCCACCCGAGGGCCGTTCCTCAGATATCCACTGCGACATGATCGTCTGCACCGCAATGATCAGCGCCTTTTCCAAAAATCGCAGATCGCTGTCTGGCAACTTTTTCAGGTCTCCTTGAGGTAATCTGAAAAGGCAAAGCCTCAAGTCCTTGGGAACCAGAGGGTGGAGTATATTTTCCAAACTCGACAGCACCTCCATCCAGAAAGCCTCCAACTGAGGACACTCCCACAATCCATGAAGATATGTCCCTACTTCCTTTTTACATTTGAGACAAGTTGCGGATTCACTTAAGTGAGCCGCAAATCTTTGAGCTAGTTAACATTTTTATAATTTGGCAAGGTACTAAAATGCAATTCCATCAATTTTCTTCTTTGCTGAATAGTTGTGATCCACATTTGCTTTTCAAATTTAATATGTGAGTTACCCCCTTCCCCCAAACAGGTGCATAAAATGATGGAATGAGACTTCCCTGTTGTGCAGTGGTCATCCCTTCCAAATTAGTTATGAGAATTGTTACGATGGTCATGCAGATGGTGAAGTGGACCTTTTGGAGACAAATTTAAGACTAGTCCATTTCCATTATATAAAGAAATCCCCCCATGAAAATCTGACTCTTTCCATAGCACAGGCTGGCCAAACAATAAATGTGGATACATTGAATCCAAATTCCAACAAACAGTAACTTTATTTTCTGGAAGCTCTAGCCATCCATCAACTACTTACAGGGATGAGATTTATACAGAATTACTGAACAAGTCAGAAAAATTATGGGGGCTTCCGCCGTAACTTCCACTATTTTTCTTTCAGCTCTATTGGGGGGGGGGGGGGGGGGTGCGGAGAGATGAGTTTTGTTCATACATACCCATATTAAAATTCTCATTCAATAGGGACCAAATGCATCTCAGATACACCTTATTTACTCACTTATCCTCCGGTCTCCATTCCTGTTGGTTCTCCCAGTGTAGGTTCCCCAGGACAGCTGCACTATATAGACCAGAAATGCCCAAAACTGTCCTTGAGCACCCCCAACCAGTTGGGTTTTCAGGATATCTACAACGAATATGCATGATATGAAATTTGCATGCACTGCCTCCATAGCAGGCAAATATTATCTCATGCGTATTCGTTGTGGATATCCTGAGAACCCGACTGGCTGGGGGTCCCCCTGGATAGGTTTGGGAACTTCTGATCTAGAATCTTTAGGCAACTCCTCGATGAGGACTCACCCTTTTTTTGACTTCTTCTTCTGGTCTCCTGATTAGTTCCCCAAAATGGGAAACACATCCCTCCAAACTACTCCCTGGCCATTAACCTCTCTTTCACCTCTCTGGTAAGCTCCTCAGGAAAGGAGGAAACTTCTCTTTTCACTGTTCCAGTAAGTTCCTCACGGGGAGGAGGAAACCTTTCCTTTCACCATTCTGGTCCCAACCCTTTAGAGTGGAAACTGCTTCACTCTTCTCAGCTCTGGGCCTCTCCCCTTGAGGCAGAGAGCCCCTGCAGGGTCTCACTCCCCTTGGAGGATCCCTTGGACTCCCAGCCCACAGGCTGTGTACTCCAGTTGATCACATGTCTGGAAGTCCCTGTATCTCACCCTATACTGGCAAGGGGAGGGAAGAAAAATCTACCAAAACCCCACACTTTTATACTCCTGCTTCAACCTGGGTCACCAATCAGGAAACTGCAAATCTTTAAGGAAACAGACACAAATTTCCTCATTTACACATTATCACAATTCAATAAATACTCAGTCACACACCTAAAATGCCATCCAGTGGTCAGCTCATATTACTGCATGCACAAACATTTAAGCATTCCCCAGAACCAGACGTATTTATAATACCCGGGGTCTCCCAAACCCAGAGCCTTTTGTACACCCACTAGACTGACAAAAAAGCAGTCACAATTGGGGTCTCCCTATAAATGGATCATTGTCATATATCCATTAATGGATATGTGAGTTTGTTTTAAGGAGGGTAAGTTTGAGAACACCATTTTCAAGAAGCCCATGGATCAGAATCGTTTGCTGCATGTTAATAGCTTTCATATGCATCATGTGAAGGAGAACATACTACTGGGGCAATTATTTAGGTTGAGCAGGGTTGCTCTTCCTTGAAAAAGTGGTCAAGCAAGCCTATAAATGAACACTATATCTCAATCGGGGCTTCCTTTTTCAAAAACGACATATTCATGATCAGGATCGTGTAGTTTGTGTATTGCCATACTCGGGGTACACTCCGAAAATTGTTGGTATTATCAAGAAATATTGATGCTTATTTCAAGTTCATAAAGTTTTTGAACAATTTCCATTGTTTGCTTTTAAGCGATCAAGTAATATAAGAGATCACTTGGTCTTATCTCAATTCGGGAAACCAGTGGTTGCTAGTCAAGAATATGGCAACGGATGTTGTGGCCACTATAAGGTTTGTCCATATTCTTTATTTCTTCAACGGTTTGTGTGTCTGATTTCTGGGGAAGTTTACTTGTTAAAATCTCTTACAACTTATGAATCTGCGCAAGTAGTTTATTTAATAATTTGTCCATGTGAAGTGCTTTATGTAGGTGAAATGTCATGCATGGTTAAAAAATGCATTATTGAATATTGTAGCACCATTCAAAATAATAGGTTAGAAACTCCTTTAATTCAACATTAGTCTGATCTTGACCATAAACTTGGATGAACTTTGATTTATGCTCCTACAGCAGGTAGTTAGTGTGCAGGGTGGTAATGTGAATTGTCTACTTTTACAGAAAGAACAAAGTTGGATTTTTGAGCTTGGCTCCTTGTGTCCTTATGGCTTAAATAATAAAATTGAATGGGGTTATCCGTCTAAATGGAAAATGTGGCATATTTGGCCACTTATCTGGCCAAATTATTGTCACCCTTGCTCCCGGCAATCAAATATTGGAGGGATAGTAGGGGTAGGGGAAGGGGGCAGGCAGCCTGATTTTGGAATTTGGAAAACACCGGGACAGGGCGGGGGTCTTAGTAATATTATAAGAATTTGGGGGTGAGGCAGGCATGGCCTTTATAAGATATGTTTGGGGAGGGAGGGAATGGCCTGCTGGCCCATTTATTTAATTGTTGTTTTTCTTTAACAACAGCACTACACAGCCGGATATCTTTAAAGTTACCCGGCTACACAAAGCCAAATAACTAAAAACCTAGCTGACTATTTTCAAATATAATGCCTGATTCACTAAGGGTTTTTCCCATAGACACAAAATGGGAGAAAATCCTTAATGAATCTGGCTCTATATAGTCAGTTAGGTTTTTTGTTAGCCTACGTGTAGCCAGATAACTTTAAGTTTGTATATTTAGCAGGATGCTTATCCCACTGAATATATGGAACAAGTTATCTGGCTAATGTTAGCTGGATAACTCATCCACTAATTCCCCTATTGAATATTATTGGCTTCTTGGATATCCATTGCATGAACGTACTTAAAAATGTTAAATACGAGACTCCATAAATAAAACTGATTTTAAATCTGCCAGTGTGCCTCAGCAATAGTAACAAAGAAATGCTGCAGATGCCAGTTCAGCTTATACTGCCATAAAGTACAGATGCACATAGGAAAGAAAAGTTAGGAACAGAATTGAAACGTATAAAGTATTAAGGTGTGAGAGCATGTCCAGCCTGGTATGTGTTGTGTTCTTGGATGTTTAGTCCAAGGCAGGGCTGACACAGCCTGCAGGGAGAAGCCCTGCAGGTCCCCACTGTTGGCAGGTGGACCCAGACGAAGCAGAGGCCCAACTGTAGTTTCGCCTTTATTAGCCCACGTTCCCCTTGGGTTGAGACTTTGGGTGCCAGGGCCGGCAGGTCTTAGGTGGGGCCTCTGCTGATGGTGGAGAGATCCTTCGAGGTAGCTGGGTCAGAGTAGGTGAAGGTCAGGTGTATCCAGAGGCAGGCAGTGATCAGTGACAGGCAGCAGCCAAGTGTATCCAGAGATCAAGCCGAGGTTGATACCAGGTATCCATCTGAAGGGAACGGTGGAATGGATAGGTAGGGCAGGAAGATGAGGAGAAGAACAGGAGGGCAATGAGAGAGACACTGAAGAACTGAAAGACAAGAACGCTGGAACTGAAGAACTGAAGACGAGGAATGCTGGAACAGGATACAAGATGGTGAAGCAACACGCACTACTACAAGAGTAGGGAGGCCTGTTGCTGAGGCAGCGTGGGAGAGACAGTGAAGGCCTTTTATAGGCCTGAGCCTGTGAGTTCATCAATGGGTACTGTGGGGGATTTCCTGCCACAGGCCCTTTAAGTATTGTGATGTTGGGTGCACTTACACCTAGGGGAAGCTTGGCTGGGAGTCGGCCTGAACCTGCTGTGAAGCGCATCAGCAGCATCTTGCCTCATCGTAGCACAGTGTCCTGCCGCATAGGTGAGTGAGTGAGCTCAGCAGCGTCAGGAGATGATGGAAGTGGCCCAGACTGGGGGGGGGGGGGGGGGTGAGTACAGCAGTTCAATGGGAGAAGCCCACGGACTACCAAGCATAACAGTATGATAATCTCTACTTCAGGTGTTCAAAAAATGTTTAAAGTGAAGAACCACAAGCAACATTTCAAATTACCAAGAGGGCCAGGGTGAAGGAAGGTTGTCCCCCTTAGAGTTTTGATGAGGGAAGGGAGGGAGCTTCTCCCTTGGAGTCTGGTCCTTTCAATGATATGAAATACTGTAGAAGAGGGAAGTGAGGGATAGGGCTCCCATAGAGGTTCCCAACGAAGTTTGGCAGATAAGGTGTCAGTAAAATAATTTCTAGGAAGTTGGCAGCCCTGCTGCACCCCTAGGAACCCTACCACTTGCCTCCCCACTTCTTCAGCACCCGCATCTGCCCCTTGAGAGTGAGAGGGGTGAGTGAATAGGGATGTGAATCGTGTCCTCGATCGTCTTAACGATCGATTTCGGCTGGGAGGGGGAGGGAATCGTATTGTTGCCGTTTGGGGGGGTAAAATATCGTGAAAAATCGTGAAAAATCGTTAAAAAATCGAAAAATCGAAAAACCGGCACATTAAAACCCCCTAAAACCCACCCCCGACCCTTTAAATTAAATCCCCCACCCAAATAACTTAAATAACCTGCGGGTCCAGCGGCGGTCCGGAACGGCAGCGGTCCGGAACGGGCTCCTGCTCCTGCATCTTGTCGTCTTCGGCCGGCGCCATTTTCCAAAATGGCGCCGAAAAATGGCGGCGGCCATAGACGAAAAAGATTGGACGGCAGGAGGTCCTTCCGGACCCCCGCTGGACTTTTGGCAAGTCTCGTGGGGGTCAGGAGGCCCCCCACAAGCTGGCCAAAAGTTCCTGGAGGTCCAGCGGGGGTCAGGGAGCGATTTCCCGCCGCGAATCGTTTCCGTACGGAAAATGGCGCCGGCAGGAGATCGACTGCAGGAGGTCGTTCAGCGAGGCGCCGGAACCCTCGCTGAACGACCTCCTGCAGTCGATCTCCTGCCGGCGCCATTTTCCGTACGAAAACGATTCGCGGCGGGAAATCGCTCCCTGACCCCCGCTGGACCTCCAGGAACTTTTGGCCAGCTTGTGGGGGGCCTCCTGACCCCCACGAGACTTGCCAAAAGTCCAGCGGGGGTCCGGAAGGACCTCCTGCCGTCCAATCTTTTTCGTCTATGGCCGCCGCCATTTTTCGGCGCCATTTTGGAAAATGGCGCCGGCCGAAGACGACAAGATGCAGGAGCAGGAGCCCGTTCCGGACCGCTGCCGTTCCGGACCGCTGCTGGACCCGCAGGTTATTTAAGTTATTTGGGGGGGGTTCGGGAGGGTGGGGGATTTAATTTAAAGGGTCGGGGGTGGGTTTTAGGGGGTTTTAGTGTGCCGGCTCACGATTCTAACGATTTATAACGATAAATCGTTAGAATCTGTATTGTATTGTGTTCCATAACGGTTTAAGACGATATTAAAATTATCGGACGATAATTTTAATCGTCCTAAAACGATTCACATCCCTATGAGTGAATGCAGGGTGGTGTGTTTGTGGCACACTCACCCACTCACACACCCCATACACCTTGGTTTTCTCTTTTGCCCTTCCCTTTCTCACCCCTTTCCACCACCTCCTCTCTCTTTACCCATCTGTTCCTCTGCTCATTTCTCACCCCCTCCTCTCACCTCCTCCTTCCCTCCCTTCTCATTCACAGTCACATTCCTTTTCCCTCCTCTCATAGCTCTTCACTCCCTCCACTTTCTTCCTCTCACCCCTTTCCTTCATTCATTCACATTCCTCTCCCTTCCCTTCCTCTTTTCTCTTCTCTTTCCTCCCCTCCCCTTTCCACTGCTCCCACTCCCTTTCTCTTCCATTCTATCACTTTCCTTTCCTCCCCCTGTCCTCTTTTGCTGCTGGGGTTTGGGGACCTTGCCAGCACTACAGCCTTAACCATGCTGCCAATATTCTGCTTGCCACCACACGGGACTTGTGGTATTCTGCTGGTGGGAGTTGGGAACCCCCCATCACCACTGAAGCATTCGCCCCCTCAGTGCACCGACAAAAAAAAAAGAGAGAGAGATTCAGGTGCAGGTAGGCAAAGTTAGAAGAACTGGAAGAAGTTGCTCTGCAGACGGAATGTGGACTGTGGGCCATAGCTTGGGAGCCCTTGTCTAGTCTCTTCAGACAGTCATCTTGGCCATGCCCATAAGAGGTTTGCTACATAGGAGCAAGGTTTTGTGTTTCTTCTGAAAGTGCAAGGTAGTGAAGGGACTTTGTGTCACTGCTACTGAAATGACATCAGAATTTGAATATCCTTTTTTGTGTGGTGAGTAATAAGGGGAAATTATCTTCCTCCTTTGTTGGAGGAGTTTCTGTGGAGATGGAGGCGCAGTGTTTCTGTTGGGGTTTTGTCCCATTCTGTATGGTCTGGGGTTAATGATGACCACAGATATCACTGCCATGTAAAATGATTGGCTGAATGATATTATAGAATGATTTTAATAGTAGTTTTACTGGAGAGTTGAAATTAGCCAAAGGTTATTATATGTAGGCTCTCTTAGAGCTTTTTCCTGTAGATTCTTTGTAGCTAATTTAAAGTTCCCAGATACACTTAGTGTCAGGCCAAGGTATGCATAGTCACGGGTATGCTCTGCTTGGTTATTTCTGGAAAATATGAATTTATGTGGAAGAATTGTTGGCTTTTTCTGGATACACTTAATACTAATCTTAAGCTATCTTTTAAGGTCTGCATTATTGGACATTATTTGTCAAATGCTGATCTGTGGCATCATTTCCACCGGTGAAGGTGGAGCGGCGGTGAGAGATTTGGCTTCCAGCATTGGTCCTGACATTTTTTTCTTTCACTGCCTCCCTTGTGTTGCCTCATTTCCACCTGGCGGGGCACCCTGTCAACTGAAGAACTGAAAGAGGAGGAAGATGAGAAGGAGGAGGAAGAAATGAACAGTACACATGTGCACAAGTGGCCCTTCCACTGCCTCAGCCAGACCTAGATTTAGGCCTAGGCATCATAGGCAACTGCCTCCGTCACCAAATTGCTACTGCTCCCATGCCTCTAACCAGACCTGCCTCCTAACCAGTGGGGCTCTGATCTGGCAGCAGAAACTGGTAAGAAAAAGCGGGGCACTGCAGGGCTTGAGTGTGTGACCGATGGCTGAAGACCCCGTGCTGAATTTCCTTTATAAAACTATTGCTGGAGTGGAGCACTGCCGCAGCTCCGAGAAGGATCAGGGAGGAGAGGAAATGAACAGGGGCAATATGGATCCCTCACCCACTCTGCTTCACAGCCCCCTGCACTTCTGAAGACTTCAGGAGGGGGTGGATGGGCATCAGTCATCCCTACACCACTACCTATAGATCCCCAAAATGTAAATCCAATAACATCTTTCTAGCTACGCTGACAGCGGGGAGATAGATGAGAGGAGAGAGAGTGCCAGGGAAAGAGCCAGATGAGAGAAGTGCCCAAAAGTGGGGCAGAAAAGAGGGGGAGAGAGGGCCTGGAGAGAGGGAAACGTGGAGGGAAGCATAAGAGTACAGGGTACACTCCACCCATTTGCTGCCTGGGATAGAGGAATTAAATTTAAAATAAAGAAAAAAAAAATGGTGGCTACTAAGGCTCCTGAAAACACCACTCAGGGGACCCACTCTTCAGCCTCAGGATCTCGCCCTTCAGCCAGCTGGTCCATGTCAATTTAGGAGGGCAGCCAACTAGTTCCTAGCATATGAAAGTTGAGAAACACTGTTACAGAGTAGTGTTCGAGTGCCATCTAGTGAGATCTGTTTTGAATAACAGTACCCGTAAGCTCAGCTTCCACAT